>NC_081352.1:12463174-12637455 GCF_029784015.1 Lycium ferocissimum
TGAAAGACAACCCCAAAAAGCGTTGACTATGTTTCAGGAATTAGCCATTTTTTAAAAGTGACAAAATGGCTATTTTTGTAAATTGACCATTTTTATAAAGTGACACAAAAATGGTTATTTTTGCAAAAATTTATTTCTTGGAAAACAACCGAAATGTAAATTTGCAAAAATAAGCAACTTTTGTCATTTTTCAAAAATGGCCACTTTTACAAAAGTAGCCATTTTTGTGTCACTTTAAAAAATGGCTACTTTACAAAATTGACCACTATCTTAGATATGGCACATTTCAAAAATGGTTATTTTAATACTTTCACAAAGAAGCTATTTTAAAAATGGCTACTTTTGCAAAGTAAGCTAGTTTTTTAAAGTAACTACTTTCACAAAATGACTATTCATGAAAATTGACTACTTTCAAAAAGTGACTATTTTTAAAAAGTGTCTACTTTCACAAAGTGGCTATTTTCTAAAAGTGACTATTTTCTTAAGTGAATACTTTTGCAAAACGACATTTTTGAAAAGTAGCTACTTTTCGCAAGTAATATTTTGAAAAAGCGGCTACTTTTGTAATGTGATTACTTTTTGCAAAGTTGCTATTTTTGAAAGTTACTACTTTCACAAAATGTCTAGTTTTGCAAAGTTGAGAGATAGGGGTGGTGGTGGGAGGTGAGAGGTAAGGTTGGGGGTAGGTGGTGATAGGGGTAGAGGTGGGGTTTGGGTGGTTATAGGGAGGGGGAAGGGGAGGTAGTGAGGGGTGGGGGTGGGGGTAGGGGTGGTTAATGAACTCGTTTTAAAAAAATATTTTCCAAAACATTTTCGACTAACCAAACATGAAAATTGAAATATTTCCTTCATACCAAACACACTCTATATGTCAGTTTTATCCATTTTACCTATTAATTTACCCATATTTTAAGTGGATAATATGGGCCGGACTCATATTGGACCCATATTAAATGGATAGGGTATCCAACCCATTTAAAATGGGTTGGATCGGGCGGATAACCATATTTTTAACCCATTTTGCCACCTCTAATTGCAATGTAAATCCTCAGAGTAGGCTCTTCCAGAGGTACTCAGTAATCGATAAGTAATTAAACCTTCTGTTGGTATACAATCTAAAAGAGCAAAACAAGAAGAGATTGAGAATAGTGCAGACCACATAATACATAATAAATGTGTGTTGATACAAGAACCAGTACTGTTTTTTTTTTTTTTTTTTTTTTTTTTTTTTCAGGGGACTAAATTAAAAGCGCTTGTCCATTATGTGTTCTTTTTCCTTGTGTGTTAAAATCATAGAGATCATTCTTTTGTAACTTTTCAACTACTCTTTACCTATCAATACATGTTCTTGGAGAATACAGAAGAATGAACTATTGAGAAAATTATTTAAAAAAATCATTTAGTAAGTAGATACTAAAAAGTACATGGACTCAATTTGCTTAGAGAAGACAAAAATATAGAGATGTATGCCAATTCTATTTGAGCTAGAGAATGCTGACACTCTCTGGTATTCTTTCATTATATTTGGGACAATAGTCTGTGGCGCTGTGTTGAATTGCATGGAAGCCAAAAATTAGAATTAATAAAATATTATAATAGGAAAAACAGTTTACCTTGTGATTTGTCCTTTGCTCGACACTGTGACAAGAAGCCAAGTATAATAAAATGCATTTTTTCCTCTTTTTGTCGGAGCACTTCCATCTTTAGCTTCTTTGGCTCTAATAACTTCTCACATGACTAAATTTATGAAAAGGCTAATAAAATGGGGGCTCTCATTTGGGCATGTCTCATTGAATTGGAAGCTTAAGGTAATCAACATATCAGTGGGAGCGACGATCAAATAAATATGTCGACTTCCTTAGCCAATTTTCTTTAGCTTGTACAAGAGTATATATATACCTTAAATACACAATTAAATATCTAATTAAGTTCAATGGTTTCAAAGACGTCGAAACTAAACATGATATCAGTGAAAATCACCCTGAACTATCAAAAACAAATTCTAGACAAGACATTACCGCCTTGTATCGTAGCTCGCTTTCAAAGGGATAAACGGAAAAAATAGACTTTGTGGTCTAATGAAAGTTGTAGATATATGTCTTGGGGTTCCATAGAAATTTAAATCACCCCAATATCAATTTCGTACAAAAATATATGCTCAAAATACTAACAGTAGTACATGGAGGGTTTGTAAAACAGAATCTGGGCAGCACCTTCCCTATACTTCATCACCCCTTTTCGAGTAAATACAAGCAAAACTAGGTTTTGGATCCTGAACAAAAGTTGTAGATCTATGAAATAGCTTTCTAGATCATCTTGGCTCACTTAAAACTAAATTTTATACAAGGAGATAAGCTCAAAATACTAACAACTAATCACCAAAAACGGATTAGAATTACCACGCAGAAAGGAGGAGTAGTTTTGGCTCAACAAGAATGTCTTTTTTGGTTGATTTGGAGGAAGAATCTGATGGTTTTGATGAATTATCTCTGATGATAAGAAGGAGAGAGAATTGGGGTAACACCAATGTGATTTTAACATACTCATAACTCAATTACAAAATTATACCCTCAATGATAACATTATCATATTGAAGTGTCTCAAGATATTCTTTCTCAACCAACAAAGCAAGTAAACTATTAAAGTAACAACAAAATCAATATGACAATAATTTAAAGTGGATACTATTTCACCAAAATTCTAGCTTTTCGCAATATCTCAAACAAAATAAATTGAAAGAAAATTTCAAGTTTAGGTGCAAAGCTTGGAGTTTTAGTGCTTCTAATGCTCAAATTAGCAAGTATGCTAATTCCTAATGTGTGCTAACTTAATTCATAACGCTACCAAGGGTCTAATATTGCATCAGGTGCTATTTGAATCTACTCCCAGCCATAGTTGAAGTGCTTTCGCAGAATCTATATCCTGAACTTAGACGTATCTTCTAAGCTGTCAAGTTGCCGTTCCACAAGTGATGGATCCTTGGAAATGCCTCTGCTTTGTTTCCATTCTAGAACAACTAATTCTCTTTGTTATTTTTGTACTAGATGATTTTAGGGGTTTTTCTTTACTTTGTGTCAATTGTTTAATGATACCTTTAAATAAAATTTAAATGTAAATGTTTTTCCCAAGAAGTAATCCACCTAAAGCTTATGTAACTCAGTTTTACCCCCTCCTGTAAACATATCGCAGGTTACTCTAGGTTGATGAATAGCTCTTTTTCTCCGTCCGCCAATATTTAGTGGCCTAATTCATTGTCTTCTTTTAGTAAAAACAATTGCAAGTGAAGCAGTCACTTCTGCAAGTCACTTTTGGCTTTTTTTGCCAAACCTTTTTTCTTGTAATCTTTGTGCTCCTGGAAAAAGGTAATTATATTATATGTCATGGCCTTTGTTCGGAAAGCGACATGTTGGCTGCGATGGATGCCGCAATTGAAGATGTTGTTGATGTCATATCCATTTTCGTTGGTTTTCTAGCCCGTTTTGGAATGAAATTCTGTGGCAAAGGGAATACTCGTAAGTTGCTCAGCTGGAAACGAAGGTCCATATAATGGTACCTTAGCTAATGAGCCCCCTTGGATTCTTATCGTTGACGCTAGCACGATTGCCGAGATGCATTTTAATACTTACTTCCAGTTGATATTTTTTTTAGCAAATAAGACAACAAAGGTAAGTTGGTACAAACAATAGGACTGAGTACGAAGAGTATTTGAATCCTGCTTAAACAAATAATTCACTTTTACTTTTATCTTTGTTCGAGCAAATTCAATTTTTGTTTATGTGTCATAAGTTGTTGTTTGAATTTGAAGAGTGAATATAATGTTATATTTTGTGCTTTTGTAGCTCAATAATTTAGAACAAAATAATTTCTCATGTAATGTCATGCTTTACTGGAGTGGATGCTGAAGAAGATGAATCTGGAGATATGAAAGATGTTATCGAAGAAGATGAAGATGAGGATAACAGGGATGAAGAGAAGTGATGGAAAAGAAGGTGAGATTTCTCTTGCTGCTTTTACAAAGTGATTTACTTTTTGCCGCTAATCTAAGCAGGAATATTCTAGAGGGTTCTTAAATCCCTACAAATTCTGTTTGCAAGGTAAAAAGTGGATGTGTTGTACCATCTAAGTTTTTTTGGATTTAGGTGCTACTTAGTCAATATCCCCATTTGCATTTCATCAGCCACCCATTAACAAAAGAGTTGTTTTTCACGTGTATACTTATTCTTTGTTTACTAAATTTAGAAAAGAGGAGCTTTCTATTGCGTCTTATTCTTTCAATTGCCAATTATTTTGCCAACCAAGAAGCCTAAAATACTTTCATGAACTCTGCTGGAGGCAAAGTAGCTACATCACATGCATCTAAAACCGTTCCTGTATATTCTCGAATATGGATGGTCTCTAAACAAATGGTATGATATGTCTTTTAAGACAATGAATTTATAAATAAGTATCAGACAAGGACATCAGCTATTTGAATACTAATTTATCTGGATGCAAATATTAAGTCCAACCTCTAAACAAGAAGTTGGAATAAGAAATGCTTACAGAGAGATCGGGAAAATGAACAAGAAACCCCGTAATCCTATCTAAAAAATTATATTTTCTGTTTATTCAGACAATTCTTTCTCACAGATGACTACTTTGTAACAGATAAATAGATCATAGAGTCGAACAGTCAAGAACTCGGCCTAAAATGTGTTTGAACTATATGATTTTTCTTTGTCTACCATCGAACTTAAATCTTTTCCTGAGTTTTTCTATTTTTGGTATAGGCAAATAAGTGATGGTGAAGCAACTTTCCAACCAAATTATGTTCCTCCAACATTGCTACAAATAGTCTACCCAGCATTGAACAATAGTGATTTTGGTAATTTTGTTTGTATCGCAAAACCACTTGCAAATGTTGAAGGAAAATGAGTGTTGCGTGGGATGGGTGGCACGACAATGAAGGTATACCACAAGGTTTTGAGTATCTTTGTAGAACTTTATTCCTGAATTCAAGAAAACACTATTGAAGTGTTAATATGTTGTAAATATTTTATCAACTTGACAGCAATGCTTCCAATTTAAATTTTTTTATATTGAATTTTTCTTATCTATCTTGTCAAGTGCTAATAATATGGAGAGTGGCGTCGGGCATAATATAATTACAAAAACTCCTCTACGGTGTAAAAAAATTGTATGACAAAAATATACTGTGTGCTATTTATCAAGGTGTATGATCTTGTCATTACCCTTGAAAATCGTGAGAGTTGAACATATTTTTCTAAAGTTTGTATGTAACTTTCTCATTACCTGTTTCCTATTTGCTTATTTTCATTCCTAAACATAATTAACACCAAATTGATAATTTTGACCTGTCTTTCCTTCACGTGAACAAATTCATTCAATTCATACTCGTTGCTCTTTTTTAAATCTCCAAAATAGATTAAGAACAAAACCTAAATCAGAAAATTACTATTATAGTAGAAATTTACGGATACACTAAGCCAACATATGCAAGGAGAAAAACCTAGAACCATAATTTAGCAGATACTAATAATATAAGTTCTTCCATTTATATATCACACCCGAAAATTATAATAATAAAAACGGAAGTAATACATATAAGTACCTTATAAGCAATGACCTAACTGTGTAAGTATATTTATACCATCAGTACATGAAACTTAAACTTTAATTAATATTAATAATAATAATAATAATATAATCTCGATGCATTATATATATTTAACTTACATGTCATAAGCTTTTCTTTAGCATTTAAATTTTGTGTTAAATCAAACAAGTCACATGAAGTGGATGGAAGATATTGTAGTACACCCCTCTTTGGAATCAACTTCTTATTATAGTTGCTTTAGTTGGGGTGGGGTTTTGAGTTGGTGGGTTCAAAAGGACTTGATAATAAGAAACTGCCCAACCACTCCAACTCTGTAGATTATTCAGTAATCAATTAAGCAAATAATTGTATTAAATGTTTATTGACAAGTTGGTTGGCTTAGGGATCATGAACCCACCCCCCACCCCAAACCACCTAGTTCTTCAAGTCCTTCCTAATAACTTTCCAATCTTATGATTAGTTTGTACGTGCTTCAACTGTTTCACCGAATATCTACTACTCTGCAACAACATAGATATCAAGTAACTTTATTCACCAATACTTATACAAAATTACATAGCACTTTTTGCCCATGTTAAGATTTGAACCTTGAATCTCCCAATTCTTTAAAGTGTTGTTATGAACATTGGGACACAAAACATAATAATCACCTCTATAGAGAGAACACAAAATGCATAAATCCTCGTAAATTGTATATTCCTTTTTCTCCTGGCCTTTCAAAAATAAACAAGACTGACATAGGTGTTTGGCTCGGAATATTTTCCAGAAAGCTCTTCAAATGTTACTAATTTTTTAATTCATTTTTTTGCACGGATTTCCCTTCAAAGACGCTGGTCTTTAATTTTTGTCCCTAATTTCTGGTCTTCGATTAAAAAAGTGGCCGAAAATACCCAGAGGTTCTGGGTTCGAACCCCCACTCAATCAAAAAAAAAAAAATCGCAAGGCAAGTGTTCACGAAAAGCCTGCCTTATAAGGCAGAATTTGCCAAATTTTGCCTTAAGGCAAAAAAAAAAAAAAAATTACTCCGCTGAAATTCTACAAAAGTTAGGCGGCCTAACTTTTGCACGAATAAGCCTAATTTTGCAACGAAACTCTGCCTTCCGAAATTTTTTTTTTTTTTTTTTTACTGAGCCGAATTCGAACCCAGAGCCTCCAGCTATTTTAGGCAAAAGGCAAAAATTATTTTGGGGTGGTCTTTAAATTTTGCCCCTCATATTTGTAATCTTTAAATGTTGCCCTTCGGCTAAAACCCATAGGTTCCGGGTTAGAACCCCCACTCAGTCAAAAATTTAAAAAAAAATTGCAACGCAGAGTTTAAATTTCGCTATGCCCCCACCGGCAGAATTTCAGTTATGTTTAACCAAAAGTCTGCCGATGGGGGGCAGACTTTGCCTTGAGGCATATATATATATATAATTTTCAAGGTAAACTTTTAGTTATGCTTTAACTAAAAGTGTGCCCCATAAAACATAACTAAAAGTATACCCCATAAGACGGAACTTTTCCTTAAGGAATAACTAAAGTTAACTATAAGTTCCGCCTTATAAAGCAAAGTTTATGCCTTAAGGAAAAGTTCCGCCTTAGGGGCATACTTTTAGCCTTAACTAAAAGTTCCGTCTATACAAGATAACTAAAAGTATGTCCCATAAGGCAAAACTTTTCTTTAAGGCATAACTAAAAAGTTTGCCTTATAAGGCAAAGTCTATGTCTTAAGGAAAAGTTATGTCTTATGGGGCATACTTTTAGTTATGTCTTAACTAAAAGTCTGTTCCATAAGACATAACTAAGAAAAAACTTTTAATTAAGGCTTAACTAAAAGTTCGCCGCAAGATCTCTTACCCCGCATACACTTGTTAAGGAATAACCAAAATTATGTCGGACCCAGCATACTTATGCCAAGTCTGCCCATAAGATGTGAATATGCCGGGTCCGGCATAACTTTGATTATTCTTTAACAAGTGTATGCCGGATTCAGCATACACGCGACCCAAACCTTGTCTTGCGATTTTTTTTTAATTTATGCTTGAGAGGAAGTTTGAACCCGTAACCCCGCGATTTCTCGACAAAGCTCGTGGTTGCAACGCGAACGGCAAAAAGAAACTTAAAGACCAAGAATACGAGGCAAAATTAAAGACCACAAATATGAAGGCAAAATTTAAAGACCTCCCCAAAAGAAGGGCAATCCACGCAAAAAAATGAAAATTAAGGACCACCCCCGAATAGAGAGATGCAGAAATTTTAAGCTATTAGAGCACCTTTTAGTAAAAAATATAGACATCTTTGGCAAGTAGCCATAAGATTTACAAACATTTACCGAGACTTGTGTACAGATACATGGCATTAGCATCAAGTTTTCAGAACGGATTTAATCAGTTATTGGTCTCACAAAAGAAACATATTCACCCTTTTCCCTTTTAAGTAATGCAAATTATGCTGCAATCTGTTCCTCTTTAAGCTGCCTACACACTGGTATTTCATTGGTATGAAGAGCAACATTTTCATGATGTGACGGCCTCCAAGTTCCAATCTCTTGCTCGGTCAACTGATGACTACTACTATCTTGGGCCCCGCTATGGCTTCTGTTTCTAGCAACGGGAATATCATGGTTGTGTTTCCCTTCATATGTTGTTATGACAGATTTAGGATCTGCTGAAGCCCTCTCAACATGTTTGCGAACATTGCATCCAGGATATGTGCAACGATAATAACTCCTGCAAATCCAACACCCAATGCATTATAGATCTTTATAACACCTTGAGAGCAGGAATAAAGGAAAAAACACAAATTTTAATCACAAAAAACGGAAAACATGAAAAACCACACTCGAAAAGTTTTAAGAACTAGCTATTCAACAAGATATTTTGACAGGGTATAGTACTTAATTCTGGTGTCCAAAGGTCTTATGGCACTAGTTTTGATCAGATACATATGACAACCTTTCGCCACAAGCTTTAGTATAGAAACTGAAGCATAAAACAACTTCCAGTTTCATCCTGAAATTTTCAATTTAATCTATGTCTCTTGCTGGAGAAACAAGAAACTGCTACAGGACTCCTGGCTTGTGAATACTAAATCATGAATCTAGCTACATCAACACATGTGTAGCTATGGTCCTTATGGTTCATGGAATAACAAGCAAAACAAGAATATACAGAATGGGCATGGAAAAGGAAGAAAAAGTGTTTTTCTTCACAGTTCCATTTCATAGTCTATAGCCAAATCAGCAAGGAACTACCACAGCCTTTCTGTCAATCTATAGAGAACAAACATTAACCAAGAGGTCTCAAAATAAATCTCACAAGGCAAGAAGGAAAAGGAAAAAAAGGTCAGCGGAGTGCACGAAGCATTCCGCCATTCACGCTGGGTCCAAGGAAGGACCGCACCCCTAAGGGATGTGATGCAGGGAACCTACTCTGATGCAAGCATCATTTGGTTGATTCTACGGCTAGAACACATGACCTATAGGTCACACGAAGACAACTTTAATGTTGCTCCAAGGCTCTCCTTTGCAAGAAGGAAAAGAAGAAGAATCCTCAATGCCAGTATTGAATTAATATCATCAAGCTTTTAGACAGTTCCTTATCCACAATGGCTGAAGTTATCAAGCGAACTAATCAGACAGGCCTCTCCAAACCGAGGAGCAGAATATCATAAATTTTTTAAATTAGATACCAAAAATGTACTATTGACTCATTCCATACTAGAAATTATCACAGGAAAATCCTCTTATAACATGGATTCCTATTTTGCACGATACTCCACAATCTAGGCAATTGGCTGAATCCCGCGAAACCATTTCAAAAAAGTTCATTGGTATCTTGTTTTTATTAGCAAGTTGACTTCGATTCTTAAATAATCATCTTCACTTCTGTTTCAATTAGAATGCAGCTGAATTTGAGAGGAGAGTTTCTAAGAGCAACTTGGGACTAACAAAACAATGAAAAGGTGACATCGGCAAAAGAAAAGAGAAGCTAAAGGGGAACGTCCCTCTTTTGTCCTCTGTGAGCCCAGTTTCACAAAATGAGCTATGAAGAGCAAGTAAATTGAAGAACCCCAAGGACCAACTCAGACCTTCTTCCCTTTCTTTTTTGTTTCTTTAATTAAGGTTGCAAAGCTTTAGGAGGCCTCTATTGATGCCAACTCATTTCATTGAGAGGAAAGTTTTCCAGAGCAGTTTGGGACAAACAAAATACTAAAAGTGAAATCGGCAAAAGAAAAGAAAAGCTAATGTGGAACATCCCTCTTTTGTCGTCTAGCATCCAAGTGTCACACAATGAGCACTGGAGACTGAAGAACCAGGTAATTTGACGGAGATAAGGATCCAATACGAACCATCCTTTTTTATCTCTATTTTCTTGTTAAGGTCTAAAGCAAAACTTTACAAGGCTGAAAATATTTTGCTTACACGGAATGAAAGATGACATGTAAATAAGATCAAATTAGAAACCAGGAATTCAATAAAGTTGTTCCAATGACCTTTTTTTTATCAGTAAAAGTTATTCCTATGACTTCTTCATACATAATACATTTTCCTATTCAATCTGTTCTTTTATTTTTATTGAAGAAGAAGAGTCTTCTTATGGCTTAAACCTGCAGGAACAGAGCTCAACAACATCACCCAAAATCACAAGGCACTAGCAAGAGCTTTAGAGCAAGAAGATTTTATGGTACTTAATACCACTTCATCGAAGAATATGACTTGAAAATAGTAGTCGATTCCTAAATTATTTGTTTTGCATTTGTCAAATGCCTAGGAAATATGCAAGTGGAATATCCTGGACAAAGGATAAAAAGCAGGATACAAGTAAACACCGCTGCTTTAGTCAATTAAACAGTGTACCAATCAAGCTGCAAGCAGCAGAGCGGCTAACGCATTCTAAAGGTTACAGTTAAAATAAATAAGAGTAAGTAGAAGTACCTCGGATGATGATTCCCCTTCACCACTTTCTGCCCATATTTACGCCACTTGAACCCATCATCCAAAATGTCTACTTCACTCCTTGTCTGCACAACAATCTTGGATTCCGATACCGCTTTACTTGATGAAGAAAGAATAGGAATCTCAACTGTTGTCTTCCTGCATCATGGTAAACTTCGATCAACTACATATTTGTTTCTCTACCAAATTACATTTCAAGAGGTTTCTTAACTCAGCAGAAGATGCTGAAAGAACTTACATTCTCTTCACATTTGGTTCATCATCATGTCCCTTGCCTGTTGCTGTTGCAGTGTCCTCAATTTTGTCACATTCATTCGGAACAGGACGTTCAGATGCCATTTCAGTAGATATCTGTTCAGAATGAGCAAGAAGAGCCCTGTTTAAGCCGTTGATTTCTATCTCAGTATGTGCTTCAATTTCAGCGTTAACTTTGGGACAGTCTGAACTATCCTGAGCACAGCTGTCTCTTCTGCGTTTGTTTGGTTCAGGGAGTTCATGGTTGTGATGGCCTTTATACGTTATCTCAGTTACGTGACCATCAATGGATCGCTCAACCTTCTTCTTGACAGGACATTTTAGATGTGTGCATTTATAGTAGCTCCGAGGGCATTCACTTGCTTTAACCATCTTCTGCCCATACTTCCTCCAATTGTAACCATCAGAAGCTGGTCTATCGACTGGCTTGTCGTCAGATTGAGAAACCTGTGACAGTTCAACTTTCTTAATCTGTTGGTCTGACGGCGTAGTATCTAGTTGAGGTTGTAAAGAAGATTCTTTTGGGTCAGATGTCCCTAATACTTGTGCTGGTGTCCCTTGCGAGGAGAAATGGCATTCAGCTTGAGTTTGTAAGTAAGATTGGGAAAATGCTGCCTGTGCTGTAACATGTGCTAGGGCCTGCTGGTGGGACATTCCAAAAGGACTCTGCAAGCAAAGATGTGATGAGTTTTATAAATAAACGACAAGATGCCACTATGATTGATTGATAACTTTGTTTAACCATTATTATTAACCATTATTATTAATTAAATAATCTGGGGTCTAATTCAATCCAAAAGCTGATCATGAAGATAAGGAGACAACAACTCATTTTGTCAACCAATATGGGCAACTCATTTTGTCAACCAATATGGGACACCAGCCCCGTGTCCAAAACTAGACATCTGATGCTTGGACAATATAACAGGAGGTCCAACATTAGGCAACCAAGAACAAGGATGAGTCTGAATCTGATACCATATTCAGAAAATTGATCTTGCACCTAACTCAACCACAAAAACTAGCTCATGAGGCGAGGATTGTCCAAGATCATGTAAGGAGGAGACAACAATTCATTTCCTCAAACAATGTGGGACACTTGGAACAATTATAAATAGTCATGAATTCATCATCATTGACAACTACGTGTGGATTTAGCCTTCTGGCGATGGATGCGGGCGCCATGTAAATTGAAAACTTTTTTAAAATATATAGCGCTAAGTTAGCACCCTTCATCACATATCGTCATGAAGGGTAGTGGTAAACAGTGGTACTCCGCACCCACTAACTTAAAAACTCAATTTGTCCCTTTGACAAATTCTTCGTCACCTATGTAGGAGTCACACCCAAACCTGTTAGGAATCCAAATTTGTTTTTCCTGTTTGGGTATGAACACCTTATGTTCTTGAACCGATAACCATCTTTCGGCTAACTTAGCCTCCTCCGTCCCTCGGGACTAATAAAGGGTAGTACAGGAATATTCACCTGTTGTCCATCGACTACGCCTTTCGGCCTGATCTTAGGCCTTGACTCACCCTCCGTGGACGAACCTTGCGGAGGAACCCTTAGGTTTTATACTAAAATTAATCCTGCAAAATAGCAGCTTCTATTGTACCAAAGGTCAAGTCCCAAACTTGTGTGAACCAAAACAAAAGCTCCAATAGGTGATTTACTAGCTTGTAGCTCACTTATAAGACTATTGCCAGACTACAGCTTTGACTAAAAAGTAGCAGCACTTCTTCAGTAGTAAATAGTTACTAAGTCCCCGTTTGGCCATGGATAGTTTTCACTTTTTTCTGGAATATTATTCCGAAAACTGCTTGGACATAGAATTGTTACTCCCTTAGTCCCAATTTGTTCATACTTTTCGCTTTTCAAGAGTCAAACTGAGTTGTTCTTTGACCATAATTTTTTCATGTCTTTTAAATATTTTAAATTAATAATTATGGTGACTTATAGTACTTTTTACGTTGTTTTCAAATATGTAAACGTTATTTCAATGTTCAAACACACGGTCAAAATTAAAAAGTTTGACTCTCGAAAAGCGAATTATTTTCCGGAATTCAACTTGAAGTTGCATCCAAAAAAAAATAGGAATTCAAAATACTCAAAAAAGCTGTTTTCACAATTCTCACTCCTAATCACTCACAAAAATCCAAAATAACTCCAATTTGTATTCCTGGCCAAACACAACTCCAACTTCCAAATACCATTTTTCACTTTGAAAACAAAAACTACTTTTTCCAAACTTCACAATTTTTATGACTAAACGGACCCTTAATTAAGTTATCACTAATTTCAAGAAACCCCAAAAATCATACTACTTCAAAGCTTTTTCAAGAAACAAAAAAGAAATCTTTAATTGTGATTAACTTATGGAAAATGAAGAATGAAGTTGTTTACCTGAAGTGGGGAAAGAAATCCAGGTGAATTAAACAATCCAGAAGGACTAAAACCAGTAAAGAAAGGAATCGATTGAGCCACCATTAAACTCATGGGTCTATTCTGTTTATACCCTAAACTCTTTTCTTCTTCATCTTCAGGCAAAAGGGTTTGTGGTTTTGCTAATGGAGAAGCCATAGCTCCACCAAGAAGCTGTGAAAAAGACGGGTACTCGGAATCGGAGAAGAAGGAGGACAAAAGCGTCATTGGACCTGGACTGAAAAAGGGTATATTTCCACTATTAAAATATGATTCAAAAGGGGGTCTAGATGGGATTGTTAGTGTTGAAAGAGAAGATGTTGAAATTGATGGAGCTTTGAGTTTCTCCCCCATTCTTGATTGGGGTTTTTCTTGTTATCAGTGAAGACAGTTGTTAAGAGGATGATGATGTTTTTGTGAAAATTTTAAGAGAGAAAAGACAAAAGAATTGAACACTTTATGGTTTGCTGTTGTTGATCTGTTTTTTGCTGTTCAGTTTGAAGAATTTTCTTGATTCTTTTGTGTTTCTTGATTTGTATTGGTGTCTATAGATATGTCTAAGGATGTACAGTTGGGTGGAGCAATGAATGATTTGTTTAATTGAAATGTGGGACTTTTGGGTGATTATTGGTTACATTTTCTATACAAGAAAAGGTCATATTTGCCCTTATAGTCTAAAAAAAAATTATGTTTGGCCTTCGTTATTCTAAATAAGTTACCAAATGCTAATTTCTGAAACTCAAAATCACTGCCAAAGGATGTGCTGTAACGGATGGCCGCCTCCTTTAATCAGAGGTCTCAGTATAAGATGTGAATATCCAAAAATCCTTCGTAGGGAGGCTTCTTTTGAGCCTTACGTGTCGTGAATTCAGATATAGTCGGCCTCCAATCCTGGTACCATACACTGAGTGTAAAGAAAAAAACAAGAAACCCCAAAACCATAGCACTTCATTCGGACCCTACGCGGCGCGAATGCGAATATAATCGGGCTCAAATTCGAATATCGGACACCGGGTGAAAAAAAAAAAAAAAAAAAAAAACAAGAAACCCCAATATCATATTACTACTTTAAAGCTTTTTCCAGAAACAGAAAAGAAGTCTTTGATTAAGTTGTTTACCTGAAGTGGGGAAAGAAATCCAGGTGAATTCAGCAAACCAGGACTAAAACCAGTAAAGAAAGGGGTGGATTGAGACACCATTAAACTCATGGGTCTATTCTGTTTATACCCTAATCTCTTCTCTTCTTCATTTTCAGCCAAAAGGGTTTGTGGTTTTGCTAAAGGAGAAGCCATAGCACTAGCAAGTAGCTGTGAAAAAGAGGGGTATTCGGAATCGGAGAAAAAGGAGGAGACAAGTGTCATTGGACCTGGACTGAAAGAGGGCATATTTCCACCATTAAAATATGATTCAAAAGGAGCTCTAGGTGGGATTGTTAGTGTTGAAAGTGAAGAAGGTGAAACTGATGGAGCTTTCAATTTTTCCCCCATTTTTTATTTGAAAGTAAAGAATCAACACTTTATGGTTTGTTGTTGATCTGTTTTTCTGTTCACTTTTGAACAATTTTCTTGATCCTTTGTGTTTCTTGTTTTGTATTGGTGTTTATAGATATGTCTGAGGATGTGCAGTGGTGGTGGAGCGATGAATGATTTGTTTAATTGAAATTTGGGATTTTTTATTGGTTACAGCTTTTCTTCTGGCTGTGGTGTTTTGTTGTTTGCAGGTTGTATTTGCCCTCTTTGCTGTCCAAAATAAGGTATATTTGTTCTTGCAATAATTTTTTAATAAATATACCCACGTAATCATACTTTAGAACTGTTTACTCCTCACCCTCACGCATTAAAACTTCATTTTCAATTCTTAAAAGCCATTATGTGACACACTTTACTAAAAGAATAATATATTTTTTTATTTAAAAATAATTTTAACTTAAAATTATTATTTTTATTTAAAATAATTTATAACCACATAAATATTTATAATTTATTTTATATCATAAATTTCTAAAGTTTTTCTTTTTTTTAAATTCATACTTAATCAAATTATCTGACGTAAATTAGAAGGGAGAGAATACTACTTTAAACCATTTTCCAGAACACAAAAACAAGTTTTTGAAATGAAGAGTTAAGTAATTTACCTGGAGGGGGGAAAGAAAGCCAGGTGAATTAAGCAAACCAGAAGGACTAAAACCAGCAAAGAAAGGGCTGGATTGAGCAACCATTAAACTCATGGGTCTATTCTGCTTATACCCTAAACTCTTTTCTTCTTCATTTTCAGCCAAAAGTGTTTGCGGCTTTGCTAAAGGAGAAGCCATAGCTCCAGCAAGAAGCTGTGAAAAAGAGGGGTATTCAGAATCAGAGAAAAAAGAGGAGACAAGTGTCATTGGACCTGGACTGAAAAAGGGTATATTTCCACTATTAAAATATGATTCAAAAGGGGGTCTAGATGGGATTGTAAGTGTTGAAAGTGAAGGTGTAGAAATTGCTGGAGCTTTGGGTTTTTCACCCATTCTTGATTGGGGTTTTTTCTTGCTATCAGTGAAGACAAAGTTGTTAAGAGGAGGATGATGTTTTTGTGAAATTTCAACACTTTATGGTTTGCTGTTTATGTGTTGATGTTCAATTTGAAGAATTTCTCGATTCTTTTGTGTTTCTTGTTTTGTATTGGTGTTTATAGATGTGCCTGAGGATGTACAGTGGTGGTGGAGCAATGAATGATGTGTATATATAATTGAAATTTGGGACTTTTGGCTTATTATTGTTACAGCTTTTCCTTATCTTGTCTTATAGTAGCATGTTTGAGGCCAATTTTTTTTTTTTAATACTTACTTAAAAAAGTGAGTTGCTCATCAAGTTTTGGGAGAAAATAGGATTTTGGAAAGTAGTAGAAGCTGTTTTTTAAAAGATAAAAAAAATAGTTTTTCCCAAAAATAATTTTGAGAAAAATATATTTAGAAATAATTTTTAAAAGTTTGGCAAAATACTAATTATTATTCAGAAGGCTTTTAAATTAATTGGTCAAATGCAAACTATTTCTCATCAAAAATACTTTTTTAAAGCTGATTTAGATGTGTGGTCAAACAAGTTATTGATTTGACTAGGCACAAAATTTATAGAATAAAAAGATATTTTTGAATCTCGTAATTCTAAATTAAAAGCGTGTATAACGTATAAATGTATTTTGAGATGAAAGTGTACTACTTATCAGTTGTTAAGAGGATGATGATAACTTTGTGAAATTTTTTAACAGAAAAGACAAAAGAATCAACACTTTCTGTTGATTTGTTGCTGTTCAATTTGAGTAATTTCTTGATCCTTTGTGTTTTTCTCTTGTATTGGTGTTTATGGATATGTCTGAGAATGTACAGTGGGCGGGGCAATAAATGATTTCCTTAAATGAAATTTGGGACTTGTTGTTGGTTATTGGTTACATTATTTGTTTATCTGGCCTTGTTGTTTGCATGTCGTCTTGAAGTTGACCACAAGTTTGGGTTATTGTTATTGGACAAATGAGTTACGGAAGAAAAAAAAAAAAAAAGGGGGGGCGCGGGGGGGGGGAGGGGAAGGGTCGAAAATATGTCCTTATTTTGAAAAAAGGGCTAAAAATATCATCTATTATAAATTTAGATAAAAAATATCCCTCCCATCATTAAAATTTTCAAATATACCCCTGTATTAACAGAAATCCTCAAAATAAACCCGACTCAATTAAATAAAAAATCATATGGATTACCCGCCATGCGCTAGTGGGTTCGGATATTAAATTTTAAATGTTGGTAGAAAGATATGCTTTTTTATCGTTAGTTCAGGTTTAAATAAAGCGGATTTAAAAATAAAATCGGATTATTTTAGAGATTTCTATTAACACAGGGATACATTTGAAAACTTTAATGATGGAAGAGGTATTTTTTATCTAAATTTGTTATGGAGAATATTTTTAGTCATTTTCTCAAAGTAGAGGGACATTTTTTATCCTTTCCTTAAAAAAAAAAAAAAAAAAAACGACAAATGAGTTGATAATATAGAAATATTTTTAGTTGCGTGGTTTAGAAGTTGATTTAAGATTGGATTTGACTTATAAAGCTTTATTTATATTGTTAAAAGTCGTTTTCTCCGTTTTAACTGGGCATGAAATGTACGGAATTTTTTTTTTTGAAATGCGAGATTTAAAGTATCTCATACCTTCTTTGTTATTTGGCTCATGCTGACTTAACATTCCCACAATTGCTCCTTTTCATAATAAGTGGTACTCTCTTCATTTTAATTTATGTGAACCCATTTGACTGGGCATGATATTTAAAAAAGAGTGAAGATTTTTTAAATTTGTGATTTAAAATAAGTCTTGAATATTTATGTAGCTGTAAATCATTTCATAAAGTGAATTTGTTGCCAAATGAGGAAAGAGGTCATTCATTTTGACACGGACTAAAAAAAATAGGTTCACATAAATTGAAACAGAGGGAGTATGTTTTTACTTTTTCATTTTAGTTCAAGGTGTTTCACAAAATTAAGTAGGCATTAATTTTTTTTCTTTCAATTTTACCCTTATTTAAATAAATGGGTTTTCACATAATCAAAAAAACTATTAAAGTGCTACTTTTTTTTAAGCATTTGATTAAGGGTAAGTTAGTAAAGCACTTCTTACTTTCTAGGAGTGAGTAATTTTCTTAAGGGGTGTGTCCAAGCTAAAAACACCACTTATTATGAAACAAGTGAGTAAGAAAATACTCCCTCCGTCCGAAAATATTTATCATGTTTTGTTTCTCGAGAGTCAAATTACATGAACTATGACCTATATTTTAATATGTATTTTTCACCATATTGATATAAGAAGAGTTGCAATTTGTAGCGCTTATCGTATAGTTCTCAAATATCTAAATCTTAACTGTTAGTTTATTGAGCATTTTAATATTATAAATTTTATATTAAAGTGCATATTAATTTGCCTATTATGCTGCTCACGTTCACGTCATTTATATCAAGAATGTGGCCATTATTTTCTCTTAATACTCTTGTAACCTCTTAACTCTTTATTCCCCCGTATTTTTCATATTATTACCAATTTATTATCCCACCTTCCTACAACTCATCCAATTCATTCAAAGGATGAATTTCTTCGCCTATAAATGAAAGTCATCCTTACTTTGTGGTGGATAGAAAAAAAGTTGGAGAGTTTTTAAAAAGGTGAGGAAAAGAGAGTTTATTTAATTGAAGGAAGGTGTTCTTTTGGTGGAGCTTTGGACTGAACATCTTGTCTAGATTTTGTTAAGCTATACGACATTGTTGGGCTATTGTATCCTGAAGGATAAGTCGTAGTTATATCGTTGATCGCGATGATTGTACCTCAAATGGTTTAATTTCTTTTTTAAAGAGAGTGGTATATACGCGTCTCAAATTCGAATAATTATTTATTTATTTTTGTTCATTTTATATTGCAACTGTAATTTGGGGTATGTTCACCAACAATTTTAAGGAGATTCATTGTTTTTACAGTTTGAAAAATTGCGGATATCAAGGCAGGAGAATTCAACATCATTCCGCTTCAACATCGTTAGATCTTTTTAAGAGATGGAAGTATAAAGTATTTTGTACTTGCTCGATTCAAGAGGAGGGAAGGTAAAAACTTTTTACCTTATATTTTTCATGAATAAAGTTACACTACTTTTCATGATATTCTCGAAACAGTTGAAATAGTGGGGCTTGATGAAATGAGAAAAATATTCATCATGAAAAACTATGATTTCTGCATCTTTATGAATTTTCAAATAAAAAGTGAGTGTTGCAAGTGCATAAATTAGTTTTGGAATAGCTCATATTTTATTGTTTGCCTATAATTTTATGTATTTGACTCTAACATAGTTGTTTACAAAGATACAAAAAGAGACATGTTGAGTAGTCATTTTGACATAAAATATTTGGGCGAGATAAATTTCATTCTTGAAATGAAAGAAATCATAAAATATTTGATGGAATTTTCCTTGACCAGTTATATTATGTTGAAAAATTATGAAGCATAGATTTATTGATTGTACGCATCTTGCAACTCCTTTTGATTCAAATATGTGTAAATGGTGTGATAAATAAAAGGAGTATGCTTGCCTAATAAAAAATATGAGAAGTGACTGATTGCACTTGACCTGATATTGTGTATACAGTAGAAGTACTTAGCAGGTACAAGCAAGCCAGGTATATTAATTTGGTATGAAAGATTATGACTTGTTTTATAAAAAATATCCAGTTGTACTCAAAGGCTTTTTGATGCAGATGGGAACACTTTGGTGCTATTTGTTGAGATTTTTTTTTTATTACTAACTCTACCATGGAGGCTAAGTTTTGCGTCAACTTCAGCAAGTTAAGAAGAGATTTGGTTGAGAAATATGTTATTTCAAATATCTTCTTTGAAAATCAATTCCTTCTATTTTAATTCATTGTATTAGCACCAATATTTTTTCAAAACTGTTATTACGAAATTCAGACCCAAAAAGAAAAAAACACTATACTGTGCGATTGTTTGTGGAAAGTGGTATACCATAAATATTGATTGTGTAAAATTTTATGATAATCTTGCAAATTCAAATACTAAGGCCTTAGCAAGAAATAATAGTCTGGAGCACATCGAGGGGATGGAATTGAAGCCCGAAAATTCCCGAGTCATGTATGAGGAAACCCAACCTAGGGACTAGAGGTCCTACAATCAAGTTCTATGGGGAAAACGAATCATATGAGGACTTGTTGTGAAATGCACTTTTATATTTATTTTATTTCCTCCCTAAGTTGTGAGTGCATTTTCCTGTAATGATTTGTGGAGGTTGAGCCTATAAACTCTTAATGAAATTCTGTAACTCCTATGAGTGAGGTGTTAATGTTATAGAAGCATCCTTGATAGATTTCACCTATGTGAGTGTGGAAGTAGGCCGCTTCCTATGAGAATTGGGCTTATTCTCAAAATCACTTATGAAAACTGGGATAGCATAAGGCCGTAATGTGTTGGCTGTAAAAGCTTATGTCAATTCCTTGATTATTATGTGTACGCAGTGATACTTTATTTTTCTTAAGCAGTCATAGTTCAATGCAGAGCACACTACTGACTCTGGAGTAGAGATCGTTGTTTTACTAAGTGGAGGTTCAATGCAGAGCACACCTTCATTATGCATAATAGTCTCCCTTCAACTAAATTGGTGAACTCTCTTATTTTAATATTAAAATGAGTGGGGAATTATTAGTTTATTGAGCATTTTAATATTATAAATTTTATATTAAAGTGCATATTAATGTGTCTATTATGCTGCTTACGTTCATGACATTTACATCAAGAATGTGGCCATTATCTTCTCTTAAAACTCTTGTAACCTCTAACTCTTTATTCTTCCATATTCTACATATTATTACCAATTTATTACCCCGTCTTTCCACCTCTCATCTAATTCATTCTAAGGGTGAATTTCTTCACCTATAAATAGAAGTCATTTCTTTGTGATGGGTAGAAATTTTTTTGGAGAGTTCTTGAAAATGTGAGGAAAAAAAAGAATGCTATTTAGTTGAAGGAAGGTAATCTTTTAGTGGAGCTTTGGACTCAACATCTTGTCCTGAGTTTGTTGATTTATACGACGTTGTTGGGCTGTTGTATCCTGGAGGGGACAAGTCGAGCCGAAAGTGCAAGAGGAGGGGGGGGGGGGGGGGGGGGGGGTTGAATTGTAAATTTTTCGTTCTGTTAGTCGACTAGGTTAGACCAGTAGTCGACTGTTTGCTCAGAGAACGCTAATAGTAAAATGCAGAAGATAAATGACACAGAGTGTTTTATACTGGTTCAGATTCAATGTGAATCTTAGTCCAGTCCCCTTGGGTTGCAAGGGTGATCTCAGCAGCTTTTCGTTAATGGTTTGGTACAATCAAGGTTTGAATGGAGCTCCTACGTCTACACTCAAATCGCTCTTAATATTTTTGATACAAAGCCTCACAAGCTGTATTATAACTCTCCTTTCTTTTTTCTTACACTATAAATCACTCAGACATACAATGCATATTTCTTGTGTTTGAGAATGAGACCTTTTATTGTGTTTGTGAACCAGCCCTTTTTAGGCTCTTCACGCAGAGATCAACCCAAGGGATTTGATCCTTGGAAAAAGGAATTAACTATCCTATTTCCAAGAATAAGGTCGGAGTCATACTTTCCTTGTGCGTTGAGGCAGCATTATCAATCATCAAGATTATTACACTTCATGAGATATTCCTTCTTTAATGTTACAGATGGCCTTTCCTTCCTTGAAACGATTTGGTACTGCTGGAATATTCCTTCTTCAATGTTGCAAATATCGTTTCCTTTCTTGAACGATTTAGTATTGCTGGAAAGTACTACTGTTAGCCACAATCTCGTTAGGGCTGGGAAGTCTTCACTTGAGTGAGCCCATCTCGTTGGGGCTGTTTTGTGGGCTCCTATCTCGTTGGGGTTGTTTTGTGGGCTCATATATATTCCTTGTGCAATTCAATTATTATACCTGCACAAGTAAAATTGTCATCATAAAAACTTGACACTAACAATCTCCCCCTTTTTGAGGATGACAATTTTAAATGAGATGTAATCAACTTCCCTGTAACAGATGCTCCCCCTGAATGGGTGGAGGCTCCCCCTGACTAGTCGACTTGTCCTTGTAGGCTCCCCCTGAACAGTTGACTATCTAGTTCTCCCCTTTTGGCATCACTCAAAAATAAAGGCAAAGAAACAACAAACATAGATATAGACTTATAACATGGATAAGATGCTAAACCAAGCAGCACAAAAAGATTAAACCAAGTGCAGCATAAACACAACCAAACATAAGTCCCACAAAAACATTGTTTAAACAGACCAAAAACAACCAAATAAAAAAAACTATTCTTGGCGGCGGAAGACTGGACGACGAAGGAAATAGGCTAATGTATTCACAATAGCATCCTTCATTTCAGTCAACGGAGTAGTAAGACGTTCAGGCATGGCGCTAACACTGGCTTGAAGCTTGGCGGACAGTTTGACCGCTTCCTTTATAACAACATCCAGTTTAACCCGCAGCTTAGAGACATCAGCACCCGTTTCCTTAGTCGTATCACGAATCTTCTCTACTTGAAACAATGTGGATGCCATTAAGTCTTTGATGGACTAAATTTTTTCATCCATAGAGGAAAGTTTGGAGAGAAGTTCTGCATAACTTTCAGCAGAGACGACAGAAGGATCTGATTTTTTCACTTTGGTGGAAGGACCAGGTTGAGATGTATCATAGACGTCCTTTAGCACCCAAGATTCATCGCTCAAGACATACCCTATGCTACCAAACGCCCTCGAGTTGTAACACTGCTTAACGAGAGTAATGGGATAGTCGACTAAATCGATTTTGTGGACTTCAAGTATGTGAGAGATGAGCATACCATATGGAAGGCTAGAAGGATTTGAAGCACACTCAATCATGTAGTTGATGATGATGGAGGACAAATTGATTTTCTTCTTGGAGAGAAGGCAAAAAGCAAAGATAGCATCACGTTGGGAGATAGTAGAGTAGGACCCAGCACGAGGGACAACAGTAGTCGCAACCATATGAGCCAACACACGAGCCTCAAAAGAGATGTTGGACGGACCAATTGAGCGAGAACGGAGGTGGAATTTGAAAGGGTTTTCTTAACATCATCAAAAGAGACTTCAAGAGATTCAGGCCAGGAATTTTTGGGTAGTTCGGAAAAACCAGAACAGGTGCAACCAAAAATAGAATCAAGGACAGAGCAATTTAACACAATGTGGGTACCAAGAACCAAGGTTTCGAGTTCATTAGCTTTAGAGGACCGAAGATTTGCATAAAACATACGAACAGGGGTTTCATACACATGAAGAGGGGTTTTGAAAAAAATTTCCCAACCTTGATAGACAAATAAATGTTTTACCTTACAACACAGAGAAAGCATATGGTCAAGATCAACAATCCTACCAGAGACGATGGTTTTGTCTTCAAGAGACGAGAAGAGTTCCTAATGGTGGTCATCCCAAAATTTTTTGCGAAGATCAAGGGGTTTATCAGTAATGGTTTTGAGTTTCTTGGAGGAGGGTGAGCATGCAGCATCAACAAAAGCTCGCTTTCCAAGATTGCAAATTGGAACGGAGTCGGAGGCGTCAGAGGAAGAGGAGTCGCCGGAGGTTACAGAGTCATGAGGAGCAGGAGAGAGACTCTTACCAATTTCCTTGAGCCTTGAGCTTTGGCGTGTGGAGAGAAGAGGGGTTTTCGCATTTTTCGCCATTGAAGAGACGAGAATACAGACGGAAGGGTTGGCAGGGAAAGGTTGAGAGGAAGGCGGAAAGGGTTTATGGGGATATGGATGAAAAAGAGGATTTTATGGGGAAAGTAAAAAGAGGAGGTAAACATGGGAAGATGGGACGGTCATAATTGGGATGGGAATGCAATTTATGGCAAAGATTTGAATAGCCGAAAATTATGGCACAGATTTCTACATGGAAAAAAAATTAGACAGATTTATCAATAATTCCCAGAGATCTTCTTAGCATGCAGAAACGTTCTTCAAGAAGAGGCTTAGTAAAAATATCAGCAAGCTGATTTTCAGTGTTAACAAAAACTATTTCAAAATCTCCCTGAGCAACATGATTTCGAATAAAATGATGCTTAATATCTATATGCTTGGCCCTAGAATGATACATAGGATTTTTGGACAGACAGATAGCACTCGAATTATCACAGAAAATTTTTATAGGTTTAAAAGACAAGCCTTAATCGCCTAGTTGATAAGACATCCAAATTAGCTGTGTACAGCATTGACCAACAGCAATGTATTCAGCCTCAGTGGTAGAGAGAGAGACTGATCCTTATTTTTTGCTATTCCAGGAAATAAGAGATTTTCCTAGAAGCTGGCAAGTACGACTAGTACTTTTTCTATCATCTTTATCACCTGCAAAGTCTGCATCTGAAAAACCTTCAAGTGTAAAATCATATGTGTTAGGATACCATAAACCATAATTAGTTGTTCCATGAAGGTATCTAATAATACGCTTGACAGCAGTAAGACGAGATTCCTTTGGAGCAGCTTGGAATCTAGCACACCTGCACACACTAAACATGATATCTGGTCAACTGCGCTAGGTAAAGCAACGATCCAATTATACCGGGATACTTAGTTTCATCAACGAGGTTTTCCCCCTCATCCTTATCAAGAGTACAAGTAGGACTCATTGGAGTTCCCATAGCTTTTGAGTCGACATTCCAAATTTTTGAACGAGTTCCTTGGCATACTTTGCATGACATATAAATATTCCACCGCGCTTGATGAATTTGTAGTCCCAAAAGAATTTTAATTCTCCCATCATACTCATTTCGAACTCGCTTTGCATAAGATCAGAGAATTCCTTGCACATAGAGGGGTTAGAGCTTCCAAAAATAATATCATCAACATAAATTTGTATAATGAGATTTCCTAAGGAGGATCGTTTAATAAAAAGTGTAGTATCAATCTTTCCTCGGAGAAAATCGTGACTTACCAAGAAAGAGCTTAAACGATCATACCATGCCCTAGGAGCTTGTTTAAGACCATATAAAGCTTTAGTTAATTTTAAAACGTGATAGGGAAATTTTGGATTTTCAAAACCTGGCGGTTGTTTGACATATACTTCTTCTTCAATGAACCCATTTAGAAAAGCACTTTTGACATCCATTTGAAAAAGTTTGAATTTTTTAAAAGAGGCATATGCAAGCAGGATTCTAATGGATTTCAACCTGGCAACAGGAGCAAAAGTTTCATCATAGTCAACTCCTTCCCCGTTGTGAGTATCCTTGAGCAACAAGTCGGGCTTTGTTTCTAACTACTTCTCCGACTCATTTAGCTTGTTCGTATACCCATTTTGTGCCAATGATTGACGCATTTTCAGGTTTGGGAACTAGATTCCACACCTTATTCTTTTCAAACTGATCAAGTTCCTCTTCCATAGCTTTTACCCAGTATTCGTCTTTTAAGGCGTCACCAACTTTCTTTGGTTCATATTGAGAGATAAGAGCCAGATTTACATTATTCTTACTAGATGCTCTAGTTTTCATCCCTTCACTGATGTCTCCAATAACAAATTTCTTTGGGTAGTCGGTTCGCTTCTCCATTCGTTTGGGATTGTTCCAATAGTAACATCGACGACCGAGGTGTTTCGAAGTCGACTCATAGGATGCCTTTTCTTCGACGGGGTCCGTAACCACCGCAGTAGATATTTGACTGTCTTCTTCATCTGCAATTTTTCTTGTCTCGGCCATGTGATTAGTATCATCAAATACAACATGAATAGACTCTTTAATAGATAAAGTACGTTTGTTAAAAATTCTATAGGATCTACTAGTAGAGAATAACCAAGAAATATACCTTCATCAACGCGAGGATCAAACTTACCAAGGTTTTCTTTTCCATTATTGTGAACAAAACACTTACATCCAAAAGGATGAAAGTAACTAATATTTGGTTTCTTACCAGTCCATAGCTCATAAGGAGTTTTCTTGAGAATTGGTCTAATCAGACATCTGTTTAGAATATGACACGCTGTACTTACTGCTTCAGCCCAAAAGTTATGTGGTAAGTTTGTTTCTACGATCATTGTTCTTGCCATATCTTGAAGGGTTCTGTTCTTCCGTTCAACCACACCATTTTGTTGCGGAGATCGAGGTGAGGAGAAATTGTGTGTGTACCCTTGGTCATTGCAGAATTCTTCAAAAGCCTTATTTTCAAATTCTCCTCCATGATCACTTCTAATGGAAGTGATGTAATATTCTTTCTCACGCTGAACTTTCTCATAAAGAAACTTAAAATTCTTTAGAGTATCATCTTTATGAGCAAGAAATATTACCCAGGTGAAGCGAGAGAAGTCATCTATTATAACAAATGCATACCTTTTTCCTCCAATGCTAGCAGTTCTAGTAGGACCAACAAGATCCATATGAAGTAGCTGCAAAGGTTTAGATGTAGACACAATATCTTTTGAATTGAAGGAGTTTCTAGTTTGTTTACCTTTTTGACACGAATCGCATATATGATCTTTGGTGTAATTGAGTTTTGGCAATCCTATTACAAGATCGTGTCTTGCCAGTTTCTCAATTAGACGCATACTTGCATGACCGAGCTTCTTGTGCCACATCCACGGATCTTCTCCCATTGAAGCTGCATATATGACCTGTAGGATTTTTGACAGAGTCCAGAGTATACACATTTTTGTTTCTGCTTCCAGGAAGTAATTTTATCCCAGATGAGTCCTCTATGACACAACCTGTTTTACTAAACCTTACCTCAAGATCAGAGTCACATAGCTGAATTACACTTAAAAGGTTGTACTTAAGTCCCTTTACCAACCAAACATTAGAAATTTCACAAGAATTATCAAAAGTAATAGTACCAATACCGATTACCGTTCCAGTTGAGTTGTCTCCAAAGGTTACTAATCCTCCATTAAAGTCGACGATTTGAATAGACTTTTATCGCTCGTCATATGTCTTGAACACGCACTATCTAGATACCATTTCCCTTTTTCTTTTTCTTGTGGTGTTCTACTGAAGACAATTTTACTTTTGTTTAGGTACCCAAGGGTTCTTGGGTCCTTGATGGTTAGTTTCAAAACATTTACTTTTCTTGGGTTTTCATACCCATCCAGGTGCAGTTGAAAAACGAAATCTACAGTTATGATAATCATGGCCAAGTTTTCCACAACAGAAGCATGTTTGAAAGAGTTTTCCTTCACCTTTACAAGGATTGTTTGACCTATGTATTCCAGACTTCCTTCCAGTCGACTTAGAAGTTCTAGTTGATTTATCAGTTTTTGGTAAGACCCTTTTTCCAGTAGACTCATTTGTATCAGTTGACTGGTTTGACTGGGTATAACTGTGACCGGAGGGTTTCGGTAAAATATCTATTTTGGATTGTAAATTGTAAACTTCATTTTGAAAAGAATTTTTTTCTTTTTCGCAGATTTCTAATTTTGACTCCCACTCCTTTTTTTCTCTCTTCAATTTCTTATATTCATCAAAGACATTATTTAGGCCTACAAGAGTTTGATCTAATAATTCTTGAGTTTCTTCAAATTTAGAGCAGGGATGGGAACTTACCTTGCTGCTTCCTTCGAGAGCCATGAAACACACATTTTCAATTTCTTCAGATTCTTCATCTGAAATTTCATCTTCACTCCAACTGCTGAAGGCTCTTTGTTTTTGATAACTTCTAGTTGGTTTCTTTCTTGTCTCAGGACATTCAGATGCGATATGGCCATATTTTCCACATTCATAACACTTCTCATCATTCTTTGTACGCGATGGAAGCCTTTCCTTTTCTAAAGTTTGAGCTTCCTTTTCTATTATTTCTTGATCGTCTCATGGCTTCTATCACATGCAGGAAATCATGGCAACTTCTTCTTCTTTGAAGTCATCATCGATTCTTCAACTTGAGCCTTGAAAGCAACCACTTTCTTCTTTTCATCCTTCTGATATCTTTGAATGTGATTTTTTTCAAATGCTATCAGATTTCCTCTTAACTCATCATAAGTGAACTTATCCAGATTTCCATCTTCCAGGACAATTACTTTAGTTTCCCAAGTTTTTGGTAGACTTCTAACAAGCTTTCTAACTTGTTGAGAGTTGGTGTAAGTTACTCCAAGGGATTTGAGTTCTCCAATGATCTTGTCAATCTTGTGAACATTGATTCAATGTTCTCATCGTCCTTCATCATGAAGGCTTCATAATCATGTCTTAGAGAATCAATTTTTGTTTCCACCCTTTGATGTTCCTTCATAGGTGACCTCAAGCTTATCCCACATTTCTTTGGCAGTATCACAATTTGAAATTTTTGTATACTCTTCTCCACTTACTACACAGTAGAGCAAGGCTATTGTCCTGGCATTTATTTGCAGTGTCTCTTGTTGTTCTTTGGTAATGTCATATGATTCCAGATCAATTGTTGAAGTATCCGTGTCTTTCTTGTTTTCAGTGCTGGTTTTTGGAATAGGTTTAGGCCCTTTCTTAATCACAATCTATGCTTGATAATCTGTCGACTGCACAAATATTTTGAACCTTTCCTTCCAATGGCAATAGTGTTCACCATTGAAGTATGGTGGTCTTGTTGTGGAGTGCCCATCTTGTAATATTGCTCCAGGAATTTGATATCCAGCCATTTGATCTTTCACGTGCGGTTAAGCAACTGAAGGTGAGACCTTGCTCTGATACCAATTGAAAGTGCAAGAGGGGGGGGGGGGGGGTGAATTTTAAATTTTTCGTTAGTTAGTCGACTAGGTTAGACCAGTAGTCTACTGTTTGCTTAGAGAACGCTAATAGTAAACTGCAGAAGATAAATGACACAAAGTGTTTTATACTGGTTCAGATTAAATGTGAATCCTAGTCCAGTCCCCTCGGGGTTGCAAGGGTGATCTCTGCAGCTTTTCGTTAAAGGTTTGGTACAATCGAGGTTTGAATGGAGCTCCTACGTCTACACTCAAATCGCTCTTAATCTTTTTGATACAAAGCCTCACAAGCTGTATTATAACTCTCCTTTCTTTTTTCTTACACTATAAATCACTCAGACATACAATGTTTATGAAAAGTAAAGTAGAGTACTAAGAGAATGAGACTAAGCATATTTCTTGTGTTTGTGAAACAACCCTTTTATAGCTGTTTTAGGCTCTTCAAGCAGAGAGATCAACCCAAGGGATTTGATCCTTGGAAAAAGGAATTCACGATCCTATTTCCAAGAATAAGGCTGGAGCTGTTGCTACTTTCCTTGTGCGTTGAGCGACATTATCAATCATCAAGATTATTACACTTCATGAGATATTCCTTCTTTAATGTTACAGATGGCCTTTCCTTCCTTGAAACGATTTGGTACTGCTGGAATATTCCTTCTTCAATGTTGCAAATATCGTTTCCTTTCTTGAACGATTTAGTACTGCTGGAAAGTACTATTGTTAGCCACAATCTCGTTAGGGCTGGGAAGTCTTCACTTGAGTGAGCCCATCTCGTTGGGGCTGTTTTGTGGGCTCCTATCTCGTTGGGGGTACATTTTTGTGGCTCATATATATTCCTTGTGCAATTCAATTATTATACCTGCACAAGTAAAATTGTCATCATAAAAACTTGACACTAACAAGAGCTATGCTACTGGACCGGTGAAGATTGTACGACAATGGGCTTGAATCTCTTTAAAGAGAGCGAGATATCCGCGCCTCACCTGAATAATTATTTATTTATTTTTGTTCACCTTATTTTTCAACTTTAATTTATTGTAATTTGTGGTATTTTCACCAACATTAACTTTAAGATATTAAATCAAGCTGACTAAATTTAACTGCAAGATTAGTCAAATTGACTCTGGAAAAGCTAAACGTACAAATACTTCGGGAAGGAGAGAGAGTATTTATTAGGTGTTTATTTTACTAAATTAATCTTATTAATTATGCTTTGAAAATCTAAGCTTGACAAATAATATTTTATGTAGTTACTTAATGATAAGGACAATATTGCAAGATAATAATAACTCTCTCTTGATTTTCAAAAATAGAGAACTAAAAAGGAAATTATTGTTAGTATAAGGGACAAGTAAAAAGTAACAGAAGGAGTAAGCCATAGATATTTACGTGACTATAAATCATTTCATTAAGGGTAAAATAAAATTTTAAAAATAATTATTATTGAATATGAAAAAAAAAATCTGGGACTAACTAAAAAGGAAAAAGTATTACATAAATTGGTAACTTGATAATGTAAATTTTTTTTACATATAAGTTGTGTATTGAAATAAGACTCTTTCAAATTTTAAACTTGTAGGTGGGAAATATTTTTACACTTTTTTATATACTTTGTGATAATAGGTTAATGGCATTTCACTTCAAAGTAGTTGAGATCATTTATATAAGTTATTAATATTTCTACAGTCTATTCAAATCAATTTCATTTACATATCAACAACTATTTTGTTTTTCAAAGATATTAGTAATTGATTAAAACTATAAGCTCAGACACAGTATATAAGTATATTTTAACTTTTTACGATAAGTGTAAAACACTTGTCGAAGATAATGAAGGGTGTCTGGGCTCGTTACTTTTAGTAATAGGTTCATTTCTCTATCCAAATCAAACGAAATATCACTGTGAAACCCAAGTAAATAGAATTAAAGTTGACACAAACCGTCATAGTTGTGTATCACTAATGCTCTGTAAAGTATTAAAACTTTATTTAATTTATTCTTGTTAAAATCCCCAACTATTCTCAACTTTAGCTAGCAACAAAAAGCTAAAAAGATAGATTGACAATGAGATCACCCTACGGCTTAATGTAAAATTCCTGAATTGTTTATTACGTACATAGTTCAATAATTTTAGGTGGACAATTATTAAATTGGAATTTGTCAATTCAATAAATTGACTTTCTAAGTTCTTTTTTATTTATTTCTCACTTGATGTATGATATCCGCATTGAAGCCCGACTATAATCGGATTCCCATCGCATGGACCTCTTCAGGGGAAGCACTCGCTACCAATGAGTTTTTTATATCCAGGGCTCGAACTCGAGACCTCTGATTGTGAGACCAAAGAGCCTCATCCACTGCACCACATCATTTGGTGATGACTTTTAAGTTCTCAGTAAATGGTTAGATTAGTTTAGCGTTACCTCCTCAAGTTGTCAATCAATATCCGGTAATTGAATTAGCGTGTGAGGCTAGTGACATAAATGTCCAATATTAGTTGAGCGAGAGGGTTTCTCTTTTATATAATTTAATAACAACAACAACAACAACAACAACAACAACAATAATAATAATAATAATAATAATAATAATAATAATAATAATAATAATAATAATATATTAACTAGGTGATATGTCTTTTCCAATAAGTTGTTGAAATTAAGTTTGTGTATAAAAGGCTTTTTAGAGCAGCCGTGAAAACACCTTTTCCTGGCTATTCTCTGGAAAACAAACATTTTGTCTTCATTAGAAATTAAAGGTAATTAGTTACTCGCTTATATAAATTTTGTCATTTCCTTTTGTTCTGACAGCTATCACGAGATCGAAATTTAGAATTTTTTTATTAATTCAAAGAAACATCTTGAGAAAGATTGATGTCATTGTTTTACTTTGGATAGGTTTTCTTTCTTCTTCTCTTCTTTGTTCTGTTTTCTTGGTTTCGAATGGGTATCGAGTACTTGTTTTTAAGGGGCATTGGGCATATATAATGCAAACATGAAATATCGAAGCACCATTACTTATCGACTAGTGTTAGTTCAGATATATTAATATCCGTATCCGCGCGATCGTGTCGAAGAAAAAAAGAGCGGAGCAATTCTAACAATTTTGGCTTTAAATTCTGATCATTTTGAATTGTGTTAATAGATTAAGAAATTATACTAACATAACATCGTGATAACATGAAGCAGAACAAAAAAAAATTGAATTTATCTTAAAAATATTAGTGATGCCCACAATTCAATTTCCTAATTTTCCTAATGGCACCATCATCATGAGATTTCCGAATCTACACAATTTGAAATTTTTTCAATATTTGAGATTTCAAATGGTTTAGTAGGCGTGTGACCATGCGATTTGGAAGTTTGATTTCATATTTTGATTTCACATTAGCATTTGTTTATGAAATCTGCACAAAATTTTAACTTTAAATTCATGATTTCAAATCCCATATTTTTCAAAAAGTATGATTTAGAATTCCAAATTGTGATTTCAAATTTTTAAATATTGTCGTAGACGGACAATTCTCAAACTCTACCATTAAAAAGAAAAGGTGACGACACCAGTCATGAGTCTATCCTTCGAGTAAACTCTGAATTATCAAAATTTTAAGCAATTATTTTTTATGCTCATACGACAGATATTGTTCATTAACTTAACGAATATTGTTCATTAATCTTCTTGTTCCATTTCATATATACTTACTATTCCATCTGCAAATAACCTTATTAAATTAAAAAAAAAAATCAACTAATAATGACAATTCATATTTATTTATAAAACAACTACTTAGGTGGCATTTCAAAAACCATCCCACTATAACACAGATTCATGTTCGTACTCGTATCCATATAAATGTTTGGCACCAGTTGGAATCTTCTTCATTTTCAACTTTGTGAAGTAAAACAAAGTCCCTTCTCCAACAATAAACAACATTCGCTACATTTTATTCATGTAATGTCTATTTTGCCTTTTATTATTTTCATCCCTATTTTGACAGATACAATAATTGACTTATAGTTTTTCTTTTCAATTTCTCCAACAAATAAAAACTGCAATTCTTCAAACAGTTATTATCACGTTTTTATTTTGTAGATACATGCGAGGGAAAGAAATATTTTGGAGAAGTAGCTCCCCTTGTTTAGTTACATCAATGATTCCTGCAAAAGTATCACAGGGTTTTAACATCAATAATTACTTTTCCCATTTTGATTCTTTTTCTTTTTGTCAATGCACATGAAACTTAGATCAAAACTTAACTCTACTTGTACTTACGATTGGAGAGCTCTTTTAGCCTTGCAGCTTATCGGGAAGCGGGGGACTTTTAACTACATTAATCTATATTAAAGACAAAATTGACATTATCACTTATATGGTGATTTATGTTGGCCAAACCCGTCGACAGACACTTGTGGTCGTCCACTTCTTTCACTTGAACACCTTAAGTGCCTCTTGTTCCTATTGAGCACTTAGACTACCCGAATTTTGTTCCAATTAGGCACTTTTTGTACAATCTGCTAAATATGTAAGGTGTGTGAAACACACTCGCCGATGACGTGTCAAAGTGGCGAACGAAATGAAGACATGTGGCACATATTCCCAAAATAATTATTAAACAATACATATTGTGAGTAAAAAAACTATTTAGTTAATTAAAAAATAGAAACAAAAAAAAAATTGCAACAGCTTCCTCCTCCGATCTTCTTCTTCAAATCCTCCGACGACGACCACCATGACTGCAAATCCAACCACCACCGGCGCCTCATTCTTCTTCGGTTTCTATCACCATAACCACCGGACATCCTCCTCACCCTTATCGAATTTGACCTCTACCACTATCGAACATTTTATTGGTTTTAAAATGATACCCATGACAAGTCCTATTTCAAGCAAACCTTTGAATACCCATGTCCTTAGTAAGATTTGATTTCTTTGAAAGCTTAAAAAAATACACGGCCTCTTTTGCTACAAGCAATAATATTACACACAAAATTATTTTGAATAACCCATGTCTTGCATCAAAATTTGTGTAAAGAAGTGCCACCGAAAATGATTGAACAGAACCATCTCATGAATCATGATTGTGGAGGTGGAATCGGCGCCATTTGTGCCAGGGGAATTTTCCGATCTTGCGATATATAATGTTTTTATTGAATAACCCATGTCCTTTCTTTACTGTTTTGGTGATACACAAATTCTTAATTGATTTAATTTGCCACGGGAAAAAATGATAGGAGAGGAGAAGATTGAATATATGGTGGTGGCATTACGGTGGCAGGATGGCGGTGGATGGTGGAGGAAGTCTTGGAAGGAGAGAGAAGGAAGAAGAATAAGTAAAAAATAAAAGCTTGCAAAATTTAAGCTTCCACGCGCCTCTTTTAAGTGATTCACATAAACCTTGCCATATCAGCAAAAAATGCCTAATTGGAACAAAATTCGGGTAGTCTAAGTGCTCAATAGGAACAAGGAGCACTTGAGGTATTCAAGTGAAAGAAGTGGATGATCACAGGTGTCCATCGATGGGTTTGGCCATTTATGTTGGTACATGTAACTTCTGCAGCAACTAAAAAGTTAAAACATGTAGGAGTAATAAAGATATATTACTATTCAACATTTCCTTCGAAAATGGCATAATATTTTCATTTGAAAAGTATATATTTAGCTTATAGTATGGTCTGAAATTTACCACGTATAATATTAAAGTTTGTGCATTACTCAATGATAGTCTATACAAAGTAGCTCTTGTCCATTTTGTAAGCAGTTAATCAAGCTAATACTGCAATAACAACAACAACAACCTTCAAGTCTGACATCAAACTTCTACTTCTACTTCAAACTTTTAGTGCACCATATTGGAAGATCTTATATTGGAAGATCTTATGGGATCACTTACACAATCAGAGGGATATATTTCCTTACTTATCTGAATCGATTATTTGTAATTAATTGTAAAGATATGTTTCCTTAGTTATAGAGATACAACTTGTATATATATTAGAGAGCTATTATCAATAAAATTAGTTCACTAGGGTAATCCCATTTTACATGGTATCAGAAGCGTGTTAAAAGATCCTGAGATTTCTTTTCGTTCAGCCATGGGAACTGAAGGACGGAGTGATAAAAGCACGGGAGAACTAGCAAGTCTGCCTCAACTCAAAGTTGCAGATGCTTCTCCCTATTCCTTGCATCCATCCGATCACCCAGGTTTGATTTTTGTTACCGATCCTCTTAGGGAAAATGGAGAAAACTATTAAACTTGGAGAAGAAATTTTCTTAACGCACTGCACTCTAAAAACAAGGCTGGATTTGTTAATGGAACCGTCGAGAGACCAAAAGAAAACTCTCAGGATTTACAGCCATGGATACAGTGCAATGCCATTGTGCTTTCATGGCTTACGAATGCAATTGCCAAAGAACTTCAGGGTAGTGCCGCACATGTTGAAACTGCCGGAGAAATTTGGGTAGATCTGGAAGAGCGATTTACCCAAGGAATTGCACCAAAAGTTTATGAACTGAAGCGTGCCATTGCTCTCTTGCAACAAGAGAGAGCGTCTATTTCATCCTATTACGGTAAACTTAAGTCCGTGTGGGGTGAGATGCAAAGTCTCGTTCCAACTCCGTCTTGCACATGTGGTTGCGTTTGCGGTGCAGCAAAGAAGATGCAATCCATAAGGGAGGAGGAAACGGTTTTTGATTTTCTAACGGGACTTGATGATGCATATTCAACTGTGCGTTCTCAAATATTAAGTGTCGACCCGTTGCCAAACTTAGGAAGAGCCTATGCTATCGCGGCTCAAGAAGAGAAGCAGAGATCTGTTACTGCGAATCGCATACCCACTATTGAAGCAACTGCCTTGCTGACTAAAGGAGGTGAATCACGACAAAGGAAAATTGAAGATGGGACTCGGTATCAATTTCCACCTTGCATACACTGTGGGAAAACAAATCACAACAAAGATTTTTGCTACACAGTGATCGGTTATCCTTTAGATTGGCGCAAACCTGGCAAGAAAAATAGCAAGCATACCAATAATGACAAGATGCAGTTTCGTGGGAACCAGAAGAATCAGAAAGAATCAAATGCACTCACGGGTGTGGCCCTTGCCGCAACTACTGAAGGGGCTATGCCGCCAATTCCAGGTTTGACGCATGCTCAACACCAACAACTTTTGGCATTATTGGGCAGCCATGGAGCACCGACAGTAACTCATCTCATACTGCGAGTATGGCAACCTCTAATTTTTCAGGTAAGATAAAAGAGGAGTGGATAGTTGATTCGGGAGCTACGAATCATATAACTCATGATATGAACTCTCTATCAAATAAGATAGTTGATGCAGATTTACCACCAGTGCAAATCCCAAATGGTGATATGGTGAAAGTTCATGCCTTGGGCCAAGTGGCTCTTGGAAAAAGATTAATTCTTGAACATGTTCTTGGAGTTTCTGATTTTCGCTTTAATTTATTGTCAGTTAGCAAATTGACAAATGATTTACAATGTGCAGTAACCTTTGGCCCAAATTCTTTTGTGATTCAGGACTTACCTTCGAGGATGCCGATTGGAGTGGGTAGAAAGCGGAATGGTCTTTATTACTTGGAGCCGATGGAAGGGGGGCAAGCATTGATGGTCCAAAAGTCTGTTAGTGCAAGTTTGTGGCATCGGCGCTTGGGGCATTTACCAATGAATCGTATTTCTCTAGTTCCTAGTTTATCTATTAGTTTTGATGGCAATAAAAATATGTTTTGTGATGCTTGTTGTAAGGCAAAACAAACACGTTTATCTTTCCCTACTAGTATGATTAAGACAGAGCATGCTTTTGATTTAATATATTGTGATATTTGGGGACCATACAAGACCCAATCTCTTTCTGGATCTCATTACTTCCTCACAATAGTTGATGATTTTAGTCGAGCAACATGGGTTTTTCTCATGAAGAATAAATCTGAAACTAAAGTCTATTTGTTACAATTTTTTAATTGGGTAAACACGCAGTTCAACTTGTGAGTTAAAATCCTATGAACAGACAATGGGCTAGAATTTAAGCATGAGGATTTATTATCACATTATTTTGATTATGGCATGGAGCGTCAAAGCAGTTGTACAGACACTCCACAACAAAATGGAGTAGTTGAAAGAAAGCATAGACATCTATTGGAAGTGGCTCGTGCATTGCGATTTCAATCGCACCTACCTATCAAGTTTTGGGGAGAATGCATCCTTACTGCGGCATATTTAATCAATCGAATGCCTCTTTCTAATCTGCAAAATATAACTCCATATGAGAGGCTACTTGGAAAAGTACCCACATATGGCCATTTGAGAAATTTTGGATGTCTTTGTTATGGACATTTTAATAGAAAGCCTCGAGATAAATTTGCTCCACGTGCAAAACCTGGCCTATTTGTTAGATATCCCAATGGTCAGAAGGGATATAGAATTTATGATCTTGAGGATAAAAGGATTTATGTTTCACGTGATGTACAATTTTTTGAAGATATTTATCCTTTTGAAGGTTCTCAGGAAGCAAATATTATGCCACGTATTGACTTGGATCAACCGATTGCATACGATGAGCCATCTAGACAAGAACCCAATTGCCTAGAGCATTGTGACACAAATGGGAATTCTACTGCCATTGAGAATCTAGAAGCCATATCCAGTTCTCCATTACCAGTAGCTTCACCAAGCCTTCATGCTCCTTCTGATGAAAATTCTTCTGCTATCGTTCCAAATAATACATCTGAAAATATTGATTTTACTAGCCTTGCATCTGGTAAATGCTTTCGACAAGTCTCGCGAAAGCTGTCAGGATATGACTATGTTTTGCCCCCTTCTCTTGCTCAGTTGAATGATCATTCGCTCCCGTCTACTCCATCGGCCAACTCAACGGTACATCCTCTATCTTACTCTATTTCATATTCTAAAAAGTCATCCAGTCACATTGCTTTTCTGGCAGCCATCTCGTCTGTCGATGAGCCGAGGTCCTTTACTCAAGCAATTAAGAACAAACATTGGAGAGAAGCCATGGCAAAGGAAATTTCTGCGTTAGAAGCCAACGATACTTGGACTTTACAGATTTTACCTCCAGGTAAACGAGCTATAGATTCGAAATGGGTCTATAAAGTCAAACATAAACCTGATGGAACTATAGAGCGCTACAAGGCGCGCTTGGTAGCAGAAGGATACACTCAGATTGAAGGGGTTGATGCACCTGTTGCAAAACTTGTCACTGTTCGTTGTTTGTTAGCGGTTGCTGCGATTCAAAATTGGGAACTTCACCAGTTAGACGTCAACAATGCTTTTCTCCATGGATACTTGCACGAAGAAGTCTACATGAAGATCCCTCAAGGTTTTTCCAAACAGAGGGAGCAAAGAGTCTGTCGATTACAAAAATCGTTGTATGGCCTTTGTCAAGCTTCTCGAAATTGGTATCATAAATTCATCACTTCCTTACTTTCCCTTGGTTTCCATCAATCAAATGCGGACTATTACTTGTTTACATTGTCCTATCCTGGAGGTGCTTTTGTCGCCGTTCTTATATATGTGGATGATCTTATCATCACGGGAAATAATTCTGATTGCATATCCAAGCTGAAAGATCATTTAAATGCAAAATTTCATATCAAGGATCTTGGAAAGCTCAAATATTTTCTTGGCATTGAAGTGGCAAGGTCACCAGCAGGCATCGTATTAAGCCAACGTAAATACGTGCTTGATATTTTAGCAGAGAGTGGACACACAGGTTGCAAGCCAGCTAGTTTCCCCATGGAGCAACAACATAAGCTTTCTCTTGATTCTGGAGAAATTTGTCATGATCCTGGGCAATATCGCCGTCTTGTTGGACGCTTGCTCTACCTCACCATCACTCGTCCAGATATTAGCTATACCGTTCATGTACTTAGCCAATTCATGCATGCACCAAGACAACCTCATCTGGACGCTGCTTACAAAATCTTACACTATCTCAAAGGAAATCCGGGTCAAGGGATTCTACTTCCTTCGGATAATTCAATGTCTATAAAAGCTTACTGTGATGTGGATTGGGCAGGGTGTCCAATGACACGTTGATCAACTACAGGATACATTGTGTTTCTTGGTAAATCACCCATCTCTTGGAGATCTAAGAAACAAACAGTGGTCTCTCGTTCCTCTGCTGAAGCAAAATATAGAGCCATGGCTGCTACTACTAGCGAGATTGTTTGGTTACTTCGCCTTCTACAAGATCTTCAAGTAAGGCACGCAACACCGGTTCCTCTCTATTGTGATAACCAAGCAGCTATCCATATTGCTGCCAATCCTATTTTTCATGAACGTACGAAGCTCATCGACATAGATTGTCACTTCATTCGGCAATACGTACAGTCAAAGACAATCGTGACTCGTCATATATCTTCACAGGACCAATTGGCTGATATGCTCACAAAGGCTCTTGGTCGTGACCAGTTTCATAAGCTGCTAGCCAAGTTGGGCATTTCCACAATTCATGCTCCAACTTGAGGGGGAGTATTGGAAGATCTTATATTGGAAGATCTTATGGGATCACTTACACAATCAGAGGGATATATTTCCTTACTTATATGAATCAGATTATTTGTAATTAATTGTAAAGATATGTTTCCTTAGTTATAGAGATACAACTTGCATATATATATATATATTAGAGAGCTATTATCAATAAAATTAGTTCACTCGGGTAATCCCATTTTACACACCACCTCATTAGTCCTAAACAATATTGAGAAATGATGTATACTTGTTTTCTCCCTCGCTAATCAATGGTCCATCGGTACCTCCATCACCTCTAAAGCAATTGTTGAGTTTAGCATGACTATATCTAACCCCTCGTGAATATTTCATCTGATAATCGGTGGTCTGAAATGGTATAAAATCGAAAATAAGTTAGCTAGACTAATTTAATCTATATAACCATATTATTTAATATACCATGTAATAACATCTTCTTTGTAATACATAACCAATACAGACAATGAAATTGATTTAGAACCTTCTGTGTACGCTATGCATTATTTTTTTACCAAAGGTAATTTTTTATCTCGATTCATCTAGAAAATAACTCCATTTACGTCTTCATTCATAAATGTGGATTTACACTTCTTCCAGCGAACTTTCGGAAACATCTGTGGATGACAAAAACTGAAATCTCCATTACTAGAAAAAAAAAATTAAAACTTGACAGCCCTTTTAACATAATACTAATAATTTAAACATTTCACGACAACGTAACGTACTTATGGAAAACACAGAAATTTGAAAAAAATATGCAATTGACATAACAAATTAGCACGCATTGAAGCTCATCCAAGTACTGTGAGCAAATTCATAACAAACACCACTTTAGGTTCTTGATCAATAGAAAAATGGTACTGTAATGTCTCCATGTGTAAAATATGTATCTATTTAAATTTAGATTTTGTAAGTAGGATTTCTTTTTCTTGTGATCTTGTTATTTTTAATAATTTAAATTCTCATGTAGGTAATTTATTTCCTATTTGTTCTTCCAATGACACTAATTAAGAGTGCAAATATCAATGAGAAATTTAGTAAAAGATACGACTGCAAAATCTGACGATATTTACCTTATCAACGCCGTCCCTCATTTCTTTATACCTATCATACAATTCATCAGTAACGCTATTAACAAATGGATCAAATATCATATAATCCTTAAAAAATAAAAAGTATGAAAATAATAAGAAATATCTAATCGCTGGCGTCTACAAAAGGACCCAAAAATTTCCTTCTAAAAAAAGGTATACTCATCCCTAAACAGAGAGGTGCTAGTTAAATAAAAATATTCTATTAGCATTAAGAAACATTTACAATACATTCATCGATAAGGATCTAACAAAACCTCAAATTGCATGTTCTCAACCCTCCGAATGGCAGGAAGGACTTGAAGAATCTGTTGAACACAGAACATCGATATTCAGTAAGTAATGAGGAAAAAAGGGTTGGTGAAACCTACATACATGAGATCTCCACAAATAAATTTTTATATTGTGACTTATTAAAGTAGATAAAAGGGTACCGAAACACACCAAGGAAATCTCCATTCAAATGGATAAGGAAAGCCCACATTCAAAGTTGTGGTCCATTTAGCCAGCAAAACCGTAATTCTTTAAAACTGCTTTTTTAAAATTAGTTCAAACTATTTAACAAAAATAATATATCAATTATGAGACTAAGAAGGATAAACTGGAGAAGTTATAACTACCTGTGACCACTTTAACTTTTTAACAACTTTGAGTTCGAATTTTAATTACGATTTAAAATTTATTTCTTAAGTTTTTAAACTTTGTGAAAACACAGTGTATTTTTTGAGATTTTATCCTAATTCTTAACATCTTTATCCTAAAAGTGTCAAGTGACATATTCTTAAAGTGCACTTAGCTTAATGACATTACAAACTTTTCTTAATTTTTTTATATTTAATTTTTATTTCTTATTTCTTATGATTAAAAGGAAAACAAATAAAAAGAGAGAGAGAGTAAAATGTAACTGAACTACCCCATTTCCCCCTAAAGTCTACTTCATGCACCAAAAACCCACCCACGTCCCTTTTTTTTTTCCGAAATCTTTAACCACATACTAAAACCTTAATTTTTCTTTTTCAATCCCTTTTTTAAATTCAAATTAAAAAAATTAACTAATTAACTAATTGTTGTCCTAAAACTAACACGTGGCATTCTCCTACATTGCCACTTGTCAAACTCCTAGGGCAAACTATCCTCTTTTTAATAATACTAGTATACGTACCCGCGCGATGCGCAGACCATTTCAAAGAAATAAGAGCGGAGAAATAATATAAACAAATGTATATGAATCATGTGTGATATTGCAATTTTTATGTCTCTTTTTTTTTTTTTTTTTTTTTTTGTATCAGTATTATCACAGACTAATATTTTCTATGTATATGTAGCTGTTATTGCTTCATTACTGACCATTTCTTCAAATAATATTAAGTCTTTTATATCAATTGACTAAAATATGTAGCTTCTATTGCTTCATTAGCGACCATTTCTTCAAACATTATAAAGTTTTTTATATTAATTGACTACAATAAATAAATAATTACAAAGAAAATTGAATCAGAGATAATATCCATGATTATGATTATTCTTTTTTGACGTCCCCATAATTTCATTCAACACAAATATAAGCTCCAATATTTAAAAAAAAAAAAAACTTGATAATCATAAATAGAACTAATAATCATCATCAATAAAATAGGGAGAAGAAACAATATTGGAATAAAGTAAAAAATAGTAAAGACATAAGACTCATATTTTAATTAGTTTTGTCTTACCATTCAAAAAAACTAATTTACATATAGCACTTATTCTAGAAGATGGAACTCTGTTTATGCAAAAAATTTATAAGTAAAAGAAAAAATTGTGATTGAAAAAATTCTGAAAAAGATACACTACACCCTTTCATCATGCATATGCAATTCAATTATATATGTATATAACATCACACGATGGACGCATCTAAGAGTGATATACATACATAATATATTCACAGTCATTCTTTACACAAATGATTCAATAAAACTCCTGTATATATTTCTGTTCTCCATTGTGCTTGTTGATTTTTCAAATACTCCTTTCGCATTTGTGAGCTATTTGTATACATCAGATCTACGAAAATTTCAAATTCCTTAATTTTATCTGTGAAAAAATATAAATGTAGTATTAATTGTAAACAATAAAAAGATAATTTTTTTAAAAAAAAGTTAAATTAAGCATGAACAACATACCTTGACAATTGTGCAGAGATATCTGATATATATGACCTATATAATCTTTTTGTCCATTATAAAGATCATGTATGACAAAAAAAAATAATTATTATATCAAGATATAAGGATATGAAAACTATAATAATCAATTTATTTACTTGAACTATAATTAATTTGTCCTTATATTACTAAAGTCATAAGTCTTTTGTTGGATGATTATTTGACAACTTTATTTCAACATATAAATTCTCTTAAATCGTAATTGGAAACTCAATGAGTTTGATTAATTATTCAGCTACAAAATTCAAACAATTTGCATTTATATTAGCTCCTATTTATTCAAGACTAATCTTAAACAATTAATATAAAAAATCTGATATTTTTTTCTTTTTAAAAAAAAGAGAGTCCTAAACGTGGCTTTGATTGTGGTTGCACGATTTTAGGACTCAATATTTATCTTTTAACTTAAATTCAACAACGATTAGTTTAATTAAAATTTATTTTTTAATTTAAATAGTTAATATAAAAATATGATAACTTCCCAAAAAAAAAAAAAAAAAAAGATAGAGAATCCTCAACCTGCCTTGAATAATGGCTGCACTGTTTTAGGATTTCATTGTGCATACATGGAGTAGTTGTTTCAACCGCATATATGTTTTCTTTAAAAAAATATAAATATTCAATATATGCAAAGGTTAAGAGTAAAATACATTTACTGCTTATGTTCAAGCCTGCTATAATCCTCCAAATAATTCTTCCTCTTGTGTGCGATTGAAAGTGATTTGAGATACATTAGATCAATCCATCCGTCAAAAGGAAACAAAATATATAAACATACTCCATTAAAGATGATGATAAAAATATATACAAAGATTAAGAGTAAATACTAAGTAATATATTTTCAAGAAGCAGTGATAAATTATCGACTCAATACGATATATTCTGATAAAGAAAGTGTCATGAACCTCAACAAACATGGGCAATAGAAAGGGAATGCAGGTTGGATTACGGTGAAGAAGAAGAAGAAAAAGAAGAAGAGTGGCGACGATGTTATTTGTTAAATGAAATTGTGGAGAAGAAGAAACATCCGCACCATTTTAAATTGGTGAAACTTGAATGCTAACAAAGGAAGATGAAGATGAAAATGCTCACAAAATCTTTTCTGATGTTATTTATGTGTGCTTGTGTCCGTTATGTGCATGCCTGTTTGCCGAGAACGTGGGATGGAAATGGGATACATGTATTATGTAGTTAGTAAGTTTTCATTCTCTTCTTTTGTCTTTTCTTTTAAATGTAAAAATTTGAAAATTTATCTTTTAGTTTAAATTCAATCTCATTCTCAAAAGATGTTATAAAATCGTCATCGTTTTATTCATCTTCACCCAATGAGATATCCAAAAGACTTTTTTCAAAGAAATGAACTATCTTTTAATTTAATTTCAAATTCAAAACATTTTGCTATGGATTCAAATTTTTTATCTTGCACCTCAACTTAATGTTATGAAATAACTTTTCTTAAAATTTTTAAGTGGTTTGTTATTACCTTGCCACTTGGCTAGAGATAAAAGTTTTTGTTAGTCAGTTTGTAATCGTTCCCAAAAAGCTTTTTCTATTCAATTCATGGAATCAAACCAAAGCTGTAGATTGTTGGGATCCACTGCTGGAGACGAAGAATTTGAGGAATTTAGTGAAGAAAGGTTAGAGAGAAACTGAACTTCTCTTTTTTACTTTTTCGTCCTTTTGTTTTTTGTTCTTTGTTTAATCTTATTCTATAATTCATTGTGAGCATTGTTGTATTAACTGAGACTTTTTTTAATCAATCTGCCACTTGACATAATATCCAAACTCCCTATTTAACAAAATTTTGATAAAATATACTCCCTCCGTTTCAATTTATGTGTACTCATTTGACTGGGTACGATATTTAAGAAAGAGGGAAGAGTTTTGAAACTTGTAGTTCAAAATAAGTTTCGAATATTTGTGTGGCTGTAAATTATTTATAAAGTGAATTTGTTTCCAAATTAGGAAAGAGGCCATTCATTTTGGTACGGACTAAAAAGGAAATAGGTTCACATAAATTGAAACAGAGAGAGTATATAATTTTTCTTATAGCGGATATCTTTAAAATATTATCATATTACTCAAAGTTCTTTGATTATTTGAATTTATCAATAATATTTGTGAGTATTATTTATTTAAATTATTTTATTTCGAGATTAACTTAAAATTATAATCCAAAATATTATTTTGCTGTTCTTTGTATATTGTTGTCGTTATTAAATTATCTATTACTTAACATTTTTAGTATTATTTGATTACTTTATCTTATTGTTTAATTAATTTAATGGAAAAGTAGCCTCACATTATATGTATTTTCATCTTTATACTTCTTTTCCCTGTTATAATATCTTAATTAAAAAATGTCATTTAGTGCTATAATCCATATAAGGTCATAGTTTATTCTAAATAAGTTTTTATTGTTTATTCTAAATTAAATTTTTGACTAAGTATAAGTTGGAATAGAAAAGTCCTTTCGACTAAAATCTTTTGTTTTATATGTTAACCTCCGCTTTCTTTTCTTCCCTTCAATCCAATTCTGTACCTAAACGGGAAAAGTGTTCAAAACACACTCTAACTTTGGCCGAAATTGCTATAACACACTCCAACTTTGCGGGAGTCCTATGACCCCCCTGGACTATTTTTTTGTGTATTATTGAGGGTATTATTGGTAACGTGGACTCAATAATACCCAATATTGAGGGACTCACTTTTTTGTCCACGCTTTCACCCAATAATACCCTCAATAATACACAACAAAAAAATAGTCCAGGGGGGTCATAGGACTCCCGCAAAGTTGGAGTGTGTTATAGCAATTTTGGCCAAAGTTGGAGTGTGTTTTGAATACTTCTCCCTACCTAAACATGTAAACATAAAAATAAGCAGTAATAAGTACAATTCATATCCCAAACCCATGCATATACAAAACTGAAGCTACTGTACTACTATTTTTTTATTTTGCAAAGTAAAGAATTTATGACTAAATTAAATCGACACATTTATACAAACATAAAGATAAAGAAGCACAATAAGTACGATTTATACCATAATTTATCTATATATTAAATTGAAGTTATATAACCTCTCATTGTACTTCAAACATCAGATACCCTTATAAACTGCAAGTGATTTTTTATTTTTCACAAGACAAACAAAATGTGACAAAGAAAAAAATCAAGAAACTATCGACATTTCAATTAAAACCTCTGGTATACATTGAAAATTAATGTTTTTACGGTTTGCAATATAAATTATTATATTGATTTTGTCAATTTAACATCACCTTTTTGTTCTATTTCTTGTCAATTACTCCCTTTCTTTCTTCTTACTGTTTCTTCCTCACTGAAAATCTCATATCTAAGTTTCTCTTAGACCCAGATACTGAAGCATACTAAAAAAGAGTGAAGTGAATAGCTTCACAAACTCATGGCAAGCACTTGATTTTCTCATATGCATAGGACTATTAAACATTAAAAAAAAAAAAAAGGGGGGGGGGGGAAGAATTAGAAGAAAAGTTGCAGTTATATATAGTACCTGGGATGATTTCTTTGGAACCCAGTAATTTAAAATATTAGAATCTCGAACATATAACCTTTCCTCTGCATGAATCTTCACGCTCGTCTTAGCTTAACTCCCAAAACATACATTGAGTGTAAGTATGTTCTTTGTGATGACATTTATGAAGAGGAAAACGAAGTGAAAGAATATGATTTGTAATTATTGATACTGCATGTAACTGTCATAGCTTGTTCACTTCCCACTTTAACTATCGCCAATATTTCTTTCGACTATTGTAACTGTCACTTTTCTTTGTTGGATTTAAGTTGAGAAAGCAGAATTGTTAGTTACCGAAATCACAGAAGATATAATTTTACATTACAATTGTACTTAATTTTTAAAACTATTAATTAAAATGACTAAAACAAAAAAAAGTAGCTTAAATTTAGGACACGATTAAGTTAGTGGGGAATGGGGTATGCATTGATTCTGAATGAATCAACAATTTTTTTTATTTTGTGTTGTTAAATCGAAATTTTGCGACAGTTTTTTTTTTTTGACTGATCCCGTTTTTCAATATTAAATTTTGCAGAAGTAACTTGCTCTTTGCATTTTTTTTAAAGTTACATTATTTTATTTTCTTATTTTGTATTTTTAAAATTGTGATTTTCATGGTGATGACACTTGTCATCCTACCAATTTTTTGGTTCTCCTATTCTATATAGATAGATTTCCTTACTAAACCACCTTCTCTTTTTTTCTTTTCTTTTTCCCTTCATTTTTTCCTTTTCCTAAATGCAATTTAAAAGAAAATGAATTACAAATTCTTAAAACTTGAACGTGGAAAAGTTGTAACCACATCTGGCAGTTTTTTTTTTTTTTTTTTATAATTTTAAATTGGTAACTTCCCAATTTAAAATAGAATATATAGATATATAGTTAATTATTTTAAAATTCATTTTAAAACTAATAACTAATTATTAACTAATTAACTATTTTTTGTCCTAAAACTACCATGTGGCTTTTTTCTACACTGCCACTTGTCAAAATCCTAGAACAAACTATCCTCTTTTTAATAATGTATAGACAAATAGATAACATAGAAAAAAGCGCTTATCTTAACTTTTCCATTTCTCATAATACAAGAAAGTTAAAACTAAGTAATGTAATAAATAGTAAAATGATTATGATTCTAATTAATTTTTTAAAATATAGGCCACTGTATCACACTCTCCAATTTTTCCATTTCTCATACTACAAGAAAGTTAAAACTAAGTAATGTAATAGTAAAATGATTATAATTCTAATTAATTTTTTAAAATATCGTCCACTATATCACGCTCTCCATTTGATTACAAAAAGCTAGAAATTTAAAACTAAGTAATGTAATAGTAAAATGATTATGATTCTAATTAATTTTTAAAAAAATAGTCCACTATATCATGCTCTCCATTTGATTACAAAAAAGGTCCTACCGGGAGTCGAACCCAGGTCGCTGGATTCAAAGTCCAGAGTGCTAACCACTACACCATAGAACCTGTTTATCTACTGTTTTGTCAATTGTCCAGATCTATGATTTTTAACTTGTGAGATCAATTAACTTCATTTTTTTTTTTTTTAATTTCGGCTTAAATGTAATTTAAATCAATAATAATAATACTCCTCCCATTCCAGTTTATGTCCTATTTGTTTGTTTGACAAAATGATTTCTTTCTAAATTGGAAATACTTAAACTTAAACTTTCATTTTACCTTTAATGACAACATTTAAAGTCGTAAGAATGTTATGGCATATTTAATAATACAAGTTTCAAAAGTCAGATACCAACACAAATATTATGACATGTTTAATACTACAAGTTTCAAATTTGTTTTTTCTTCTTCTTAAATTCATCTCTAATCAAATAGGGTGATAAAATAAAATGAATGGAATCGAAAATTCTTATAATGAACTATTTACCATGAGTGGGTAAAACACCCTCAAGTTATCTCGTTGATTTATCATAATAAGGGCACAATTACAGATTAATGCTAGCAAGCCATATCTAAACGTATAAGTAAGCAAAAGAGATTATGTTCAGGAAATTAATGCAAGCAAAAGAGATTTTTTTCAGGAAATTAATGAAGTATTCGTTTCGCGTACCTCTCTACTCGAAAAAGCCAAACTAATAGCTATGTCGATTTCTAGTGCAGAAAAGATGAAACTTATATTGATGGCACTGTCAAGATCCAAACTGAAAATGTTGTTTTTGAAGGAATCTTTAGGGATGATTAAGAAAGTGATGTTGAGATATTCATGTAAATGAAGCATGCATCAAGTATCATTATAGAATTGTGGAGTATCGAAACGGACCCTAATTAGCAAAAGAAAGGGGATACTACAAAAATTCTAAAGTGGAGAAGATCTTGTTGTCAATCTTAAGTGGAGAAGATTTGTTGTCAATCTTAGAGAAGATACTGAAGGGAATTCATGCAATCTCAGGTACAGAATAGCAGCGGAATATAAAATATATTGCTTAATCTCTATTTAAGATCCATGTGTTTCAATCAATTGGATAAAAGAATCAGATCACTTACCTTTTGAAGCGTGATTCCTCGATATACTTTACGCAAAACGAATCCGTAGGTGCTGCTCGAAAACGAACGACCACCCTCTACGAGTATCCACACACGAATGATCACAAATAGACACGAAGTGCTAGCTTTGAATTTGGGGTATAATTTCGGGTTCCAGAACTTAAGTCGGCTACCAAAATTTAGGTCATACTTATTTCGAAAATAACTATGCAAAAGGTTTTTCTGTGTATCTGAAATATTGATATCTATCCCTATTAATAGTGATACATTCATCCTAATAATACGAACCCTAGCTCATGTAGAGTCCTAGCATATTAGGATATCTAATTAATTAAGATCCTAACTAATTAGGAATCCTAACTTGATTAAATATTTCAATCTTTTGATAACTGTTATTTATATTTATAGTTATCCAATAATATAAATATAAATCTGAATTATATTTTAACCATAAAATAAATTCGGATTACATTATCTAAATAATGCAATAAGAGAAATACAAATTTATATATTCATAACATCTAAATACAAATTTACTAAAATAACCCCAGTCCGTTCATCACATTCTTGATGTGCGACCCAATAGGTTTATATTACCTTGGCAGTAGAATTAATACTATATTAATTTCACAAATCATAATTGGTCTCTAGCAAGACATTATGACTAACCCAAGTAATAATGCTTTAAAGTTCGTAATAACCTAATTAAATAGCATATGTCATAGTCCTTTTGTCACACGATAGCTAATTCGAACATAAGGCATGTATAGTGTCATCCTTATATTGTTCAAATATAATTTCTCGATCCCTTAGTAAACTGATAAGTCAAATAATACTGATAACTCTTTCAGTTCATCTGAGCACGGCCATGCATTTCTCAGTCTTACTAATCGAGGGGCCCAAAAGATATCTCCCTCAAAGAGAGGGACAAATTCCATCTTGAATATTCACTATCCTCCACATAGTTCACATTATGTTCAACCATACACTTTAGGATTATCCGGTTAAAGATAACGTTTGTGAATGTCAAAACAAAATGTTCCTTATGTAGGATACTGTGATAACCTGAGGTGTGAGGATTAATTGACATAACTACTATGAAAATCACTTATGACACTGATTCATGCAGTGATCCCATAATGGGTCTATCCAAAAGATTTTGTTCTCTAACAAATACCTATGAGTTTAATTTCTACCGTACACATAATTATCGATTAAGCTCATACTAGTCTTTTACCATTATAATTAAATTATAAATGATTAACTAAGGATATATATTATTATATGTAACATGAAAACAATATAATAATAAGAAATATAAATAAAACTTCTTTCATTAATTAAAAAAAACATAACTAACAAATAAGGTCCATACAATGGCCCAGAGTATAACCACCAACAGTCTCCCACTTTCAGTAGGCCCAATAAAACATGTATCTAATACCCATTGACCTAGCATGTAAGTCATGCTTGCCATGTGGAAGAGCTTTGGTCAGTGGATCAGCAATATTGTCATTGGTTGGTATTTTGCATATCTTGACATCTCCTCTTTCAACAATTTCTCGAATAAGATGGTAACGTCTGAGTATGTGCTTGGATCTCTTATGGGACCTAGGTTCTTTAGCTTGTGCAATAGCACCATTATTGTCACAATAAAGATCCAGAGGATTATCAATGTTAGGGACTACTCCCAATTCAGAGATGAACTTCTTGATCCATACAGCCTCCTTAGCTGCATCCGATGCAGCTATATACTCCGCTTCCGATGTAGAATCAGCAACAGTGCTTTGCTTAGAACTTTTCCAACTGACTGCACCTCTATTTAACACAAACATATATCCTGATTACGATCTGAAATCATCTATGTCAGTTTGGAAGCTTGCATATGTGTAACCATTTACAACTAGCTCTTCGTCCAAACCTCTATAGACCAAGAATGTATCCTTAGATCTTCTTAAGTACTTAAGGATGTTCTTGACTACTGTCTAGTGACTTTCACCGGGATCTGACTTGTATCTGCTGGTCATACCAGACGTCTGGCCGAGTACAAATCATGGCATATATGATAGATCTTATAACCGAAGCATAAGGAATCTTACTAATGTGTTCTCGCTCATCAGATTTCATGGGACATTGAGTCTTACTGAGATGAATTCCATGAGACATTGGTAAGACTCCTTTTTTGGAATCTTGCATGACGAACCTTTTCAACACTTTGTCAATGTAAGTACTTTGACTCAGACCGATTAATCTTTTACATCTATAACTATAGATCTTTATCCCAAGGATATAAGCAGCATCTCCCAAATCCTTCATTAAGAAATAATTTCCTAACCACATCTTAATACTTTCCAAGATAGGGACATCGTTCCCAATGAGTAATATGCCATCGACATATAACACAAGAAAAACTATTGCACTCTTATTAACCTTCTTGTATACACAAGGTTCATCTTCATTTTTGATGAATCCAAACTGTTTGACTGCTTCACCAAAATGAAGATTCCAACTCCGAGATGCTTGCTTCAATCCATAAATGGATCTTTGAAACTTGCAAACCTTTCCAGAATTCTCAGGATGAATGAAACCTTCAGGTTGTCTCGTGTATACATCCTCAAGCAGATTCCCGTTAAGGAATGCTGTTTTAACATCCATTTTCCATATCTCATAATCATACTATGCAACAATGGCAATGAGAATCCTTATGGATTGGCCAAACCCATCGACAGACATCTGTGGTCGTCCACTTCTTTCACTTGAACACCTCAAGTGACCTTTGTTCCATTTAGACACCTCAGGTGGGCAACTGATGTTCCATTTAGGCACTTTTCGCTGAGTTGGAAAATTGTGTGACCTTCACACAAAACAGGCGTGTGAAGGGCTTAATTTTACAATTTTATTTTATTTTTTATGTCTTCTTCTTCCTTCTCTTTCATTCCAACACTTCCTCCACCATAAACCATCAAATTGCCACCGCAACACCACCCACCACCACCAGATAAGTTTTCCGGCATAACAGTGATAACAAATTGACAAACCCTTCCACTGCAAATTAACAAATTGACACCACCACTGGTTGCAATTTTTTTTTTCACTGTGCAATATGTTCCTCGTCAAACCCAGCTCCAAAAATCATTCAAACAACTTTGATTCTCAACCAAACTCCTGAATACTTCATGAACAAGTTCTTAATGCTCTTAAGAACAATATTTAGCGCACATAATTGATTTAATTATTTTCTCTTTCTGAGCTTCTAAGCTCCGTCCATGAAGGTCAGATTTTTTTTTCTTTGAAAACACTGCCTTCCCGACTACAAATTTTTTCCCGAATGTAGCATATCTCCATTGAAGAAGAAAGTTGAAGCCGCCATTTTTGAAGCTCAAAGCTTCCAATTTGAATTTTCGGGTTGCTTCAAACGGGCTCCATTTTGAGTGGGTGATATCTCAAAAGAACCGGAACATCGAGAGGAGTTCGAATCCGAAATTTGGTGCTGTTTGGTTGAGATTTGAGGAACTCGCCATTAACATAACTTAAAGCTTCAAATTCGAAAATCGAATTTCCGAATTGGAGGACTGCAAAAACAAAAACAATTAATGATTTGGGGCTATAGATTAGTGCCAAATTTTGAATTATATGCCTCCAAAATGGATCAAAATCTAATGAAAACAAACAAATAAAAATGGAGCCGTTAGAAAAAAAATGGTGCCCAGCAGTAGTAGAGGTGTCGAAAGGAGGAAGGAGAGGTGAGGTGGGGGGGAGGGTTTAGAAAAGTAGGTAATTTATTTATTTATTTTGGTGAAAAATAATTTTTTTCTTTTCTTTTTTCTTGTAATTGATTTTTAAATTATTATTTTACACCCTTTGCCACATGCCCTATTTTAATTAGTCACCATGCCACGTCATTCACGAGTGTATGATACCCATTTTGCAATTTTAGCTGATTGTGAAAAAAGTGTCTAAATGAAACATCCGTTGCCCACCTGAAGTGTCTAAATGGAACAAAGGCCACTTGAGGTGTTCAAGTGAAAGAACTGGACGACCACAGGGGGCTGGCGATGGGTTTGGCCTTATGGATTTAAGCATTGCGACTGATGAAAAGGTTTCATCATAGTCCATACCATGGGTTTGTCTGAAACCTTTAGCAACAAGTCTAGCTTTGTAGGTATGCACTATGCCATCCATGTCAGTTTTCTTCTTAAAAACCCATTTGTACCCAATGGTTTTTATTCCTTCAGGTGCACCAATCAAGTTCCAAACTTGATTGTCGTACATCGATTGCATTTCAGATTTCATGGCATCTTGCCATTTCTCAGAATCTGGACTAGACACAGCTTCTTGATAGGTAGTAGGATCATCTTGATCCATGAGCAATACATCACAACTGTCTGTTATGAGAAATCCATATTTCTATGGCTCATGTCGTGTCCTATTAGATCTGCGTGGAATATGTGTATCTTGAACGAGATTCATAACTGCTTGTGGAACCTGTTGAGATTCCATTGGCAGTTCCATGCTATCTTGTGGTTCTTGATACTCTTCAAGAATTACTTTGCTCCCACAGGTTCTTTTGGAAATAAATTCTCTTTCCAAAAAGGCACCATTCCAAGCAACAAACACTTGATTTTCAAAGGAATTATAAAAGTAATATCCTTTAGTTTCCTTAGGATATCCCACAAAAAAAACATTTGTCAGATTTTACTGCTAACTTATCTGAAATTTGTCGTTTCACATAAGCTTCACAACCCCAAATCTTAAGAAAAGATAAACTAGGTGTTCTCCAAGTCCATATCTGAAATAGTGTCTTTTCGACCGCTTTGGTTGGAACTCGATTCAAAGTGAACGCTGTTGTTTCTAAGGCGTAGCCCCAAAAGGATGAAGGAAGATCTGCTTGCCTCATCATAGATCGAACCATATCTAAAGTTTGATTCCTCCTCTCGGATACACCATTTAACTGCGGTGTTCCTAGTGGAGTTAGTTGTGAAATAATTCCACAATTCTTTAGATGGTCGTCAAACTCTCGGTTCAAGTATTCGCCACCTCGATCAGATCAAAGTATCTTAATAGTCTTGCCAAGTTGATTTTGTACTTCATTTTGAAAAACTTTGAACATTTCAAAGGATTCATGTTTATGTTTCATTAGATAGAGATAGCCATATCTACTAAATCATCAGTGAATGTAATGAAGTACTGATGTCCATCCCTAGCTTGTAGGCTTAATGGACCGCATACATCACTATGTATTAGGCCTAATAAATCACTAGCCCTTGCACCGTGTCCGGTAAAGGGTTGTTTTGTCATCTTGCCAAGTAAACAAGATTCGCAATTATCAAATGATTCATAATCAAATGAATCTAAAAGTCCATCTTGATGGAGCTTAGAGATGCGTTTCTTGTTTATGTGGCCAAGACGACAATGCCACAAATAGGTTGGATTCAAATCATTAGGTTTGATCTTCTTAGTAGTTATGTTATAGATGTCACCTTTGTTCGGGGGTTCAAGATTTAAGATGTAAAGACCAACATATGAATCAGCAATACCATAAAGCAAATCATCATAATAAATGGAGCATCTCTTATTCTTAATAAGAAAAGAAAAACCTTCATCATCCAAAACAGAAACTGAAATAATATTCCTACTCATAGTAGGGACATAAAAGCAATTGTTCAACTCTAACAAAAGCCTATTGGGCAAAACTAATTCATAGGTTCTTACAGCTAAAGCAGCAACTTTTGTTCCATTGCCAACTCGTAGGTCTACATCACCCTTTTTCAGCTGTCTACTCCTTTTGAGTCCCTGAAGATGTAGAGTCACCACTCTTTTTCTTCTTCAATTCCTCCAAATAGAGTTTGCACTTCCACCTCCAATGACCTGGTTCATTGCAGTGGAAACAAACTCCTTCTTTTGGAACTTTCTCCTTAGGCTGAGGTTTAGCCGTTGCTTGCACCTTAGGCTGATTGGAAACTTTTGCCTTCTTGTTACTTTTCTTTTTCATCCCCTTTCCCTTGTAAACTATGAGTACATGCTTAGGGGATTTCTTCACACTTTGCTCGGCCGTTTTAAGCATCGCATGCAGCTCGGCAATGGACTTCTCCATATTATTCATATTGTAGTTCATGACTAAATGTGCAAAACTATCAGGCAATGAATTTAGGATCAAATCTGTGGAGAATTCCAAGCTAAGTGGGAAACCAAGCCTTTCAAGATGATCAATCAAGCCTTTCATCTTCAAAACATGAGGGCTAACTGATGCACCTTCAACCATCTTGCAAGAATGAAGGGCTTTGGTAGTCTCATACCTCTCTTGCCTTGTATGCTATTGGAATGTCTCTTTGAGATGGACACTCATCTAATAGGTATCTATGTGTTCCATATCCTTCTGAAGTTTGGGACACATGGTGGCCAACACAAGACAACCAACATCGATAGCATCATCAGTATGTTTCCTGTACTTCTCTTTTAGAGCCCTAGATGTATTAGATGTAGGCTCTTCAGGGATAGGTTCATCTAGAACACATGACTTCCGTTCTTGCTTAAGAACAATTCTCAAGTTTCTGAACCAGTCAAGGAAATTATGTCCATTTTCTTTCAGCTTGTCCTTCTCAAGGACATATCGCAAAGGATGGTGTGGAACTGCTATTTGAAGTCATTTATCTACATCAAAATATGCACAATTTAGTTATATTTTCATGAAAGCTCCTACTATTTAATATCCCTAAATATTAATATAACAATTACAATAATTGCAAAATATATAGCAGGCTAAAATCCATATTTCATATAATTGTAAGGCATCTTTCACTGTCACTCAAAATTTTATTATTTAGGTAGATAACTCTTTATCAATTACATCATATGTAGCTTTTAGATATTTATGACATTATGACATCATATGTCCTTGTCATGTTATAATCTCATCTTATGCCGTAGACTCAAAACCATTTTGATAGCCTAATTAAGTTTAACCATTTTAAACAAATAGGTAGCACCGTTACCCATTCTATTGACTATGATAATCTAGTGTAGTTCGCTTTGGCAGATCCTACATTTTAGTGATCAATAGTCTTAATAGGTGTTTTAATCATGGATGGCGTAAAACTTAATTTTGTGAGGGTATTTAATGTTTGAATTATTATGTCAAGTATAATATTTTATTCATACATGGTATCTCATACACATATATATAAATTACAACATTCATCATATGACATACTGATACGATAAACATAAAATATAAAACGTGTGATAGTATAGTCATATACACGCCATGAGTATACATATCAAATCATTCATGTTATCATATAGCATGTTAATAATATACTAAAATTAAAATTAATTAATTTTTAATGTTTGTAAACCTTAAGGATATGCAAGACACTACAATTAGATAGTACGGTGGTCCCGCATCAATAATATTCTGCCTAAAATTCGAAACTTTAGGGTTCTTGAAGAATGAATTAACTGATCATATCAGCAACTATTTAATCAAATTAAATAGCAGTTCACTCAACTCAAACAGCTCCGCATAATTAAAACAATCATGTATTAATCATAATAAGCAAATTCAATTTGTAATCAGCTATTACAAAATGTGTTAATCAAATTAACATAATTAATTAATATCGTTTCTTATATAAACCAAAATTCGAATATGTTATTATCAAATATAAACTATTCGGTTTCAATTAATAAATTCATGTGATTGTTTTTCATGCATCGACATACATAAAAAATTAAATCATTCAAATTGAACAAACATATCACATACATACAAAACATGGCAGTTTCAAATTGATCGAAAAACACAAGCGGCTCTAATATCACTGAAGGGAATTCATGCAATCTTAAGTACAAAATAGCAGAGGAATATAAAATTTATTGCTTAATCCCTATACAAGATCCATGTGTTTCAATCAATTGGATAAAAGAATCAGATCACTTACCTTTTGATGCGTGATTCCTGGATATACTTTCTGCCAAAAATGAACTGTAGGTGCTGATCGAAAACGAACGACCACCCTCTACCAGTATCCACACACGAATGATCACAAACAGACACGAAGTGCTAGCTTCGAATTTTGGGGTATAATTTCAGGTTGCAGATCTTAAGTCGGCTACCAAAATTTAGGTCATACTTATTTTGAAAATAACTATCCAAAAGGTTTTTCTGTGTATCTGAAATATTGATGTCTATCCCTATTAATAGTGATACATTCATCCTAATAATACGAACCCTAGCTCATGTAGAGTCCTAGCAGATTATGATATCTAATTAATTAGGATCCTAACTAATTAGGAGTCCTAACTTGATTAAATATTTAAGGCTTTCGATAACTGTTATTTATATTTATAGTTATCCAATAATATAAATATAAATTTGAATTATATTTTAACCATAAAATAAATTCGGATTATATTATCTAAATAATGTAATAACAGAACAAATTTATATATTCATAACATATAAATACAAATTTACTAAAATAACCCCAGTCCGTTCATCACATTCTTGATGTGCGACCCAATAGGTTTATATTACGTTGGCAGTAGAATTAATACTATATTAATTTCACAAATCATAATTGGTCTCTAGCAAGACATTATGACTAACCCAAGTAATAATAATAATTTAAAGTTCGTAAAAAACTAATTAAATAGCATATGTCATAGTCCTTTTGTCACACGATATCTAATTCGAACATAAGGCATGTATAGTGTCATCCTTATATTGTTCAATTATAATGTCTCGATCCCTTAGTAAACTGATAAGTCAAATAATACTGATAACTCAGTTCATCTGATCACGGCCATGCATTTCTCAGTCTTACTAGTCGAGGGGGCCAAAAGATATCTCCCTCAAAGAGAGGGACAAATTCTGATGAAAGATGAAGAAGATCAAGAAATCCAAGAAAACCAAGAAACACAAAATTGAAATTCAAGAAAAAGAAAGTCCAAGAAGCTCAAGTTTGAAGATCAATTTCTTTCAAGAATGGGAATTCTTGTTTCTTCAATCCTTTTCTAATAGGTTTCTTGTTTCTTGATTTATATTATAGTAAGGATTTAATTTCCTATCATTAGTAGGATCTTTATCCTAGTTCTAGTAGGATTCTTGTTTTCTTTATTCTTTTCCTTGTAGAATAGGGGTTTTACTTTCCTTGTGTTTAGCTGTTTCCTTTCTAAAGTAGAATAGGGATTTTTAGTCATAAAATAAGAGACCCTAGGCCTTTATAAAGTGTTCTCATGACTTGTAAATAGGAAATTCACGTTTTTTTTATATAAACCCTAGTTTGCAATAGAGTTATTTTCTCTATTTGGTGTTCTTTAACCTTGTTTTTGGTTCCAAGCAAGGTGGTGATAGTCTTTACCTTATTTTCAGTTGCGTGTGGTGTTTCTTTATCACGTTAATTGATTTCAAGTGGTGACTTAGGAGTTTTGTAGGTTCTTGATCCTTCAAGAACACGTTTCTTGAAAACAAATTCGTTCTATTTCATACCCAGAACCCTAATTTCCTTTTCATCATTTTACCCTCAATATTTACTTGTTTTAAACGATTCAAGAGTTATTTTTCATAGTTTAGATCTTCATCTTTCACCTCATTTTACAATCACCTAATTCCGAGACATATAACTTGAGATACGTCCGTTCTTGAAATCTATCCACTAAATCGCTTCAAGAACAAGATCCTGGTCGATTGGTTCTTTGTTAACTCGAAGAATCACATCAATTTGGTATCAGAGCACAGTTGATGAGTATCATGAATATGCAACCAAGAGGAGGATGTTTGGTTCAAGAAAGCGAAAAACTATGGCAAAAGGAATCTTTGTTCTGCACTAGATGTACCTCCCATGGCAAGGTATGCTCGTTAATCATTGATAAAGGAAGTCATCTCAATGTTGTTTTGAAAGAGATGGTTTCTAAACTTGGCTTGTTAACTGTCACACCCCAATCCTGATAAGGCATGATGGGCACCTGACTCTCATCAGAGTCGAGCGAACCCTCAGACATTTACTCTAACAAAACCTGTCATTTCAAAATCTTTTAAGAACATAAAACTTTTCCAAATAGAAATCATTATCTTTATAATGATTATGAAAACTTTCAATCAAATAAGTACTTTAAACCAATTGAAATCATCTAAAATACATACTCTTTTAAAATCCACAAATGACTCAACTGACATCACTTTGTCGACATCTCGACAAACATACCACAGGACACTGTCTGCAGAAGTCTCTAAGAAGTAAACTGAACATTATGAGTCAGGACAGGGCCCTGAAAAACCCATAATCATACATATCTATACATGACTCAGCACAACTCCAGACTGTGGTGGAACTTTCCAATCGCAGCTGACGTCCAAGCATCCTAGCTATACACTTAACTCTTTGCCAAACAATGCTGGGCCGAGGGCATGAACGCGCGTCCCCAGGCAAAAGGACGTCGGTACGGACAATGTCGAGTATGTAAGGTGGTAACAAGTCATAATCATAATTTGACTTACGAGAGAAGAAATCACAATCTAACTCAATACCTGCAGCCTTCGCTGAAAGAAACATAAATGTGCACACGAAGGTTCAAAACAATCTTTAAGTGAATAGTCCAATCCAATACACATGCCGCTTCCGACATGTTAACAGAATGGTCCCTTCAGACAGCCGCTTCCGGCTAGTATCTTAATAGTCCTTTCGGACGGCCGCTTCTGGCATAATAATGATGGCCCCTTCGGGCAGCCACTTCCGACTTAATATCACCATCATATCAACACAAACTCAATCCACAAATATCAATTTCAATTCATATCATAAGTCACTAATCAATTCATCACAATCCAGTTATTAGCCTTAGTCTTTCATAAGAAGTTATCAAATTTGTATCTCACTAGACTTAGGAGGACATACTTCCAGCTTTGAGGGTAGAATTGTTATGAAATTCTTACTACTTACATTCTACTCAATTTCGTCTTATTGCCCTACCCAAAGAATAAATGATCATATAAATACAAAGGGATGATACTATGGAATGTAAACAGAAATCGTAAATGCAATGAAGTAGTAAAATCTTGCAACCCCTTCGGAGTGGTTTTTGAAAATCAAACTTTATGTTTCCTTTAGTATAAAACTCATTTCCTCGAAATCGTTAGTAAAACCATATACACAACCCAACTTGGCACCTTATGGGTATTCCCTTCGGAACAGAATAGGAGTACAATATCAATAAGCCATCACAAGAAACATTTATACCTTACTCGTCTAAGAATGGAATCATATGGAGTACATATAGAATGAATAACAACAAGAATCATGCCAAAGGAAGAAAGGTTTGCCTTACATACCTGGAAGCTTACTTTTCACTTTCCAACGTACTTCTTATCTTGCAATCTATGTAAGATCATTCATAGTCTCATAATGTACATATAAAACCATTCATACTATTATTAGGTTTGTCGGCATACGCTTATCTTAAGTCTCCAAGTTAAATCCTTTAAGAATTTTGCCAAAATTCGGGCAGCATCTCCTCTGTTTATATCCCTAGCCTGAAATTATAATACCAACAAACAATTATAACAACAACCACATCAGCAGTAACAACTACAACACGACAACAACAACATCGACTTGTTTGATTTCCGTCATTAATTCCGTAGTTCTCATCTCACAATGTAACTGTGACCTGGATGAATTTAAATATACCTAGGAGAGAATAATTCTTACCTTATATTTCAAGAAATGATCTTCTTCCACCTTACTTCACTTTGAAGAAAGCCCAAATTCAACCACATGATAAAACGGAACAACGAGATCGAAGTAAAGAACAAAACCCGTGTATTGTTATTGATGCAAATCACACGTCACTTCCTATGAAAGGAAGAAACGTTGTTGTTCCTCTCTTATCTTTTAAGAGCAGCTACCTTATGTAAAGGTTGTAGTATACTTTCTTTAGAAAGAATGAAATCCATGAAAATTAGGTAAGGTTTTAAGTCGACTTTTCCACTTACACGTGTAAGTGTGTCATCCATACTTAGATTAGTCATCACAAATATTCCACCTAATATTATGTGCATGCTTATGTATACTCTCTTGCTGCCACGTGTCAAAGACCCATATGGGTTTGGTCCATACAATGTTTATCCACCAATCTTAATTCATTTCTTCTCTTCTACTACAATTCCCCATTTAACCAATTACACCTAGAATTAATTTCTTGATCTCAATTCACTTAAATAGTAATCATTTTTAATACACTCCATATTCTCATTATCATAGTCATGTGGTAGAACTCTAGTCCATAGCCTCTTTATACATACACCAAATATTCTTCTCAATCATCGTTGTCACACTCGTTAAGTCCTAAATTATTTCGGGACCTCAAACTTTTATACATCGATCTCTTTATTTGCATACTTGAATATGACAAAAATTCTCCGGTGCGAGCGGTTTCAACCATAGCCCGAATTTGTTTAACCTCTAACCTTCACGACACTTACTTATCACTTGTTAAGAATTACATAGATACTTATAACCTCAAAATAATCTTGTCCTCCGAGCTTATGTCGGTTAACTTACGAATAATCCAACGTACAAAAGTACGGGATGTAACATCAATGAAACCTCATCCATATGCTTATGGCATCAAATTTGAGAATGGGAATGGCTTAGAGGTAACTCGTCAATGCCTAGTTTCTTTTTCTATTGGCAAAATATATAATGATCGTGTTTGGTGTGAAGCAACAAAGATGGATGCTTGCCACTTATTACTTGGAAGACTATGGGTGTATGATAAGTGTGCTAACTATGATGAATATCGAAATACCTATTCTTTTACAAAGGATGGACGAAAAATTAAGTTGGTTCCCTTGAATCCAGAAGATGTTGCTAAAAACTCCAAGTATGTTGATGATTCTTTTGTGACCAAATTACAAATCATTGGTCCCATCAATATGGAACAACAAACGAAGGAGAAGAATGAATTGGATCCACGAGTTCAGGATTTACCTCCAAAGTTTGATAAGGATCCGTTTAAGCATCCAACCATTTGTGAGATTGAGTTTCCACCACTAAGGGATTTTGAAAAGAATACGGATTTTGTTTCTTACTTCACACCAACCAAAGCAGTGTATTGCAGAGGACCAATAGTGTATGAAGATTTGAAAGAGAAAGAGAATGAGTTGCAGAAAAAGGAGTCTATAAATAAGAGTTTAAATTATGATCTAGTTCGAGCAAGAATTATTCCTCGAAAGGTTGAATCTTTGCAAGAAGTGTCGATTTAATATCTCTCAATTTCATTGAGGCTAATGGCTATAATCATGTCAAATATGAGAGCAGCAAAATCACCGAGGAGCTCATAAGAAGAAATGATTTGATCTCATACCTTGATCCAAAGGTACTTGAATTTGATTTATTTAATGGTTTTCATGGCAGTAACTTATATTTTTCATGCAAACACCATATAGACAAGGGAATGTTCAAGATTCTTGAAGATCAAAAGGATATAAGTTTTGATTAAGGCTTAAACATTAAAGATTAGTTTAAGATGATATGTTTGAGAAATCATGGAAAAAAGTTACTACTAAGAAAGTGGGATTTAGTTCGGCCATATGTAAAGCTTTCTTTCAACACGATGAAGCTCTATGACAAGCTAGAAAAATGCAACTTAAAGCCTGGTGAGTATGGGTTGTTCCAAAAAATTTTTGCTTGCTAATCTTTCACCATTTATGGAGCCTTTAGACTCGAGGACGAGTCTTTCTCAACAAGGGGAGAATGATGAAATATGAAGAAGATGAAGAAATCCAAGAAAACCTGGAAACACAAGATTGAAATTCAAGAGAAAGAAAGTCCAAGAAGCTAATGTTTGAAGATCAATTTCATTCAAGAATGGGAATTCTTGTTTCTTGAATCCTTTTATAAATAGGTTTCTTGTTTCTTGATTTATATTATAGTAAGGATTTAATTTCCTATCATTAGTAGGATTCTTATCCTAGTTCTAGTAGGATTCTTGTTTTCTTTATTATTTTCCTTATAGAATAGGGATTTTACTTTCCTTGTTTTTAGTTATTTCCTTTCTAAAGTAGAATAGGGATTTCTAGTCATAAAATAAGAGATCCCAGGCCTTTATAAAGGGTTCTCATGACTTGTAAGGGAATTCATGTTTTTGATATAAACCCTAGTTTGCAATAGAGTTATTTTCTCTATTTGGTGTTCTTTAACCTTGTTTTTGGTTCCAAGCAAGGTGGTGATAGTCTTTACCTTATTTTCAGTTGCGTGTGGTGTTTCTTTATCACGTTAATTGATTTCAAGTGGTGACTTAGGAGTTTTGTAGGTTCTTGATCCTTCAAGAACACGTTTCTTGAAAACAAATTCGTTCTATTTCATACCCAGAACCCTAATTTCCTTTTCATCATTTTACCCTCAATATTTACTTGTTTTAAACGATTCAAGAGTTATTTTTCATAGTTTAGATCTTCATCTTTCACCTCGTTTTACAATCACCTAATTCCGAGACATATAACTTGAGATACGTCCGTTCTTGAAATCTATCCACTAAATCGCTTCAAGAACAAGATCCTGGTCGATTGGTTCTTTGTTAACTCGAAGAATCACATCAAATTCCATTTTGAATTTTCACTATCCTCCACATAGTTCACATTATGTTCAATCATACACTTTATGATTATCCGGTTAAGGATAATGTTTGTGAATTTCAAAACAAAATGTTCCTTAAGTAGGATATACTGTAATGACCTCAGGTGTGAGGATTAATTGAAATAACTACAATAAAAATCACTTATGACACTGATTCATGGAGTGATCCCATAACGGGTCTATCCAGTATTTTGTTCTCTGACAAATACCTATGAGTTTAATTTGTACCATGCACATAATTATCTCATAATTATCGATTAAGCTCATACTAGTCTCTTACCATTATAATTAAATTATAAATGATTAACTACGGATATATATATTATTATATGTAACGTGAAAACAATATAATAGTAAGAAATATAAATAAAACTTCTTTTATTAATTAAAAAAAAAAACATAACTAACAAATAAGGTCCATACAATGGCCTAGAGCATAACCACCAACAGATACAATGTCATTGTAAATATTTTTTAGAATGTACATCTAGAGGGAGGCAAACATATGCATAGATTTTCTGCCAAACGAAGGCCAACAACGTGAAGAAGTTTTGTGAAGTGAGAAGATACACTCATGAAAATGAAAAATAAGAAATAATTTTTTTTCCAACATACCAAAAAAATAAAAATAAGCGCATCATGGACTAGAATAATTGATTTTTCTAACCAGTTCCATTACTCTCGTTATTATTTTCCTTGTGATGCTAAGGTATCGAATCACTAAATTCATGTCCAACGATCCACCTTTTAAGAGAAATACTTGCCTTTTCATAGATAATTCTACCTTTTTGTTACTAACATCGTGGTAAACTTTAATAGCAGGGACCTTTCTATAATAATTTTACCAAAAAACCATAACGCACAAAATAATGCATATATCACATATTGTTATGCAATCAGAAATCTTCGTACCAATGTAAGATGGTATGCATGACTAAATTGCTTCCTTCTCCCTCATTTTGTTTTGTGATTTCATTAAGACTAAACTAGACGTGCAGTTGTGAGTAATTGTGCACTATGAGGGATGAAAGTATATCAGTGGGGCAATTTTTCGCAATGCCACAAAACACTTGTGGGGCATAATATCGCATACGCACATTGTTACACCTCAAAAATTTTCGTGTCGTTCATGTTGTAAGTAAATTAACGCAAGCTCGGAGAGGTCATGGAACCCTTATAAGGTTAAGAAATACTTTTAATAAGTGATAAGTAAGTGTCTAAAGGTTTCAGGATCAAGTGAAATGAAGGAGTTAAGTTTGTCAAAATTTTTGGAAAACTTGGCAGAATTTCGGACAGAATTTTTGGTCCAATTTTAGGGAGGTGTATCTTCCAGAATATGAGGAGTTATGGAATGCATAAACTATGTAAATTGAAGTTCATTGAGTCTAGTTTCCAATGCAACAAACCGTTCGTCGATATCACATCGGAGTAGAAAGTTATGGGCGTTTCAAGTTGGGCTGGCAGAGGCCCTTCGCGAACGCGAGCCAAAGGCCTCGCGAACGCGAAGGCCAAATTTAGAGTCGGTGGAGCCGACTTTAAAAGGGTATAAATACACCCATCCACCCCATTTTTTTCATCATTCAACACTTCCAAGAGCTCCAGAAACATCTCAACACATCCCCTAAGCACTTATAGCCCATTAGATTAAGGATTCATTAAGATTACGCTAAACTAGTTCGTGGAAAGTGAATGTTCTTGCTTCTACTTTATGTTGTAGTGAGTTTGGTCTTGAGGCAAGTTGTGAGAATTGAAGTTCTTCAAGTATAAGGTATGTTCTTCATCTTGACTTTGATATTGAGTTAACTTTGGAGGATTTTAATGGATTAAAGTGAAGGAAAAACATAGCATAAAGGTTGTAGTTTGTTATGTTGATGTTGTTGGCTTATGGATTGATTTTTGAAGGAAGTTTTGGACGGATTTGTATATGCTTGTCATGTAGTATCTTGATTATGTTATTGTTGATCTTGTTAGTGATGTTTGGGAGTTGTTTTGAAATTTGGAGGAAGTAGATGATATAAGGGACATGCTGCCCGAATTCTCGTAACCCGAATTATCCTTCGATATACAACTTATCTAAGTTGATGTATGAACATGATGGAAATATGATTAAGGATATATTTTTCAATATAGGTTCGGGTGAAGGGCAAGCATCGGAATAAAGGATTCTTTTGAGTGGTGGCTTAACGAATAAGGTATGTAAGGTTTTCGCTATCGCTTTCCATGGCATGAATCAATAGAACCCCTAGCGTGTATTATCAATCCATTCGATTCTATTCCTAATTTTCCTACATTTTACGAAATATATACTCCCTCCGTCCCAAAAAGATTGTCCTCTTTTGACTTGGCATAAAGTTTAAGAAGTAAAGGAAAACTTTTGAAATGTGTGGTCCAAAACAAGCCTTCGATATTTGTGTAACTGTCAATCATCTCATAAAGTTAAATTGTTTCTAAATATATAAAGGTGACAATCTTTTTGGGACAGACTAAAAAGGAAAGGAGGACAATCTTTTTGGGACGGAGGGAGTATATTTTACGAAAAATACGTATTTTGTGAGAAGTACAAATATTTTATGAAAGATGCATATGGTTTCGAAAATCCCTATTTTTACGGAATTTTTGATATTTTACGAAATTAAGTAAACGTTCCTAGCTAAGTCGTTCATTGACTCCTATTGAATCGTCCGTATACTTTATGAAAGATCCTTGTGATGTTAATGTGAGTATTATCATTTGAGTCATTCCTTGGCCTCGATATGTGTCCCATAATACATTCGGAGGTATAACGACCTTACGTCACTTTGAAAGGCCCAATGTCACTTCTTTGACTCCTCATGCATTATATATATATATATATATATGTGTGTGTGTGTGTGTGTGTGTGTGTGTGTGTGTGTGTGTGTGTGTGCGCGCGCGCGCGCACTATTTTACTCACACAGAGTCGCGCTATAGTCGGCCGGGTACGACACGTAGATGCAACCACTTATCAGTTGAGTATTCACACCAAGTCCCATTAGGGCCGGGTACGTTATGATATGATGATATTTTCCCAAACGCTGGAAACCTCGGACGCAGGGAGGATGATGATATACACACCAAGTCCTGAAAAGGTCGGGTATGTTTCACACTGAGTCCTAAAAAGGCCGGGTACATTTCACACTGAGTCTCGAAAGGGCCAGGTATGCTTCACACCGAGTCCCACTAGTTATGCATGGCTTATTGTATGGTTTCAGATGTCAAAGGTTACCAGTTATAACTATTCTCCCATGTTTACATATATATTTTACTGATGTCATTACATTCCTGCCTTACATAATTAGTATTTTTATCCGTACTGACGTCCTATTGCACGGGACGCTGCATTTCTTGCTGTAGGTCCTGACAGACAGAGCGGAGGACCTCTTCAGTAGGATTGACAGCTCAGCGACATCAACAAGTACCATTCCTCCGGACTTGCTTATTTTGGTATATGCTATGTTCACATGTTACTTTTGGATATGACGGGTCCATGTCTTGACCAGTATGTCATGTATATGTACTCTTAGAGGCTCATAGACACAGTGGGGGTATAAAGATGTTATGTATGGCCTTGTCGGCCTTGTTTTGGGTTTTGATATTCTCTTGATAGCCTTGCCGGTTTTATGACATTCATGATGATATAGCGGCCCTGTCGGCTCGCTTATGTATATATATATGTTGGATTATTGCATATATCTGTATTTGGGCCTTTTCTGCGTGCAGGTGTCATTCGTGTTATATTATATGATATTCATGGTATATGTTACGCTAGGTGGTTGTTGACACCTAATTTTTGACCTCCCGTAAGTCATTTTAACCACTCGGGGTCCCTGGGAAATGACTAAATAAGCTGAATATCTCTAATAGCCTTAAATGATTTTTACAAAAAATGCCCAGATCAATATTTCTTCCTTTTAAATTAGTAAAAGATTTTATGTGCATCATGTTTTATTTAGAGAATGATAAATGATTTTTCAAGATATTTGGTTGAATTATTTAAAACTATTTTGTTTGACATTTCCCTTTTATTTTCCAACTCTAAAATTTGGATAATTTAAATAGTTTAGGTAATTGATTATTTACCTTTTATTTACTACTCCTTTCCTTTTTATAAAAAATAAGTATAATCACCCTTTAATAATTTGATTACGCTATATAATTAATTTAATTATTGTAAAAAAAAAACTGAGCCCCTTATTATATATACTTTCCTTTTTCTTTCTTTATTTTGCCCGGATCACAATTAGTTTAATTGTTATTTCATTTGAAAGAATTAGCTTATATTTAAAAAAAAAATAGCGTGTTGGCATTTAATTTAAAATATTATGTCCAAAATTAGATTAAAAAGCCGTAATTAAAATAAATACGTTAGGCCAATTTATTAAAGTTTCAGGTCCATCAATTAATTAAACCGACCTTTGAATTTATTTCTGTCTTTTCTTTATTATTGTAAAATACGTGGCAACTTTTTTTCTACCATGGTTTTAATCTTCTTTAATTATAATTAATTAATAATTAGATATACCTAGCATATACACCAAGTAAACACACATATATATGAGATATATGTGTATACACAAGAAAAAGGGCCATTTTCTTTTCAATTTTTCAACTGGACCAAGCCCAAGCCCAATGGGGCTGACCCGGCCCAAGCCACGGATGATAAGGGGAAAAACCCCTTCACTCGTCATATTTCCACGACCAAATGACCCCTTATCTTCTCTCCCTTCCCTTCCCCTTTCCCCATACCCTAACCCTAGCGCCGCCAGGCTTCGTGCCTTCTTTCTTATGCCAAAAATGGAAAAGTGGCAGAGAGTACAAGGCATTACAGCCTTTGTACACTCCTCTTGCATGATAAACATTAATGATTCAACGATTTCTCACTCAAAATTGTTCCCAAACACGGTATAGGTCGCTTTCATCTTCGATTTTCCTTTTAGTTTTTAAATTTATTACACAATTTCTGCATTTGTTCTTTATTTTTTGCTATTATATTGTTGTATTTTGTTCGATTCTTATTGATTGAGTACAAGTGGGCCAGATCGAGTAGAGCAATACTCAGATCTGACCATGCATTCTTGAATCTGTCAATTTCCACCGTAGATTTTCGTTTGCAAAGGTGATTTGAACAAGAACTAGTTCAGCCCACATCAATTTTTTATGAGGTATTCACAGCCTATAGAACCCCAACCTTCAAACAAAGCAGAGGTTTTTCAGAATAGAAAAAATCAAAGAAAGCTAGAATTTTAAGTTAAACACTTGAAATATAAGCAAAGTATAAGTTTTAGACTCAAACGAAGACCTCTTGGTCTGGTTTGAGTCTCTTAGTCGAAAATTTATTTACTTTCTCTTTTTTGTTGTGATTGAGTTTGAGTTGGAAGCACAAAAGGCTTGTGAATCCATTCTTGACAAGGGCTGCACCGAAAAAAGGTAATACCCTGCTCCCTTTTACATTCTTTGTCGTTTTATGAATTAGTAGTTAAGTCAGTAGTCAATTTGTGTTGTTAGAATGTCCTAGTTGATGACTTTTGTAGTCCTTTTATATTCTTTGTCATTTTATAAGTTAGTAGTTAAATCAGTAGTTAATTTGTATTATGAGGATGTCCTTGGTTGGTGACTTTTGTAGTATGATTGTTGATTTAGGCATTGTTTAGTAAGCTCTAGAGTAAATTCCTTACAAAAATTGCAACTTGGCAAAGGTGCTATGTTTATATGTTTAATCTGGTATATGATTATTTGGTTTAAGGGGGGATGCCTTAAATCAGTACTGCAACTTGGCAAAGGTATTTAAGGTTGTTTAGAATCCAAAATGGCTTGTGTGGACTTGAATTTTGATAAGGATCTCAGTATACTATCAATATGTGTTTATTGAAACAAGAGGGTCTAGTTTAATTAGGAAACACCTAAATTGTTATAAGGCTGTTTAGGGTACTAATTGGTTTGCATGATTGTTCAATAGACATTGCTTAGGGCTAGAAAACCATTATGACACATTTGTGGGATTAATAGTGTAGTGTTTGTATCATGGCATGATAATACCCATTCTCAAAAAGGGAATTCATGACTTAAGTATCTCTGGTTCTGTTTGAAGACTCCTTGACTTGCCTTATTGAACATATCTGAGACTGCCATTAGTTGATTTGTGATATTCTCCTTTTAAAGTAAGACTACCCTATTCCTATCTTACCATGCTTAAGTGAGAATCATTTTATAGCAGTGCCTAAAGAGTGTGTGTGCAAATGTATCATGTGTTCCATGGTTGATGCTACATTGTTGTACCAATGCTTTAAGTTTGACCCTCTATGTGATTTGTCATTTTCTCTACTAGCTTGTTAAACTTTATAAGTCCGCAATAACTGTTTTTGACTTTGGTAAATATGATGAAAAGGACTAGAGACACAGGCAAATTAAGAATTCAATGTTTCACTAAATAAGGAATCATCCTGCTCTTTCTGAGAATCTGACTGGCTTATTGTTTCAGTTCTGAAAACAAGTTAAACTAAAACAAGATTAACAGCCTAAGATATGTTTTCTTTGTTGGGAGATTAATATGCTTGGAGTTTTACTTGACTATGACCTCTTGATCAAACCTGACTAATGAGAATAACCAGCTATTTGTTGACAATGTAAGTTCAGAGTTAAGAGGTCCACTCAGTGGACTTAGCCTTAATGACTAATCATTATTAAGTTAGAGGTTTGAATAGGCAAATCATGGATGGAACCATAATTAGAATGAGCCTAGGAAGGTATTGAAACAAGACTGTTAGAGGGAAAAGAAGTCAGGTTAATGATGGATCATTAGTTGTTAAAATGACATTACTCTGCTAATTCAGTCTATCAGAATTTGACTAGGAAAGGGGGGGGGGGGGTGAAACTACCTGAACTACCTTAAACCTTATGCATATTCATGAGAAGAACTCTTTCTAAAGACTAGATGAGTAGGGGATTTGAGTCAATCTTTTGCTAAGTAATTACTTCTTTCAGAATTGGAATAGAAAAATCTAAAATGCTTACCATGTGACTTGTTTATGAAGATGCCATATTGTTTCTTTGCACCTGCATGATAGCTTAGGGACTTGTTTCATTTGCCAGTTGATGTCTATCTTTCCTCTTTCCTCTTCTTTTTCCTTTCCTGTGAATCTTGTTGTGCCAAAAACTTAAAGGTTTGGTCTTGTTTAGGTAGTAAAGTACTTTTATTAAAATGAGAGTTGGTTCATGGACATTTGGCAGTTTGCTTGTTTGAATCCCTTTTTGTGTTCTATTTTGAAGTTTCTGAATGTTTCAAAAAGAAAGTAACCATACCATACCTAAGATCAAATTGCCAGTCTAGCCTGTGCTATTTAGTCATGAGATTCCTCACATGAGTTCTATTGAAATGTAACTAGCTTAAGACAAAAGATGGAAATTGGCCTGCTGTCCATTATTTGAATAATCTGTGTTTGGGCTGGACCTCTAATACTCTGTCTAGATGTTCTAGTTATCTTTGTCTTCTTGACTGCCTCATGCTCATTTTCTATGATTTGGCCAAGTAAAGTTTGTAATATGACATAATCTGTTGGATTCCTAGGTTGATCTAAGTCAGTTTTACAAAATAATCTAATGAACTTGTTGATGGCACCTTGACTCATGTAATGATTCTATATGGATTTTTTGGCTTCTATCCTAATCTTGGCCTAAATGATCCTGTCTATTCATAGGTCTAAGCATCTGAATTGTTTAAGACATTTGTTTTGTAAATAAATCCCTGGTAGCAACTGTTCTTTGTGATTAGAAAAGATTGAGTATAAGCTAAAAACCACATGGCTTGGAAGAGTCTTTTTTCAAAAGGTGCCTTGACAGGGGATCTAAAAAGGGAGTGATCATGGCACTGTTAGATTAACCCCTCTTGCCCTCTATATAAAAGGCACCATGGCACTTTCATAAGCCCATGGTAGTGTATGCTGATTGCATAAATCTTTCAAAATCATGTGGATCTTGTTGCTAGGACCCAAAAAGACTTGGCTAAAATCAGACATGCATTGATAGGTGGCTTAGTGAAAGCTTACTAATGAACCTAAGAACATCTGTTGCAATGATCTCATTGAATACCAAGGGAAGAACTTAAAAAGAAATAGGAAATTTGAATAATCAAGGGATTGAAACTGAAATAGAGTTGTTGAGATTGTTGAAGATTATACAGTTTTGAAAGGAACATCACCCCAAGAGACAAATGATTTTAGGCACATCCCTTTTGTATTATAAGTGTAGCCTGCACATTCTTGCTTGGTGCCCTCCTCTTGTTTGATCCAATTGGGACCTGGACTTCACCTACCTATCTGCCATGGTTCTTGTATTTTAAGTTTGAATTAAAGATTAGCCTCTCTCTACAATGGTACCTGCCTGCTCAGTCTATACTTGACCTTTGTAAACGGTGACTTGGGATGCATTTCTTTACTTACTAGGGTCTGTTTGGTCCATTATATATGTGCAGTTTGTAATTGAACTTCATATTGATATTTTCTATGGCTGTACATTTTATATATATAGGAGCAGATAAGTTTACTTGGTATGAATCATTCCTAGCCTAAATACAATGCATGATGAACCTGCTCCTATTTTCTTGATGATTAAAGGATAGTGATGAATGTAGGAATGAGGTAGTGTCTTGTTTCTTAAGAGAGTTATATTTGTACTCTATCTTGGGATGAAAGCCAAAGCTGTTCAGTGATATTAGATCCTAGCTATGCACTTGTGATTGATTGTGGTAAGGTTGAGGACCACTTGGGGTTGGCCAAACCTTCCCCAAGTGCCTGCCATGCCTGGGGTTCGATAACACCCTTTGGATCTTGTGGGACATTGGGAACAAGGAGGGTGACAACCACCCTGATACCACTCCAACATACTCAGCCCACACATCACTATCGCATTATGGAAAAAATATCATGCTAGGATAGCTTGGCTACTTCTATCTCAATGTTATTATCATATGTGTATATCTTCCATGTATATTAGGATTCAGTCTAACCGATTTCCTTCCCCCCCCCCCTCTCTTCGCACAGCCACTTGGGCCGGGGATACAACCTCCCTATTGGGCCTAAGACCCAATAGGACAATTCTTTCAAAACTCCGCCAAGTACGAGAAAAAGGGAAGCTAATATATGTCCATGAAGGCCCAACCATGAGTGAAAATGGTTAAGGGGCTTGGTACACCCCAAGTTTTGTTTTTATTCCTGTTCTATGATGTGTTTGTCTTCATATTTGCATTTGTAAAAACTCACAACATTATTGGAAACCAAATGGTTGGAACTAGACGCTTTAGGCAAACGGTACTTAAGCCGTTTAGTTGGACTTTAGGCCCTTTTTGCGAATTTCCAAAACCCGTTTTATTTTTCTCACTTTCAAAGAGAATTTCTAAAATAAAGCAAAACAAATGTTTTCCTGCAAAGAAACACATTGGATTTAGAAACTCGAGTAAATGTTAGCACCTAATCGATTTTTATCAAAGTTATTCATCAAAGTTTTCACTTAGCATTAAAAGGGACACGACTCTTTTAATAAAACCAATTTGTGGAGAATAATAACAAAAAGTTTTTTCGGGTATCATGGTAAACTCAAAATCAAATCAAAAAATGTATATTATGTCCCGCTTTTAAAACTGGCATGATTTTGATAAAATCTAAACCAACAAAAAATTGAGTTTTGGGCTCCGGCCCACCAAATTGCTACGAGACTAGATTTAAATTTCAAAAATTTGGTCTTGGGCCTCGTTTGTAAGACCAACACAGATAAATTTGGGGCCAAAATCCATTAATGCTTTTCACCAAAAAATTATTATCCTTCCATCTTTTGAAAAATAGGTATAAACTCATAAGGTTTTAAAACCCCTCGAATAAAAAATATATAGTCGGATGATGTCCTTCGTAAATTCAACTTGTTTTGCGGCCCAATGCCGGATCGAAATAATTTCTTTTATACTAAAACGTCCTTTAATAGAAGTAATAGGTAAGGGGTTCTTAGCGTATGTATACGTTTAACCCGAATCAAGTGTGGAGTAAAGCATGAACTAAAAAAGTATATATACTTCATCACAAAACATTTTTCCCCTTTGCAAAAGATCATTTATCCTCATATATAAGAGGAAACATATCTTTGATGTATGATAGATTCAACCTTAAATTAGCCCATATATAAGGGAACTACACTCAATTTTTTCAAAAAGGAGAGAACTTGATATGCAAATAATAAAAGACAGATTTTTGCGGGAATTAACACTAAATAAACAGTTCATGCAAATACCCACACATTGGAATTCGAAGGTCAACCGTATAGTACGGATCCTTAATACTAGGGTGCCTAACACCTTCCCTAGGGGATCACCAGAACCCTTACCTAGAACTTTGGATTAAGAAGGATTTTTCACGGCGAATGAATAAACCCTTCAAAATCGATTTTTCTAATTTCCTAAAGATTAGGTGACAACTCTTTTAAAACAAAGTCCGAAAGAGCACCAATGATTTCGTAGTAGCTTTCTCGAGCGCTAACCCCGCCCGCGAAAATGCAAACCATTACAGTGGTATCCGACCTACGGGCCGGTGCCCGTCATGCCCCTCAGTGGGGTGTGACACACATAACATAGGCAAAGGATTTAAAAGTTGTCATACTCGATCAATGTAACGACTCGTTTGGTCGTTATTGCGTTTTTTTACCCTTTTTCCCTTGTTGACTTTTCCCCTAGCTTCGTTACAACATGTTTGACTCTTGGGGATAGGTAGCGCGATTCCCGAGATGAGCGGGATTGATTTGAAGAGTTTAGTACCCTTAAGGTGAATAAGCGAAAAAGTGTTGACCAATAGTTGACTTTTGGGTAAACAGACCTTTTTCAAAATTCCGTCGATTTCGTGAGGTCCCGAGGGTCGATTGTGATTTGGTGGGGTATTCGCAATTTCAGTTTCTGAGGCATTTGGGAGCGTTTTGTACCATTGTTTGGAGCATTGGTTTTGGCCGTTTGGGGGTTGACCTAGTCAAATAGACATCCATTGGGAATTCCAAGGCTACAAGTGAGTTCGTAGCGTGTTTTTACATATGTTTGCATGTCTGGTTTGTATCCGGAAGGCCTCGGATGGATCTCAGAATTTTGGGTGAAACTTGGTGAAAACCATATTTTTTACGGTTTCTGATGCCTCGCCGCAGCAGGACTAGTTGAGCCTCAATGGGGCCTGGCCCGCAAATGCAAGGTATAGACCTTTTAATGTGATCTGCCCCAGCGGATGATTCTCAACTCAGGTGAGATTGCTGGAGCGGATGTGGTACCGCGGGAGCGAGTGTCGCTGAATCAGAAGGTATTAAATGTCCCATTTCTAACCACTCTTTCCCCATTCCCAAAATTAAAAACCCTGAGTGACTTAAGGGCAATTTGAAGAGCTTTCAGATTTGTTTCATCTTAGGGTAAGTTTCTTTTACCTTGTATTATTTTTATCTACCTTCCTAAGCTAGAATCTATGGTGGAAACTAGTGAGACTAGTTGGAGAAGATGAGTTTTCAGCCTTAACTTTGATATTTGAATCCTAGGCTAAGAATATGAGTTTAATTGATGAACTTGGCTAGTATAAACATGGAATTTCGTGAATTAGTAGATATTAAGCTTGAATCTCTAACTTGGATTGAAGAATTGATTATGGATAGTTAGGGTTTATTCCTAATTTGGGGATTTTCTCTTAAATGATGATATTGATCACTAATTGAGTTTAATTAGCAATTGGAGAGTAGAATTGAACTTCTAGAACGTTGGATTACCATTTCCAATCTTGAAATTTCCGTTTTACCCTCATAGGTCCGATCTCCCTTTTTTCTATAGTTTGATTTTTGACTTGAATGAATGTATTGCAATATGGGTATCGTTAATCTCCGTTTCTAACTTAGATTCAATAATGACTAGACTTTGAGTATTCGAAGGCTCTTCGGAAGGGCAAGGCTTGCGTTTGACAGTTCGTGGCACCAGCTCAGTATTGAGGTAGGTTACGGCTTACCTTTCAGTTAGACTCCAATTAGCGAACCATATGTAGGAGTTAGTTATTGATGGGAAAAGCATGTTAATCCTTTGGGTATGAAGTTGGGATGGATACTCTTAGGTTGGTATTATTGTTGACTATGTGGGCTTGTCGCCTTGTTAGCGTGATTTGGTTTGTCGCCATATGTTGGGCTTTTCGCCCATTTACTATGTTGTGTTTGTGATGCATTCATCTCTCACTTATCATGTCACTTATCATCGGAAAAGGAAAGGATAATGATTTTGGATTGGTACTGTGATGTGTGTTTATGTAAAGATACGAGTGACATTTCGATCATGATTTACACTTGTTATTGATATCACGCATAACATTCATACATATTTTACATGATACATTGATATGAACTGTGACTTGGTACTGGTGATGATAAGTGAGAAAGGAAACATTCGAGATTCCGAGTGCCGCAAAAATTGTGTGTACAGGTTTGATATAAAAGTCATCTCTGGGCTGTCTGCGGAGTGGCTGGTATTGTGAAAGTCATCTCTGGGCTGTGTGCGGAGTGACTGGTACATAGACTTTACGGCCCCCCCCATGGGTCATGACTATCGAGACGTGGAGAATTTCTATCCGTATCATATGTGTACGGTGACAGGCAGTTGGCCAGTGCATTTCATTGCATTGCATATGCAGTCATACATACTTCGTTCATCCATATCATTGATTCTGCTATGGCATTTACATCATGTGTATTGTTCTTGATCTTGGATTGTGTTGTGATTTGTACTTGGCTGTCTGCATGTCTACCTTTCGTTTTCTTTCTTCGTATATATGTGAACTAATTGTTATCGGCCTATGATACCTACCAATACATGGTGTTTGTACTGATACTACCTTACTATACTCTCTTCTGAGTGCAGAGTTCGTAGCAGGTTCCTCTTCCGCACCTCGTGAGTGATCCAGAGGCTCAGTTTCAGAAATTCTAGGGTGAGCACTTGATGGAATCTATAGCCCGGAGATTCTTCTATCTTTTTATCTTTTTTTTTTTTTTTTTTGTATTCTGAGACTTATTTATATGTCAAGACTTGTAGTCTTCAGACTTATAGTACTTAGTAGCTCTTGTACTGCGACTTGACCAGATTCCTTGGGTAGTTGTTGTATTTTCGCACTTATATACTTTATATGATATGGAGACTGCTTAGAAAGTTTTGTTTCTTTTGGTATGCTTAATTTGAATGTTGAATAAGGGAAGGGTTCGCCCACCGCGGAGGTTAGCGTGGGTGCCCACTCGACCCACCAGTTGGGTCGTGACAATCAAGGCACAAGAAAAGTGATTAGCTTGAGGAGTAGACTGTACGCATAAGATGACAGTCAATGACCCGTGAATGACGACCATACTTTTAAATGGTGTGAATACAGTGGCGGATCCAAGATTTTCACTCAGGGGGTTCAAAAAAAATAACAAAAGCTAAATATAAAAAATAATGTTGTTGATGCGAATCGAACATAGGACGCTAGAGACAATTTTGAACACCCTCGACCACTTGAGCTAACTTTTTGCATTTATTCATGGTGTTCAAAAGTTAATATATGTACATAAACACTGAAAATCTACCTTATATATATACTATAATTTTTTATCGAGGGTTTACGGTGAACACCCTCGGCACCCTTCCTGTGTGCATAGAAGCAGTATGCTAGTTAGTCAAGGTCGAAGCCTGGACATGAAGTGGTTGGTAACACTGAACTAAGCCTCTGAGACAACTTTTTCCATAAGGCACAGTTCGTGCAAGAAACCTGGATAAGAGAAAGCTGACTTGTAATTTGGTTAATTGGGGCAACGCACGAGCTATTTGTGAGCCACTACCAGAGAACTTTTAATCAGACATGCAAGCGCTATCCGGATTATATTTGGTTTGGTTTTGAGATTCTTTTCTTCTTCCCATCACTTAATACCCCTTGCACGTCCTACACTCATACAAGCAAGTATATAGATGTTTCATCAACCATTCATACACAAATGAGAAGCACACAAGAACTTTTTAACTGTCGATCATTTTAAAACTCAGGCAGAATGTAGTTTTCACAGAGCCAATGGCACTAGTAAAACATTTACGGGGGACGTTATATACAACACGAACATCGAGTAGAAACACCAAAGAACAACAATTGTGAAGATCATGTCAAGGCAGAATAGATATTATCAAACTAGACATGAACTGCATGAAAAAAATGTAAATTTTAACTTTGGGGATAAATTAAAGTGTCCTGAAAAATAAACAAAGATGCAGAAAATTGGCGAAACGCTTGAGACATGATATTGGATATATGGGATAAATTGAAAGAGTGAAGGATCGGTAAAATAACCAAAAGAGATCAAAGTTTGGAGTTAGAATTGAAAAGAATCTTTAGGGGTCCCTTGCTATAACCTCCCAACGCGAGTCTATCACAAGAGGGCATAAAAAGACCTAGAAACCACGTGACCTAGATCCGAGTGAACCAACCCATACAAGAATACCCTCTTTATGCCTAATAGATGCAGGCGGAAGTCTTTTCAAAACACCAACATTTAAAAGATAATTACACCTATGGTTCATAGAAGTGGGACTAGAAAACTGAAAGATAAGGCAGGTTACTCCCTGCGAGTTAAAATGCAATGTAAAAGTTCGTTACACCATCAGTACATATATGTTAAATCCTTTGGAATTTGGGATACGAGGAATTAGAATTCAACTCTAATCTCTAAGTTGATTATAAGGATCAAACAGAGAATACAATTTGGCCCTCAAATTCTAATGCTAAATGCAACCAAAAAACGTAGATACTTATCAAATTCTAAGATATTTTCCCCCATCAGATTCTAGAATATGCATGCAAGTTTCAAGATAAAACATTAGTTCTTAAAACTGCTCGCTCGAGTTCTACATTCAAAATTATTGAAATTTCCTAGTCTTCCATCCCTGAAAAAATAGATGGCAAGACAACTGAAATTTAAAATGTACAACACTATGAATTGTAATATATAATGGATTGATAAAAATGAGCCACCTTCTTAAGTGAAATTAACAATCACTAAGATCATCCTCGTGCAACGGAGGTGTTGGCAAATAATCTCCATTCGCCGGACCAAAAAACAACTCCAAGCAGAATGAAGAACCAGTCATGGACCTACCCTTTCTCCCAACTTTGTCTAGCTCCCGTAACGAAAACTGCAGATTTTCCTGAATTAGTGGCACATCAATATGCAAATAAGACACTGTAGTAATAACAATTCAGTTAGTAAGTTGGTTCTGGACTTGAACAATTTAGCTAGAGCAGACTAAGTTTCTGGTTTTTTTCTTCTTTTTTGTGTACACATCTAGCATGCCAAATTTGTCATTAAGTATACGATGCGAAAATTTCCAGTATCCTCATCTACCATGCCAAATTTTCATTAAGTAAATGTTGGGGGACCATTTGATGTGAAAATTTGTAGTACCCCCTCTGTATATGCTGAGGGACTATCCCCGCTACGTGCTAACTAGAAATTACGATCATAAAAGAAGACGCCTGTTAGCTGTCTAAAAGAAATAGTAAATGGCTCCATACTTTCATAGTTGAACAACATACAATATTGACACAATATCTTATCCAGGAGAAAATATGTGCATACCTGCAGAAGATCATTCCGAATAAAAGCAGTATTAAAGCAAGCGTAGAAAAGACGTCCTCCTATGAGCTTTTCGTAGAATATGATACGCACGTCTCCACAGACCTGTTCATACATAAAGCCTACTTTAGAGTAGATAATAGATGCAGGTAAGGAAGAAATTTAAAATGTACTCCCTGAATCCCATTTTATGTGATAGTGTTCAACTGGACATGGAGTTTGAAATATTAATCTGATTTTTATATCATACTAGTGATGGTGGAAGAAATTATGAATGTGATGATCAAAAGTTATTCAGACAGAGAAAACATTACATCAAATTTAAAATATTTTAATGAATTTGAGTTTTTGTATATTGTGAAAGTTGTATATAAATGAAATGGTGCCAAACATTTTGGGACATTTCGAAATGGAAAAGGGGTCACATAAACTGGACTGGAGTGATTGTGCACATAAAACTTGCAAGATAATTATAATTTCGCGAGAAAGAAAGATTGCTGAAATAAGTATGTCCATCACTTCCTGGAAAATCTAGTTGCATCTTCCAACTCTAGCTCAGCTTGTCAACACAGAAAGTAATCAAAAGATTCCTTCCTAACTACTGCAGATTGTTTAATGCCATAGGTAACTTACAAATAAAGAGCGAAACTGAGTAAGGATACGTACTTGCACTGGTTTATCATAGAAGTGATCAAGACAGGTTTTCTGATAGAGCATGGAACTTTCTGTGTCCATTTGGACTACGAGACGAGGTTCCTTCTTTTCTTGTTCCATCTCATCTTCATTTCCCTCAACGAACGAATAAAAATATCGAGGGCTATAAGTTCTCTGAATACCATTCTTAATTTGTCTGCAGCAACTCTTTGAGACCTCTGCAGGTGGACAATATTTCTCTCCTGGAACCTGTTTGAGTTGTCCAGAGTGAATAACAAGCTATATCCATTGCAATGAAAAAGCCGAGAATGGAGCCAAAATGAAGACAAACACAACCCAAGAAGTCCAGAAGTCTTGTATTTGAGTAAATGCTAAGTCTGGTTCCTACTTATTAGTAATCATCTCACTGTAATTTGACCTCTATAAAATGATAGTGTTAACGAATTCTTAAACAATCAAGTCACTTAAATGATAACTACAGATAACGGGCAATAAAATGTGGGGATTGGTAACTTCGAAAATAAGACAAGTTACCTCTAAAATGGGTTAAGTTACACACATAGTGCAGTTTTTATTTATTTTTATTTTACATTATCAGTGTATGTAAGTTAAATCCTTTTGCACAACTGACCATGCATAGGATATATAAACCACACGCCTCTTATCCATTCAGCATTTTGCAATCATGAGTCATCACTGATGCTCGCAAGTAATGTTATCTGAGTTAGAGGGCTTACTCTTTGCAACTCGGATACAACGAAAAAGATGGACTCGACGTTTGTAGTGTCATATAATCTAATGCGAAGCAGCTCTCTCTGACATGACTTAGGCAAGTTGACAGTTGGAGGACCACAAGGAACACCCTTTGGAAAGGAAAGTGTGTGCTCCCAATATTTGACGTATCTACGTTGGCTTGGAATGGATACCTGTAAAATTACCAACAATCTCAAGGTTCTAGTCATCACCTAAACAAGAACAAATTGAAGATTTGCAACGAAAAGGAGCTGATACTCATCCGTCCGTCCCATTTATGTGACACTCTTTCCTTTTTAGTCAGTCCCAATAAGAATGATACCTATCTATATTTAGTAACAATTTAACTTTAAAACCCCATTTTCCCCTTAATGTGATGATTTATAGCCATATATATATATATATATATATATATATATATATATATATCTTATTTTAGACAACAAGTTTTTAAAAGTCTTCCTTTATTTCTTAAACTTTATGCCCGATCAAACACTTTCACATAAATTGGGACGAAGGGAGTATGAAATATGGAACAATTTTCTTAAGTTTTTCGTTTGTGTGTCTGCCTAACATATAATGGAAATCAGTCTTTCTAAAATTAGGGTATGAATCAGATAGTCCAGTTTATATTTCAGGCTCATTCATTACATTGTCAACAATTCCAATTAGAGGATTTATATAACTTACCCCTTCATTATTAGTTGTTCGCTTCTCTGCATACACTCGCAGAGCCTCCTCAGCTGACGTGCCAGTGTAAACTAGGTACGAACTAACCATTAACCCTGTTCGGCCTTTTCCTGCCTATACGTGTCAAAAAGCAAAAGTTAATTACACTATATTCCGGTATGGGATCAACTGATTTCTTTCTTCTCATCTTCTAAATGAAAGATGCACTTTAAAATTTAGATGCTTTGTCAAAAAAATTCAGGTATCGGAAAAGAAATGTATGTACTGCAAAGGATGCAAGGGTACATACCATGCAGTGTACAACAGCGATATTCTTGGGGTCACTTGAGAGCCATGAGTAGACATCTTCACAAAAATCCTTTATCATTTCGAGAGGAGGGACATGGTTGTCATCAATCGGATACCTCTCCACTCGGCCATGAAAATGTGAGGCATCATAAGCCTGCTCTATACATAAGTTATACACCTACAAGCAACAGCATGTAAGGTTTCTTCAAAAATCATCATTTGAAGTAGGCCTCACCAAGGAACATATTTGTAAAGCTAGTGCATAAGTTGAATAAAAAAGCTGCTACCACTGTAGTGTGTAGACATATATATATATATGTGTGTGTGTGTGTGTAAATATGAGATTCACATTTTTGGCATGTTGTGCAAGGTAAGCATGCAATCTCAATTCAAGCTTTAATCTGCCAGTTTTAGGGCGTCATGATTTGAAATCAGCTTGATTTGAAGTTGAAATTTTGTTTGGACATGCAATTTGGATTTTTTTAAGTTGTATTTTTTCACAATTTGTAAAAACTATCAAAACTTCCCCAACTCTTATACAAGTTTACCAGATGAGCGAACCAAAGTTCATAAATAAGGTATCGGAATATCCGACGCCACATCGATAAATCATATATGTCCATTCCCTTTTATGAATAAATGCTTCCACTTATATGCTATTACAAACATTCAAATACATATAATTTTACAGAGATATCCAAAAGTCAAATATATCAACAATAGTAGTAACTAGCTATTCTTTAATATAATTCTTCCACATAGTATGGACAAATTCTTAATGTCGAGCATGTGTCTTTTTTGAAAATTAAAAAGATGGTATTTTTCACAAAATATAAACCTATGGGTCAAGTTTTACATTTAAAAATATTTGAAATCACAACTTGGAATTTGAAATCCTACTTTTTGGAGGATTTGGGATTTGAAATTGAAGTTGGAGTTATGTGCAAATTTCATAAACAAACGGTTGATTTCAAATCAAACCTTGAAATTGGGTTCCCAAATTCTCTGACCAAACGCCAACTTAGCGTCTGATGTTTTCACTTAGATACAGTTATTTAGTAAAATATTTAGGTTCCAAATAAAACTTGCTTGGGTGATTAGACGTTATAGAACAAAAAGTTATGAGGTTGATGGGCTTGAAGCGTAAAGCAGGATGTGAAACGCATGCTTCATTAAAGTGAAGCGCAGTGTATGGAGAATTTAAGAAAACCCAAATAATATGAAATTAGTATTATAGTAATCGTATGGAAATCAATATAACTAATGTCAGTATCCAAAATAGAAAATTGATGTTGATACATATTAATCCAAATCCTCAAATTGAGATTCAAAGAATCAAACTACTTCTCGTTTGGATCACTTTGCGTGTTATTGTTTGGAGAGCTCGCTTCACATTGCTTCACCAATGAAGCAATAACCCCTCGGTTAAGCTATGAAACAATGACTTTTATTAAAGCTGAGGACAATAGGAAGAAAAAAAGGTTCAATGTGTAAACCGAATTATGTACTAACCTTATAATGTCCAGCATGTCTCATATCCAATACAGACTTAACCTGCCACAAAGGGTTGCGAAACACTGCTCGCACGTGTTCTGCAGGAAATGACATTGCTAAAATTCGATCTGATATATAAGTCATGTCAAGATCATACCCGCCAACAAGCATTCGCCTTCTTTGTTTCGACACCAAGTTACGTAACTTGAAACTTCTTGACAGATAATTTATCAGACTATGGTGGAGACCATTGATACTCAGATTGTCGGGCTTCTTGAACCCCTGTTTTGATAATCTTAATCCCATTTCTTTGTTCTAATCTTGAATCCCTCTGCAGTACCTGTATAAAAGTAATAAACAAAAAATTAAAAGCGAAAACACGCAAAAAGCCTTGTCGCTAAAAAATAAGAAGTGAAGCACACACTTCTTTGAGCGCACAACTTATAAAAGTTTGAAAAAATACCAAACATATATGAATCTATAAGTCCTCTCATAATCAATTTCAATTAGAATATCTCCTTTCAGCATCTAATATACAATAATGTCGATATTTAATCCAACTCCTCCAGTTGAGATTCAAATTATCAACCACTTATCGTTTGGATCACTTTAATAATCGACCACTTATCGTTTGGATCACTTTGCACCACATTATTGAAGCGCATACTAGACAAAGCTATAAACGTTAGAAGTAATAACAAGACAAAGATCACATAGCGGTTCTTGTAGCTAAAACATTGATATCGTGTCTATATGAGCAATTACGGGCATCCCAAGAATTTGATTATGTTAATCAAGTTATGATTTTATTTCATCCGGAAGGAAAGAGCAGAAATGAGTCTATTAGCTATGTTGCTCGGACTCTTCAAAGATATCGACGGGTGAGTGTCGTTTACTCCAAAAGTAGTGCATTTTAGAGAATCCGGCACGGGTGCAGCAACGAAAGTGAATAGTCCGCGCAACTTAGTCCATTAGTAAGTATAGTCATCAAGCTACATGCTGCAATATTTCGAGCAACTAGGTTAACTTTAAACTATAGATGTAAGGTTTATGGAATTAAAAACAAAAATTCAAGCAAAATATATTATGAAACAAATCCGTTTCTGTTTGTTACAACTCTGGGAGAGAATACGATTTGACAAGCGGAATAAACATATCAATCAAACAGATAAATACAGAATATAAAAAAAAAAAAAATGATAACCCCTCAACATGATTTCACTAACAAGAAATAAGACATGTAACAAAATGGGAAAAAGAATCTGTCAATATCACAACAATATGGCAAGCATGTCAAGTTTTTTCTTCACTTTGGACCAAAGTATCCACACATGAAAAATTAAGATTCAAATTCTAACGGAGGTAAAACATCTGGAACCCACAATATATGTTGCTTGGACTCTCTGATGACATTGTTGCGATCCTCCAAAAATACACTACTTTCGGAGGATCTGATATGCACCTGACGACATTTTTGAAGAGTCTGAGCAATATAGCCCACACCTACATGAAGATACGTACTTCATAATTTTCACGTCCAAGTAATTACATTTCACAAATAACATGAAATCCCAACACCATATCCATCTTTTGGGCAAAATCCCATACAATCTTTTTTTGTTTCAAATCACATATAATCTTGATTGCCAATCCCATACAATCTTTTTTTTGTTTCAAATCACATATAAGCTTGATTCCACTGCAATTTTGATTTTCCTTTTTAACAAAATGGAGACCTTAACGTTGCAACAATCAGTAGGAAAAGCCAAAATTGGAGAGGATGTACCATTCAAATTGAACATAAAGATCCAAATCCACTTGCTTTTGATTGGAAACAGACCATAAGTTCTAAAACAGATCACTTTTTAATTTGTTAATGGAAATATTTTTGCAGGTAGTAATTAACCAAATTGGTCCAAGAAACTTGTACATATAAATATTAGGTTCTTGGACCAATACAAGGGAATTGGAATATGTGCACCTCTATATCTGATTTTTTTTATGGGGGCCAAGAAGATGATTTGTCCATTTCTGGTTCAGGAAGAGAGAGATAGAGTGGATTCCTAATTTAACTATGATGATGAATTAGGAATGAGTTTTGGACAACCCCAAAATTAGAGGAAAAAGAGCCGCAATACATGGTTGCATTGTTGATTCTGAATGTAAGCACTGCCCATATATATACACACTTTTCCCTACAATAATTACTTTTGATTGTGACATTTGTGAATGTGTAATTTTCTTATCCTACCGTTGCCAATTAACCAGTTATACCAGGTTCGTTACTATATTGGCATTTTGGTATTACTCCATCCGTCCACTTTTACATGTGTACTATACTAAAAAGCATGGATGGGCATTCGAGCCGTCGGATTGGATATGAAATTTTCGGTTTGGATATTCGATTTTCGGATTGAAGAAATTACAATCCGAATCCAATCCAAATAATTTCGGATTGGATTGGATATTTTAAGTTCGGTTTCAGATTATTCGGTTTGGATATTTCGGATTCGACTCTTGAAACTTAAGGCAAACTTATTAGGAACGAAATTCATGTGTTAGCTCCACAGATGTAAATCTAAATCTTAATTGCTCAATAAAAAAAGCCTTCTAGTTCAAATTAGGATTAACAAATCCAAGTCATGTCCAACATAGTAAATCCATACCAAATAAAAGCATTCCGGAAAAGTGGAAATGAACAAAATAAAATCTAAGTAGTCATCTGAAAAAATAACAAAGAACTCTGCCGTGAGTGACACTAACGTGAGACTTTTGAGACTTGAGAAGTAAGAAAACCCTATATTATATTTGATTTACTAGAGAATTGTATATTGGACTTAATATTTTAATGGGTAGGGCCTTAGGTACTAATCTATTGGATCTTTAGAAACTCGACTTATTAGTACTGGGCACATGTGATATAGGTAGGGCTAGATATAAGGTCTAAAAATTTCGGATTTTCGAATATCCAAAAATTTGTAGTACTAAATCCATATCCAATCCGAAATCCAAAATTTTAAAAATAAAATCCGAAGTCCAATCCATAATCCAAATATCCAAACCAATTATTTAAAAAGTTCAAATTTTGATTTGGATTTCGGGTTGGCCCAAACTGTGCCCACACCTACTAAAAAGTTCTCACTTTTACTTGACTATTTTAACATATCAAGAGAAAAATAATTTCTTTTTTCAGTTTTACCCTTAGCATTAATTACTCATTTCAAATCATTTTCCAAGTTCATACTGTGTTGGGCTAAATTCGTAGAATATAGCTGGACGAATGACATGATGACACGCGTCAATAGATATGGTTAAAAAACGAGTCAACATTTAAGGCCTCCAGGAGAGGCTTAATGGCACTGAAGACACTAAAGGGTTGAAGTAGCACCGGTTGGAAGGCTAACGGTCAAGCCATTACAAACAGAGCTTGCACCTTCCACGGGACATTAATAGGCATTATTGTCCATCATTACTATGACATTAATTTGCATTATTAGCAGGGGCATAATTCAGGGAATGTGTACCCCTTAGCATAAGTATAAACAGGGCGTATCATTTCATTATAAAGGACAAGGAATCCAAGAGATATACACGACATTCGTTTCACACTTGCATTGTTCTTAAGTTTCTTTACTATTTTAATTAAGATCCAACAAGGACCAAATTAGTAGTTGTACGGAGCCACCAGTTCAAAGCTACATCAAGGCTCAGGCTTATTCTTAACTTTTTACTTTGCTTATATTTTGTTCATTTTGATTTTAATCACAAATTACATTGCTTTCCTGGTCACTTTGTTCCACGTGTCCTTGACCATGTACATAAATTCAACTGAACCGATTTTCGAATAAACAGTTTGGCTCCATCGTAGGGCCAGGAAATCTGTGGTAATCACTGTGACCACTAGTTTTTTACTAACTCTTGGTAAACTCCATTTTTTGCCTTAGCTTCAATTTCTGGTATGTTAGGAGTTAACGACAACACGATTATTGGAAATGTTTCGGGCAATAATCAGCTCGGCCCGAGCAGCCTGGCTCTCTGTGATCTTGCAACAAATCCATTTTCCAAAATATAGACCGAGTAACGTTATGAGACGAGCAAGTACATACATCCACTAAGGAAGAAACCCCCACCAATGAAACTCCCACAGAGGCGATACAGATCATAAGGGAGCAAAATCACCCAGTGAGAACGAAAATGGAGCAAATGAGGTAGGTTATCGCTTTGCTTGCATTCAACCCTCTTGCCAGAGTTGCGTATCCCGAAGCGACACCTTTGGCCCCGACCAATGGGAACGTTGCCACAGGTAAAGGACACATGGTGGCGAGGAATGGAGATGTGTCAGGAAGTGAGTCCGCCCCGAAAGATCCTTTCCAAGCACAAGTGCGGCAGTTGATGAGGGAAATCACCGGCAAAGTGGATCAAACCGCCAAAGAAGTCGAGAAGAATGCCAAAGAGTTTCCTAGGCTCCGGAGTCAAATTCATAGGGCTCCCCCAGTCGTGGAGGGACCGGATGCCAAGAGGTATATCCAGTTGGCATACAAGCCCGAGGCCGCACTGGAGTTGATCCTAAAGAGATTTAAGATGCCAAACATCCCCATGTATGATGAGACGACGGACCCACAAGAGCATATCATGGCCTATACTATGGAGGTCAAATGGAATGACTTAAAGAAAAAGGAAATTGAGTCGGTCCTAATTAAGAAGTTTGGAAAGACCCTCGCTTGAGGGGATTAACATGGTATTCCGTCTTGCCTGAGCGTTCAATTAGTCTCATTCGCCATGTTCACCTACATGTTCATCAAGGCGCATGCAGGGGCAAGAAAGGTGAAGATCAGAAAGGCGTATATCTTCCGCATCTCATATGGAGAGTCAGAATGTCTTCGGGACTTCATTATCCAGTTCAAGAAGGAACACATGCTTCTGCCTGCAGTACCGGATGAGTAGGCTGCTGAGGGTTTTACCAAGGGATAGAATCCCTTAAGTTCAGATGCTTCCCAAAAACTCAAAGAAAATCTCATGGAATTTCAGTCTACTACCTAAGAAGATGTTCACAATAAGTATGAGTCCAAAATTCGGGTAGAGGACAACCTGCTGAGGACTCCCGCTGGAGAACTCCCTGGTAAAATGGAAAAGGGATTTGGACCAGATCGGAGTTCTTTGAAGAATCGCTTCATGCCTTATGCTCCCCCGGAAGCAGCCGGCGGCGGTCAAGGTTACCGATCGCTAGAGAAACCAAATTCAAACAAGAAAGAGAACCACGGTAAAAACAGTCGCAGATCGCATAACCAAAACAAGAACAATTCCTCCGCATCCTCTTCAAACAGGACGAAATATCCTAAACTTGCATATTACAACTTTACCATCGATGAAGCGCAAATAGTAGTCGTACTAAGGACCCATCCGGCGTCACACCCCCTAAACCGCTGCGATCCGATCCTAACACTAGGGATCAGATAGTGTGGTGCAACTTCCATGGGACCCATGGGCATAAGACAATGGATTACAGACATTTCCAGGAGGAGGTGGCCACCATGCTCAACAGAGGGCATCTTCATAAATTCTTAAGTGAAAGGGCGAGAAAAAATTGCCGAAGAGCTAGACCTGCAGAAGAGAAGAGCACTCCGGACGCCCCTTCATATGTTATCAACATGATTTTTGGTGGATACATGATCGCTGGTATCAGTTTCACTGCTTCCAAAAAGATGAAGATCTCGGTAACCTAGGAAAAGAGGACTTAGGATCTTTCGGACGAGGGCACGATTACTTTCTTTAATGAAGATGCAGTAGGCGTCACCCTGCCACATAACGACGCCTTGGTTATCACTGTGTTCATTGACTGCTTCCAAGTAAAGCGTGTGATGGTCGACCTAGGAAGTTCATCTAACATCATCCGCTGAAAGTAGTGGATGAAATGGGGCTGCTGGAGAAAATCATACCAGTCGCAAGAACCCTTGCTGGTTTTAACTTGTCTAGCGAATCTACTAAGGGGGAGATTGATTTTCCTGCGAAAGTAGGAGGAGTTTTCAAGGAAATGAAGTTTTACGTGTGTTGACACCTAATTTTTGACCTCTCGTAATTTATTTTAAGTGCTCGGAGTCCTTGGACAATAAATAAAATTAGTTGTGCACCCTAAAGGGTCTAGGTAATTTTTATGAAATTATTTGGGATAATATTTCACCCTTTTAAATTGATAAAGAAATCTCCAGGGTATTTTTAAATTTTTGTGAAAATTGATGTTATTCAAGGAATATTTTTATTGAAATTAATCAAAGGGAAAAAAACCCCTTTTTAGATAATTATTTGCTTAATTAATTAAATCAAGGAAAATTAGATTAATGGGTAATTTTATTCCATTTTTATTGTCCAAGGCACTTTGAGTAATTAAAAGAATTAACCATTTTACCCTTTAAATCTTGATTCTGTGTGCGTTTGCGTAGTTAATTAATTTTCTTTTATCTGGTTAATTAATTCAAAACCAGTATCTGCAAAATGATTTTTATTTTTATTTATGAGTCATGTTTTAAATTAATTAAGTCCTAATAGACTAATAATTAGTTTTATCTTTTCTTATTTATTATTTTTATTTTCCCCTACCTATATATATATATATATATATATATATATATATATATATATATATATATATATATATATATATATATATATGCGTATGTATATACCAATATACATGGTGCGTATATATACATGTATATATATAATAAAAGGACCAGGCCCAGCGTTTTAAATAAAAGGACCAGGCCCAGCGTTTTAAATAAAAGGACCAGGCCCAGTCCAATATGGACCAGGACCCGATCCACTAAGCAATTAAAGGGGGGGGGGGGGGGGGGGAGGTATATACTCTTCTGCTCCGTTCATTTCAAAGAACCCAGGGGTCTATTAGCAAAGAGAGAAGAGGGGAGGCGGCTAGGGGTAAAACCCTAGTGCCGCCCCACTGTTCCACCACCCACCCCACCTCTTTTTCAGTCCCATCCCATCGTAGTGGGCACGTAGCGTGAGGAGAGAAGGAGAAGCCATTAATGCTTCGTCCTTCTCTCCACAAAATCAGGCCAAACAGGCCCTTGAAGGTACAATCCCCCCTTTTTATATTTTTTTCCATCATTGTTGCTAGTTTTGGAGTGTTTGAACCGTTGATTTCATTTTCTACCTTGGATCTGGACCGTATGTTGGATTTGTGAGTGATACTTGTGTAAATCCACAAGTCCCACATCGGTAGTATGTAATTTGAGAAGAATTCTAGGGTTTCTATAAATAGAAACCCCTTTTTGTTCGAGAAGGGAGGTTGAAAACCAAAAAGAGGTTGAAAATTACTCTTTTTTTTAGTCTTAAGAGTTCCATAAGTAAAAATTTTAGTTTTAAACCTAAGTGTTTTAGTTTCTAGTTTTAAAATTTGTCTTTCATTTGTTTGTGGGGTGTTTTGGTGGCCTGAGTTTGGTTTTGGAGCACAAAAGCCTCCAAGTCCATTGCTTGACCCCGGTTGCACTCACAAAAGGTAAATACCTTTTAATTTTATTGCTTTATATTTAGATTTATGTTCCGTTTAGTTAATAAGATTATGTGTGGTTTTGTGATAAAGTTTAAGTTAGTCTTTTAGTTCATTGCTTTGATACTTAGATTCTGCTTATGTTATGTTTAGGTAATATGATTGTGTGTGGTTTATGATAAGACTTAAGTTAGTGTTTTGGCTTATTACCTTTATATCTAGATTCTGTCTACATTATATGTAGTCAAGGTGATTGGGTGTGGTTTGGGATAGAGGTTTGAGTTAATGTGCTGGTCTATTACCTTTCTTTTCAGTTTATGTCCATACCAGGCTTAGTTAATGTGATTGTTTGTGGTTTAGGACAAAGTCCAACCTAATGCTTCTTATGATTGTCTCCTTTTTTTCTAGATTTTGTCTATGTTGTGCTTATATAATGAGATTATGTGGGGCTTAGAATATAGTTCAAGTTGATAGGCTTGTTGTGACTCAGATTTTCCCTTTGGAACCTTTATTCATATCATGTTTGCTTAATATGACTAAGTGTCCTTTCTGTGTGTGGTTTGGAATGTAGCCTAAGCTGAGATACTTGTTTTGACTTGGCATTTCCATTTAGACCTTCTGATTAGGCCCTACTAGTTTAGTTGTGACTGTGGGTCCTTAAGTGTGGCTTAGAACTATAGTCTGGGTTGAGGATTTTGTTTGATATGGACTTTCCTCTGGACTTTCTGTTCTATCATGATTGTCTAAACACCATTAAATGCTCTATTGTGAGGGTACGGATGTAGTTTAAGTTAATATGTTAGCTTGATAAAAGTCCTGGGTTCTGAATTAGGGTCAAAGTAAGTCTGTTAAAGTCATGAGTGGTCTAGTCCTTTGTGTCCCATGTGATAAGCTTGGTTCATGGGGGGTTAGTTTGAAGTCACAGGCTCTTTGAATGACTGATTTGCCTTATTTTCTTGATATTGTTCACTTGGAGGTATGTCTTGGTCTGGAGGTCAATTAAGGAAGGGGTCAAGAGGTCAGTTTGAAGTAAGTTATCTGATCTGGTTATTGTGTATCCTACTTGATCCTATGTCAGTTGGGAAATTGAAGTCTTGTTATGAAAGACTTTAGTTTGGTTATTGTTTGTCCTATGTGTCTTATGTGATCATGTGTCATTTGGGAAATTAAAGTCTTGCTATGATTGAACTTTAGTCAGGTTATTGTTTGTCCTATGTGATCATGTGTCAGTTGGGAAGTTTGAAGTCTTGAACCTAATCTAGTTCTTGTTTGGCCTACCTGATCATGTGTTAGTTGGGAAGTTTTGAAGTCTTGAACCCAATCTAGTTATTGTTGTCTCACCTTATCATGTACTTGTTTGAAAGGTTGAAAGTCTAATAGGAACTGGACCTAATCTGATCATTACTTGTCCCTCTTAACCCTGTTGTTTGTTTGGAAGTTGGAGTTTGATATGTATTAGACCTAGCCTGATCATGTCTGTCCTACCTAGTGATGTGTTTTGGTTCTAAAAGGGTGAAGGTTTATTGTGTGCCTTTTATGGGATTTCTGCTTGTTTCACTTGGTAGTCTGCTTGGCCTTTAGGGTGTTAGTGGTTACAAGGGAGTTAAGTGCTTTTGTTTGGCTTGATCCCTGCAGTTTCACCTAAGGCATGCCTGCTTGATTGAAAACTTGGCATTTTGGGTCACATTAGCATATGTTGAGATAAAGGTCTTAAAAAATGATTCTAGAGAGGGAAGGGACTTACATTTCATCAAAAATATTCCCTTCGTTTTCTCTTTGTCTGATTGTCCTGCTTCTGGTAGATGTGGGAATTTGCTGAACCTATCTCTGAGTAGGTGTCACAGCCCAAACCAATGAGTTGCGATGAGTGTCTGACCACTACTGATCAAGCACCCCTGAACTCGTTCTTACTCTATATTAGGTAACCTGGTGACCCATTTTATCTGACGTTCGATAGGTACCGTCTGCTATAACATTTGCACAATAAACTTTACTCCAGAATCTTATAAAACATGCATATGGACATATATATAAGCATACGAGCAACCGATTTAGCCGCTATATATTTGCTGTACACAAAAGTGAGGAACAACTGAAGCCGTATGACACTCCCACTATATACAACGTCTACGTACCTCTATGGAATATAAAGTAGAAAAGACAGACAAGGCCCCGTTATACCCATATATGTACATATCAAAATAGCATACCAAAAAGGTTTGAAGCTCCCGGTCCAAATGGAGCTCGTCGGGCCGAGATTGAGAAGAGATCCTACGAGCCCGGCTCACTCGACCGGCTACCCCGACCTGCGGGCATGAACATAGCCCCCCAAGCAATAGGGGAGTCAGTACGAGTAATGTACTGAGTATGTAAGGCATAAAATAAACATGTACATAAGCTCATGAGAGACATCCGAGACATGCCAGTGAATATGTGAAGCTAAATGAATCAGCATGGCTATATATATATATATATATATATATATATATCAGGAAAGCACACATATCTATAGAAATGCACATGCACGCCATCATATAAGCCACAGCTTCACCCCCTATCAACTGTGCCTTACATATATACATCATAACAAAGGTCACAACTTCACCCCCTGTCAACTGTGCCTTAGATATATTCATCACAACAAAGGCCACAGCTTCACCCCCTGTCAGCTGTGCTTTACATATATACATCACAACAAAGGCCATAGCTTCACCCCTTGTCAACTGTGCCTTACATATATATACACACATGAAAAATGAGAATGAGTGCAATGCATAAGCGAAATGAAGTAATAAAACTTGGTAATGCCACAAAATAACTTTACACACACACATGTATTATACTCGTACGCTATATCTCACCTTGAAGGAACAAGAACATAAGGTGAGATTAATCAACAATGAGTGGCATCAAGAAAATTTTGAAGTAACTCAGTAATCTCATAGTTTTATCAAAATCATGAACTTTGGAATTTCTAGAATAGAATCGTCATCATTTTTATCATCATAAAAGCATACTCATCATTCATCTACATTATCCACATTTCACAATTTCACGTCAATTCCTCCATAATCATGGTCATAGTTCACTATTGCGTTTTCTCACATATAATGCTTATCCCATGTCCTTAATATCATTTATAGCATAATCATAATCACAATATATCAAGAATCATGACTCATCCCAAGCTACTACTCAAAATCTCATTATTCTCATCTTTATAACCCATTTTCTATCTCCTTTCATAATCAAAGTCTTTCAACCTATCAATATCTTAAACAACATGGAATGATCATGAAACTTACCTTAAATAGTGTGGGAATGAGCCTTGAGTGGAAAGACTCCACTTGAGCCAAAACCCTAGTTCCTTTCCAATGGAATTTCTTGACTTGGATGAACTCTAATGAGTTCCTTACACTTGATTTCCTTGGTTTGATGAAGTTGATCCTTACTCTCTCTTGGATTCTTGTAGGTGAAGTGTGGAGAAATGTTCTAGAGAGTTCTAGAGAGAAGGGGAGTGAAGGGGGAAATGAAATGAAATGAACTTGATCCCCTTTTATTAATAATACACAATCGGTCCCGTCTTGTTTCTACGGACCAACATACGGTCCGTATAAATTATCTTGATTGTATGTATGGCCCTAGATTTGGCCCGGTGAATGCGCAATGCGGGCTAAATATCTGCCTAACATACGGCCAATATAATTTATACGGCCAGTATGTTGGGCTGTATAATGCCCAGCAATTCCGATTTCGTTCTGGTCGACTCGTTTGATCTCTATCCTTATGGAACCTTCTTAACACTTGTTTAACACCTCATTAACACTCTAAGGGATGCTATAGCTCTTCTCCGAAACATCATTAAGTCATCATTAATTCGTTACTCATAAATCCTTTCCGATACATAACGTATGCCTTGCCTTTCTTGGCAAACTTTCTTCTATTACCTCGAATGCCTTCGAAATCTCAATTAGGACCATCCAATGCTATTTCTTACTTATTGAAACATCGCATACTTCGTGCCCCTCGTTAGTCTATCCACTGTGCATCAACGAAATTTTTTTCAAGGTGTAACATTCTTCCCCTCTTTAAAAACATTCGTCCTCGAATGTTAAGCTATCGGGGATTCTACGAAAATTTTTGCCGAGTTTTCCTTATAATTTGGCACTACCATCCCGTCACAACGGTCAAAATAACACCGACACTCGGGCTACAATGCCACAACACACGATGGCCACACACGACCAAAAGCATTAAAAGTAAGGTATTGCATTGCATGCACGAAACGACGTTTCATCTTGAATCTCCTTTGGGAGCCATCATTTTAATCCTCTAACACACACTATCTATATCATTCCCTTTGAATAGCTGAAAATGAGTTTTTCTTCTTAGTAATGACTCTCGGGTGCAATCTTTCCCCGATTCCTCAGAAATATCCTTTCAAGAGATATAAGTGAGTTGCTTTCCTGATATAACCCTCGTTGATACTCGGACTCATCAGTCCTTTTTCTTGCTCAATAATGGTATTGACCCACATCTGTAGAGTCTAGATAAACTCAATCCGAGGTGTCCTGTCATAGGTGTCCGTCGTCGACTTCCTCAAAGGCCTCATAATTTTTGAGAATTTCATAACCCTTTGGTAACTGTCGAAAATTTGCTATAACCATAATGGTACAAAAATGAAAATTCCAAGGCGTAATATTCTTTTGGTAAAAGCCCCCCTTCATTCAGTGATCTTATTGCATTCGTAAGTTGTCACACCCCAGGGCTACCGTAGGAAGCATATAGCATGTAGTTATGTCATATTCCAAGTAATTGTCCTATTTATCCTTATCGATAATCCCAACTCAATTCACCATATTTTTTTCCTTCAACTGACCCGGAGTATCATGACCACACTATTCTTGTTTACCTCTTACTCCTCCTTTTAAGTACCCACTTGGTTTCATTGGCGACATATAAATACTTGCAAGTTACATAATCATTCTTGCGTGATTCGTGTACATACACATCTATACATATACATGTATCCATTTCCATATACATATTCGTGTCCATATTCATATCCATAGCATACCCGACCTTGAAGGTTCGGTGGTTTTCAGATACCGGCCACGACAAGGCTCGGTGTCATACATACCAAAACTCTTTTGTCTATATGTAGTGACTTATCTCGTCATGCTCTCTTCCTTCCTTTATTTTTTTCCCTTGATTATCATATCTTATGTTCTACTATAGAAAACCTTAGGTCCCTTTCGTAATTGTCGCTTACAAATCGCAATATCATTAACAACGACTCTACCGTTAGTGCCTTTGCCTCCATTCTAATATAGCATCGCTATCTTTTACAATATCCCTTGAGTTATTTGCTCTCAATGCCACGTGGTTCAAGGTCTTCGCGAATGATTTCCAGTACAGTCTCAGATGCCTGCTCAATTCATGTTGGCTTATTTACTAGTTATTAGACTCATTTCTGCGTAACTCTCACTCTTTGTTTTTTGGAGTCTATATCTGTCATATTTTAGGGTCCATCGTTTCAATCTCTACACTTGTATTCTCTTTACTCGCTTCCCCACATTTAAGGGTTTTACTTGTACCATTCTCAAATCCGTTGCCTCACCTTCAAATCTTGAATTCATATATCCCTTACTATACTACATCTTATTCATGTCGTTTCCCATAATTTATAGCTATGATAATTCATGTGTGAAGTCTTAACATACTCATCTTGCAATTTTGTAATCAAGTAATACAACGGACATAGCAATCCAAACAAGGATGTATTTTACTTAGCTCATCTAGTAGTTATGGTTCAATGTCTAAATCCGCTCCAATTAACAACTTTTGTCCCATAGGGATGTTCACAATAGTAGTATGTCTAGTTATCCAAACCATCCATGCAATGTCACTTTCCCTCCTCTTCGGTGCTCAAAGTTCACTTGTAACGTCATCTTTGTTTTCCAGGGCCTAAGTCTCATGCGCAACTAATACCCCTTATGCCTCATACTCTTTTACTCTTGTGTTGCACTCAAAATTGATTTCAAAACCAATCATAATCATATTGTATTTGTCGTTGATGATAGCTTTGCTCTATCGCTTTATCGTCGTACGGTAAACTCATAACTCATGGCCACCTTTTTCTTTTCAACTCATTGCTTCATATACTTTACTCGTTCTAACTTGGTATAGGATATGCATCGTCCTTTAATCATAACATGACTACTTCTTAAGCGCGCGTACTTTGCGGCGCATTTCCTTCTCTTTCTATTCCTATTCTTATTCCTTTACATTCCTTCCTTCTCAATTTATCTTATTTCCTCCCGTTTTATAATCAATCCTTTATTCTTCGCACGAGGAACCCTATTCTTAACTTAGTACCGCTTTGTCCTTTAGAATATACTACCTTTGTACATTCCATTCTTCGCTTCCAAACTTATTCTGTTCATTCTGATCATCCCCTCTCATCCTTATTGTGTTGATCCTTTTCCTAACAATCATCCTATTTCGTTAATCATCTTTTACGTAGTCTTGGTCTTTTACATTCGGCTAAAGATATCACTCATGCTCTCGATTATACAAACCACAACTACTACTACTTTGCCATATCACATTTCTCTGATTCTTTTTTCAAGTTTGCTTGCTATCATTTTTGTCATTGCGAAACCTCATCTTTGGATTTTTCTAACAAGGTCTTATAAGCTTTCTTATCTATTGCCCCATGGCTCGCTTGCTGGTTTCACACTTGCATTCATTCTTCATTCATATAGAACATGCCACATCTTTAGTCGTTTCCTCACTATACTTTACTTACATTATATTACAGTTCTTGCCACGCTCTCATTATATCTTGATCATAATCAACGCTATAAAGTGTCACTTCTTTACCTCGTTCGCAAGACTGCTCGTAAAATAGAATAAACCTTGCGAAATAAGCATACTCAACCTGTTACTCTTTCTGATCAACCCTATTACACTTACCATATAAGTTGTTTTACCAATGGATTCACATTCGTTATACCCCTTCATATTTCATACCCTTGCCTCAGTCATCTTTCTTTTTATTTTGCTAATAGACTTATCGTATCTTACTCGTGCTTATCCATCCAATCAATACTCCCGATGCTCGCGCTCTATTAGAGTTACCATTCTCTCCTATGCCGTGTTTTAGCACTACAATGCCGCCTAATTTACTCTAGCATTTCTCTTTACCGTATCAATGTCGATCTTATAATTACCATCACTATCAATTCAATAGTATTTAATTCGTCTCTTGTAGTTGTTAACGATACTCCTAACTTAATCTCGTCCTGCCATTACTTTTTGCACAACATCTTTTCCCGTTAGGACATATTACAAGCTTATATCTTATCTCCTTTAGATTCTAGGAAAATTTCGGCGGAGTTTCTCTATATTTCTTACTATCCCAAAACTGCCGGGCGTAAATACATACAATGCCTCACGGGGCCAATATATATGTACGACATATCTCGCCACCACGGGGCTACCACTTTCAAGTAAAAGCACAAAGATGTCGAAATTTACCTCATATAGCACACTTTTCGAGATGTACACAGTCCTTTAGCGATGCGCCACATTATCCCTTCCTATTTACTTTCCCTTTCATCCTTCGACTTTACATTTTAATCATACCTCGATATTCTTACCTTACTCGTCACACATCTTTCGTGCCGTCGCTTACCTTTGTCTGATTCATTCAATTTGTTTAGTTCACAAACTTATAAGCCGAACTTATCATCAAGAGATACCTTTAGTCAATTCCTCTTGTTGTGCCACCGACTTACCTCTATGACAACCAATCCATTATCATATAAATACATATTCCGATAACGTAGCCTCAATGAAGGGGCTTACCTCCGTAACTTTCAATGTCATCAATCACTTTCTGCTGTCAATACCGTTCTTCTACTGCAATCAAGGATTAGTATAAGGAATCTCATTTCACTATGGCTTAGTCATCGCACGATCTTAGAGATGAAAGAAGAGTAACCGTCCTAAATGCCTGTAGCCTCTTGTTTATAGATGTGTGTAACACACCATAAACAAGACTCTACTGACACGGCTGCGTAGACAACACACAGGGCCCAGAGCTGCGATGCCACTTTTGTCACGACCCGACTAGGGGCCATGATGGTTACCGGGGCTAACCACGAAACATAGCTCGTTACTATTACTCACATTCTGCGGTTAGTCTCATGCTTATAATCATAGAAGAACCATTTCTACTTAAAACATATTTACCTTATATATATAAGCCCTCCGGCTATCAAAATAATATATATATATATATATATATCTACATACATACGATGAGAAACCGTGAGACCATACTACCCACACATACGTATCTACGAGCCTCTACTAGAGTGCTATACATAGGGACGGGACAGGACCCCGTCATGCCCAAAGTACATGTATACACAAAAGAATAATTAATGGCACCTTCGGGACAATGGAGTGCTCTCAAGTCAGCTAATAGCTCCTACGAGTCTGGATCACTTCTTTGTCTGCACATGGGCATGAACACGGCGTCCAAAAAAACGGACGACGATGCGAACATTGTGCGGTATGTAAGGCATAAGCAATAATAATACGTCAATGACATAAGGAAACATCAGATAAGGAGCAACCTGTAACTGACTGTCACTTATAAAAGAAATAATGCATGGTGGCTTACTTCATAATCATCATCATATCATGTATGCATATATGTATAAGCTGCCCGACCTTATAGGTACGGTGTGATAATCATTAGCCCGCGCCCCGGAGCCTCACAGCGTCCAGGGGTACCATCTCATCTTTAGCCAGCTAGTGGTGTCTGCCCATACACATCTAGACATGGTGTATATCTTGCCCCTTAGCGGTGTACGCGACCATATAGGCACGGTGTAACATCATCATCATGTACTCATCATAATGTATGCATAGAACTCGAAGACAACTATACTTTATCGGGGTGACATAAGGTCGTAAACTCTCGATTCCATTATGGAGCATTCATAAACGTGCCTCACCTTGAAGGAATTAGCATATAAGGTGAGTGTATACAATAAACAACATCAATGGATCGTAGTTAACATCATTAGCTTTGTAGAAACATCATATCATGAACTCTAGAATCTTTAGACTTAAGCTCATCATCATCATTATCGTGCTCATAATGTATCTCTTATCTTGATCTCATATGGCTATTCATGAACATAGACTCTTAGTTTTCCGGAATGTAGGAAATTCATGGAAAAGGAGGGAAAATAATATCATAGGAATCATATAAGGATCATTAGCTTCGTAGGAATGTCATATCATGAGCTTAGGGACTTCTAGACTTAGGTTCATCATCAGTATTATCGTATTCATGACATATTTCTCATCTTTATCTCATAAGAAGCTCTTTATCAACGTTGACTCATAATTTCCGATATATAGGAAAATCATGGATAGATAGGAGGATTCATGTCATAGGAGTCATGCTTTAGAAAGAAGGGACTAGCCTCACATACCTCTTTTGTTTAACCATTCCATCGCTTGATTGTTCTCCTTCAATGCTCACGTTTCTACCTTCAAGAGAATTCGCATTAACATTAGCTAATCGATTATATGAATGTGCTTACTAAATCTAGAGAAAATTGGGCAGCATTTCCTTTGTTGATACAACTTTCCTCATATTACATATTAACTCCCAAACATCGTCCCAGCATTCCACGTATTATAAGCAACTGATCATCATTCATCTACATTATCCATATTTCACAATTTCACTTCCATTCCTCCATAATCATGGTCATAGTTCACTATTGCATTTTTCTCACATATAATGCTTATCCATGTCCTTAATATCATTTATAGTATAATCATAATCACAATATATGAAGAATCGTGACTAAATCCCAACTCTTTTACTCAAAATCTCATTATTCTCATCTTTATAACCCATTTTCTATCTCCTTTCATAATCTAAGTCTTTCAACCTCTCAATATCTTAAACAACATGGAATGATCATAAAACTTACCTTAGATAGTGTGGGAATGAGCCTTGAGTGGAAAGACTCCACTTGAGCCAAAACCCTAGTTCCTTTCCAATGGAATTTCTTGACTTGGATGAACTCTAATGAGTTCCTTACACTTGATTTCCTTGGTTTGATGAAATTGATCCTTACTCTCTCTTGGATTCTTGTAGGTGAAGTGTGGAGAAATGTTCTAGAGAGTTCTACAGAGAGAGGAGTGAAGGGAAATGAAATGAAATGAACTTGATCCTTATTAATAATACACAATCGGTCCGTCTTGTTTCTACGGACCAACATACGGTCCGTATAAATTATCTTGACCGTATGTACGGCCCCTAGATTTGGCCCGGTGAATGCGCACCGCGATACGGGCTAAATATACGGACTTAACATACGACTTGATATAATTTATACGACCGTATGTTGGGCCGTATAATGCCCAGCTATTCCGATTTCGTTCTCGTCGACTCGTTTGATCTCCAATCCTTATGGAACCTTCTTAACACTTGTTTAACACCTCATTAACACTCTAAGGGACGTTATATCTCTTCTCCAAAACATCATTAAGTCATCATTAATTCGTTACTCATAAATCCTTTCCGATACATAACGTATGCCTTGCCTTTCTTGGCAAACTTTCTTCTATTACCTCGAATGCCTTCGAAATCTCAATTAGGACCATCCAATACTATTTCTTACTTATTGAAACATCGCATACTGCGTGCCCCTCGTTAGCCTATCCACTGGGCATCAACGAAATTTTTTTCGAGGTGTAACAATATTAGAGGAGGAGTAATTATGCTTCTAAACTTGAGTTAATTCTATATAATATTTGCCTATGTAAATTGGAAAACAAACAACTCGAACTACAAGCCATAGTTGATCCAACCGATCAAATGTTTTATTCTATTTAGACCATGTAAATTGCAATACGTCTACTTTCACAGTAGAGTGGCACTCGGAACCTCCAAATCCTGGATCCGCCTCTGTGTATATATATATACACACATAACACTTATTGTTTAAGTGTACAAATACTTTTGGTTGCAATGGTAATATTCGTAGTTATTAAAAAAAAAAAAAGGTATAATTATAACACTTTATAATACATATATAGCATCCCACTAATCATAATTGAACGTATACGAGTTTACATAGCATAACTTAATAGTCTCTCTATTTCAATTTGTTTGTCTTACTTTCCTTTTTAGTCTGTTTCAAAAAGAATGTCATTTTCCTTTTATGGCAACTCTTTAATTCCAACTTATCACATCACATGCTTAAGACCACAAGATTAAGAGGCAATTTGGTACATTCTACATATCTTTAGTTTAAGACCACAAGATTCAAAAGTCTTCTTACATTCTTAAACTCCATGCGAAGTCAAAACCAAACAAACAAATTAAAATGAAGTGAGTATAACATATCCACAGGACAACCCCCAACTACATAATAAAAGCAAAATAAAAACTTTGGTTCTTACGGAAGCAAATGTGGAGCTTGTAGAGGCACAATTTTGTCCTACAATCAATTACGAATAAAGACCTATAGCAGTGTGCCAAAAGTGAGTAGGAAGAGTAAGTAAGTGTGGCAGATAATAACGAAATAGAGAAATAGAGCGTAAACACCCCCCCCCCCTCGAACTATGGCGAAATTTCCAGTTGCATACCTAAACTATGCGAGGGTCCTATTACCTCCCCAAACTTAATTTTTCTGTGTTATTTACACCTCTAAACAATGTAAGGGTCCTATTACCCCTCCTAACTTAATTGTCAAGTTTGCACTGATTTTTGCGTTTAATCGATTATGTCTATTAAGATGATGTTATTGCACAGTTACTTAAGTGCACTTTAGCACTAATTTTTGAATCTATAAAGCTGTGTCACTCATTTGAAGATCTATAAAATTATTCTTGATAATTTGCATAGGTTTCCTTCATTTATGAAGCTGTCATACTTGTAAAGTTGGTATTTTACACAGGTTTCCTTTATTCATTGATGTATAAAACATGCAAAATATAGTTCTTGTTCATGCCATTGGATGAAAACTGGACAAAAATTGCAGAAAAGGCTACACGAAAAAAGCAACCAAAACTAGACAAAAAATTCACCCAAAATTGCATTAAAACAACAAAAAAAATTGGGCCAAATTCTGCACTTAGAGAGAAACAAAAACTGGACCAAAATAATGTAAAGATTAGCATAATATGGAAAAATTAAGTTCAGGGGCTAATAAGATCCTATGATTGTTTAGGGGTGTAAATAATACGAAGAAAAGAAGTTTGGGGGAGGGGGGGGGGTAATAGGACCCTCACATTGTTTAGGTAAGTAACTAACAATTTCTCCATAGTTCTGGGGGATTCTTATGTCTTATCCCTAAAAATTTTATTGATAATTCCGCTGAGTCTACTAATTATGATGTAGTTCACCAAGTTAGAGAGCTAAAACCAAACACTAGGGATTGTTTCAAGAGGAATGACAGGGGAAAAACTATCTTTTCCGGGCGAGAGCTCTAACAAAATAAAGTGTACTATTTTTACAAGAGAGGAAATACAATCTCGAGAAGGAAAATTGACAATGAAAGACTAAGTATGTAGTAGACTTGGTACGCGATGGATGCCTTAAAGCTTGTCCTTCATCTCTTTTTTATAGTTGTGCGGGTGCTTTGGGTCCAAGGCTGACTTGTAGGTCTTCGGTTAGTTATCTCAATTAATTTAACTATTGCAGCCAATATCCTCTCCTTGATCCTCGCGGAGGCTGTTGAAGGAGTTGGTTAGACGTGCGATCTCTCCCCTAAGACTCGATCAAAGTTAGTTAGGCAGGTCCACGGTGTTGTTCGTAGGAGTGGGTGCTTGACCAACATGGGCCGGTAAGCTGGTTATTGACAGTGTCTTTTCTAGTCTGGGGTCAAAGATCATGTTATGGCTAGGAGTGAGTGGACTTATACTCGATCCTTGGGTGTTTAGTCATCCTGTGGGCAAAGTTTCTTGAGTTTAGCTCGAAGACCATATCCGGGACATGCTTCGAGTGTGTGCAATTTTTTATCATCACAATTAATCTCCCCATTTTCTAAAGATGAATCAGCTTCGCCCTGGGAAGTTGAATATTACACCTCGTAGTTTTGTACGTTGAGATTCGTCGGATGTTAATTGTCCTAGTCTTGGACACCAGAGTTATCTTCAAGGTTATATGAGATTAAACATTCCTGTCTTATGGTTATGAGGGTTTAAGTTCATGTTTAGTAAGTTATGGAAGGATTGGCAACCAAGCGAATCGAAGAAATTAAGTTTGTCGAAACTTTGGGAAAACTTGGTAGAATTTTGGACAGGATTTTGGGTCCAACTTGAGGGAGGTATATCTCCTAGAATATGAGGAGTTATGGAATAAATAACCTATGTAGTGTCAAGTTCAGCAAGTCTTCTTTCCAATGCAACTGACAGATCGCAATTCTGAGAAGTAAGGGACAAAGTACGGCCCGTACAAAATTGTACGTCCCGTACCTCATTTTCCAGAAAGTTAGAATTTTGACATTCCAGGTATGAGATAAATGTACGGGACGTACGTCCAGTATATTTTGGTTGTACTTTATGTCGGTGGAAAATTTTCCTTGGCCTATAAATTGATTTCCCATGACTTGGGGCTCATTTGTTCCCTAAAATAGAACCTTAGTGACCCTTTAAGCTCTCTCCATAATCCATAAACATCCCAAATCATTTCAAGAGAAGATCAAGCTCTAAAATACCAACTAGTTAATGGAAGTTGATTATTCTTGTTTACACTTAGAGTTGTGATGAACTTAGTCTTCAAACAAGTTGTGTGAGTTAAAGTTCTTCAAGAACAAGATTTGCAAGCATGGGAGGATAGACGTCGACGAGGTAGACAGAGAGATCGATCAGACCCTTAGGCTGCTTTCTCAGCGTTTGTACAGGAGTACTCAACTTGTTTCGGAGTTGCAGTTCTGCTTGGTATGATTCATTTGTGTACATTTGGGCCTGTCCCGTCCTTATTAAATTATGCACTTCAGTAGAGCCTCGTAGATAGATATGCACAGTTAGATGTTTCATGATCTTCTCGGTTTACATTTTGTAGTATCATTATTTTGTTAGCCTTGTCGGCTTGTGTACTTGAGATCAGCTTGATAACGTGTGTGTGTGTGTATATATATATATATATATATATATATATATATATATATCCTTTGGTCTTGTGTCCTTTACAGTTTATGACATCTATTAGTCAGCATTATGGCCCACTCAGGTATTATTATGTGATGTACGTATGTCTAGTGGTGCTCGGTAGGTTAGCTCCGGGTGCCCGTCATGACCCTCCGGTTGGGTCGTGACAAAAGTGGTATTAGAGTAGTTTGTCTTAGGGTTGTCTACGAGCCGTGTCTAGTAGAGTCTTGTTTATGGATGTGTAGCACTACACGCATAAAAACAGGAGGCTACAGGGCATTTAGTATGGTTACCCTTCTTTGTATTCTAGATCGTGTTATACAGCTCAGGCATAGGGTGTAAAATCTTCAACACTGGCCTCTGTTGTTTTACCGTTTAACGACGACTTCTTTAGAAAGGACTACGGGCGATTCGAGGATTGCAATGATAATGGGGGGATTAAGTTACTCTTTTGAGGAGTAACCAAGTGGGGAGGTACCCTCCACTGAGATGGACCCATCTGAGATCATGTCTTCTATGGAAACAGACCCTTCGGAGATTCAGGATGAATCAGCACTACAGGTATCATCGATTTTGATAAGTATAAAGAAGCCACGAAAAGCTCCGATATTGCCAGTTTCACCTTTGGCCATAGCTGGGCAAGGAAGGGAAAGGCCAATACTGGGAGTTGATCCCGAAGCTTCGCATTATGGTAGACCAGAGGAGAGTGCAGGGCCTTTCAATGAACCGAGGAGTTTGCAGCCTAAGGACCCTATTAACCAAGACTTGATGGCATCTTCGAAGAAAGCTTCAAATGAAGGTGGTGGCCAGACCGGACAGGTTAGTATAGTTGGTACATTTGTGGAAGTTTCGGGTGGTGATGAACAATCGATAGAGGGACAGCAGGCAGAAGAATTTTCCCAGCCTATGTTAGAGCAGTTCGTGCGAGATCAGGGTTCTAGAGTAGGGCCATAGAAAGGCTCACATCCGTCAGAGTTTCAGGACCAGAGCAACTAATGATGGAAGGTATATTTGTCGCTTTGATAAAGTTTTAAAATTAAGAAAGTATGAATTTAAATGTTTTATGTTATGCAACAAAGGTAAGTCATAATGCCCCAACGATTATATTAAAGAAAGGGAAAGGAGTAATATTCAAGAGGAGTTTTAAGTGGAATCTGTGGTGAGATGATGTGTCAAAATGGTGAATATGTTGATAAAATAGTGGAAAAAGATATGTTGTGGTAATAAGGCAAGGGTACAATAAAACAGGAAAGGTATGTGTGGGGAAATATAGTTCGATAAAGAGATTATATCCACAAAATTACGAATAATGAGTGTCAAGAGGAATCCATAAGTTATGAATGACTTGTAAGTAAGAGGAGATAGTACAATATGAGGGGATGAGTGATGACGCCAAGTACAATTAGTGTTGTATTAATGTTTAAGCACTCTTGAGGGAGGTATCGGTGTATTATATGCAATTTTGTTAAAGATAAATTTTGGAGTATTACTGATGGGACTTAAAAGAAGAGAAGTTTGACGGGATTTTCAGTTGGGCGATAGCAAGCAAACGACTATGGTTATACTGTGAGTAGATAGCAACCTTAGAAGTGTTTTGTTAATGAGACATCGATATGATTAGATGGGAGTTGTAACTTCCCCTCGATGAAAAATGTGAAAAGGATACGTATGTGTCTAAATATGACCTTTGAGTTTACATATGTCAATGATTTACGAGCAGAAAGAGGTAAAACCAGAATTATTGATGAGGGCCTTCTCATTGTATAAGGAGATATATTAATGTCTAAAGGATGTGATACGGAGATACGAGTATAAAAAGGATACTTGGTTAGAAACATGAGTTAATTCGAAGAATGTATAAGACAAAGGTAGGGCCAAGGTACGGAAAATTTTCCTCCAGAAGTTTTATCACCATAGGATTATTGTGTTAGTAATACAAGGCTGAATAGCTAATGAAGGAAGTAAGTGATGTTTTGAAAAGAATTATTTGTATGATAAACATTGGATGAGTTTGAATTCGCAAATTGATACAAAATACGTCCTTCATTGATGAGACGAACTTATAGTCTAAAAGAGATCTGCCTAAAGAACGAGCGTTTATGTAGCGAAGAAAAGGAGGAATATTAACAATCAGGGCAGATTTTTGAGAATAGAATTTTGTGCTAGATACCATTACAGTGATAAAATGGGAGAGCGAGTAATAGGAGAAAGATGATTTTTGGAAGCGCGGGAAGGAAAATTATGAAGATCCCTTCGATGAAAGATTAGGCCCATCCAGGGCCAGTACGTCTATGAGAATATGTGACCTGTTACATATATGCGCAACTGACTAGATAGACTCAGACGACGAATAGTCACAGCTAAGATTCGTTATGGAAATTACTAGAAGTAAGTACTTTATATAAAAATGAGAGCTAAATGGGATGTCAAATATAGAGTAGTGGGTTAACGCCTTAAGGAGGGAAGACGAGACGACAAGTATTGGACCAAGAGTATGCTTTGTTTGAAGATGGAAAGATAATGACGAAGGAATTGGAAACCACCTTAAAGGGATATTACGCTAACAGGCCGATAAGGTGTAAGGACGATCTGACGATAAACATAACCAGTCAGTCATATGCATGACTAAATAAAGCTTGGAACATAGTACTCTAAGGAAGGAATTACTCGAAATTTCAAGATAAGGGTGTAATAGGAAGTTCAGTAATGGAGAAATAGAGCAGGATTGAGTATGATGGCATTTGAAGTAAATAATGGACTAAGATAAGAAGTTAAGTGAAATAGCCACCGCAGGCTAGTCGTGTGGATACAAAGTTCCAACATCACAGAACTGTTGGGAAAGCATTGTACGAGGAAGCCTTAAAGGCCAAAGTGTTCGAGTCAGAATCTAGTAACATCCTTGTTGAGGGAAAGATGCGGAGTTAACAATAGAAAGGGATTGAAATGAAAATGAATTATTCGAAGGAACGCGAGTACTTGACGGTAACAACCTACAATGAAAAAGCATAAATGTGCATGATTATCTGGAAGCGAAAGCTTATAGATGATACGAGAATTCCAGGCATAGAATATTTAGGACGTAAAGGAATTAAAGTCGCATTGTAAGTAAATCGAATAAGATGGACCTAAATAAGGAACTAAAGGCTAGTGGCGGTAGTGAAGAGGATAATGAGGAGTAAGTTCGTATAAGACAGCTTCATTGCATTATGATGAATAAAGATGGATCTAAAACCAAAATAGATATGTTTATTCTGGAAGGTAGCAGAAGGGTTTAAAATTTTATACCGCAGAGATGATATAAGTATATGAGAGGCCTGCTAAGATCACTGTAGAGCTTCAACTAGAGAAGTGTAGTGTAGCCGAGGATAGCAATACAAAGGTATGGTATATGTTGGGAAACCTGAGTAAAGACATGGTATCCTAGATATGGTGTATTTTTTAACAAATCTCGAAAGAGGATTCAAGAAAGGAGTATATCAGCAAGATGGATTCCTAAGATATTAAACCGACTTTATGTTAAATATAGCAAGGGTAGATGATCTATTCAGAGGCAACAAAGATGTATCATGACCTTAGTAGATCGATAAAAATTAAATATCACAGAGTTCGTGGTTTGTTAATAAATAAACAGAAGCCTGAAAGACCGAAAAAACGTATAGATATGTCGTTGAGAAATGATGGAATGATCAGTATGGATTTTATAATTGTAAGGAATTATGTAAGCTATGTATGGAATTGTCCAGTTATCTAGCATCTCTGTTTATCATGTTATGATGCCCAGTTCTCTACTAGCGCCTGAAGATCAGTACATTCAGAGAGACCTGAAGAATATCGGTTACCCCCAGTATTGATTTCCACCTTGAGATAAGTGGGTAGGTAGAGCACACTTTTCAGACGTCTCCGCTATATATTATGAACATGTATGCTAGACCATTAAAAAAGTTGGATGACCATTTAGTGTGGCTTGAATTTGCATATCCAGATGGCCCATATGAAGCTCTATAAGAATGGGAGAGTATTAGATTGTTTGAGGTTTGAAATTTCATTCTGAAGAGATTTATGAGATGTAATAAGGAGGATAAGTTTACCCTTGGATACTTTAGACTTCACAAGATTATACACACAGAATGGGCCGAAGGGCCTACGAGATTTACCCTTAAATTTGGAATCTACATATCCAATCTTTTACACGACTATGCTCCGCAAGTGTATAGAGAAATCCCTCACAGTTGTACCGATTGATGACATTCAAATTATAGAACAGTTATCGTACGAGAAAGTTCCTACTACCCTTTCAGATCGCCAAGTTCCAGGTTCGTGGATTGAGAACTAGAGGTGTAATCTTAGTAAAAGTATTGAGAAGGAATGTGAATGTAGATGAAATGACTTGAGAAGCTAAGAAATAGATGAGATCCAAATATCTGCATTTGTTTCCGCTACCAAAGAGGATTTAGACTGAGACATCATAGCCTTCAGCTACGTCTTTATTGTTAGCTACTGTCATTGGTCGTGTGGAGCCACTGATGTTACTGACTATTGTAGCCCTGTGTGGCATTGTGTTATTTGTTTGTTGCATGACAGGTTGGTAGCATTACAGTTACAAAGAAAGCTCTGCCAAAATTTCCATAAGATCTCTGAGAGTTTAACATTCGAGGACGAATGTTTCTAAGGGAGGAATTATGTTACACTTCATAGTTTTGTACGTTGCCATTCGTCGGATGTTAGTTGTCCTAATCTTGGACATCAGAGTTATCTGCAACGTTATATGAGATTAAAAATGCCTATCTTATGGTTACGAGGGTTCAAATTCATGTTTAGTAAGTTATGGAAGACTCGAGTACAAGCGAATCGAAGAAATTAAGTTTGTCAAAACTTTCGAAAAACTTGGCAGAATTTTGGAAAGGATTTTTGGTCCAACTTGAGGGAGATATATCTCCTGGAATATGAGGAGTTATAGAATGCATAACCTATGTAAATTCAATTTCATCGAGTATTCTTTCTAATGCAACTGACAGATCGCAATTCTGAGAAGTACGGGATAAAGTATGGCTCGTACAAAATTGTACGTCCCGTATCTCATTTTCTAGAATTTTCCAGAAAGTTGGAATTTTGACATTCCAGGTACGGGATATTTTGGGCGTACTTTATGTTGGTGGAAAATTTCCCTTGGCTAATAAATTGATTTCCCATGACTTGGGGCTCATTTATTCACCAAAATAAAACCCTAGTGACCCTCTAAGCTCTCTCCATCATCCATAAATATCCCAAATCATTTCAAGAGAAGATCAAGCTCTAAAATCTCCAACTAGTTCATGGATGGTGATTGTTCTTGTTTATTCTTAGAGTTGTGGTGAATTTGGTCTTGAAGCAAGTTGTGTTAGTTGAAGTTCTTCAAGTATAAGATTTGCAAGCTCGGGAGGATAGACGTTGAGTGGTTAAGTAGGCGACGAGGTAGACAAAGAGACTGATCAGACCCATAGGCTTCTTTCTCAGCATTTGTACTCCACTTGTTTCGGAGTTGCAGTTCAGCTTGGTATGATTCTTTTGTGTACATTTGGCCATGGTGAGGTCCTGTTGCGCCCGTATTATGTTATGCATTTCAGTAGAGGCTCATAAAAAGATATGCACAGTTAGATGTTTCATGACCTTCTTGGTCTATATTTAGTTGTATCATTATTGATAAGCTCAAGTGCATTCGTGTTTTGATGATTGTCAAACTGTTTCAGAACCAGAAGGAGACTTGGTGTGTGATCTACTCTCTGTGCATCTTGTATGGTAAGCAGAGACAGCTGTAAAGCCGAGCTACTCATTGCACACAAGTACAGCAGTTGAGCTGGCCCAAGCTTTAGGTTAAATATTGAATGAGTGGTCTCTATCCATCACACATGCTTCCCACTATATATACAACATGTTGCAACATATTGTGCAACACTTGGAAAACTTAAAAATCACCCAAAAGGTGCAGCCGTCGCAAGACTCTCCAAGTGTTCAACAAAGCTATTCATACACTGAAGGACCTGTTTCCAACACTGAAGATGCTTTATTCTCTTAGTTTGTTTTAAGCTTTGTTTCATGTGCTTTAACTTATAAACCTACTCTTCTCTTTTAAGAAGTTGTTGTAGGTATTTCAAATTCTAAGTAGTTGCTAGGCACTTTACCTTTCAATTTATTAAGTGGTACCCTTGGCTAGTTTAGTCTAAGGTGTATTAGTTGAATCCGGCTAAGAGGTAGTCGACCTTAGTTTCCTTGGCTAGAGTTAGTCAAGTGGAGGTGTTTGCAATCGGTGTATTGCAAAGGTTGAGGGACAGCGAGAGTTAGTTCCTAGGTTGCCACCATTGTAAGGGTTGAGGGATTATGGGAGTTAGTTTCTAGCTTACAATAGGTTGTAATTTGAAGTTGCTCGTGTAGTGGAGTTGAAATCCTATTGGAGTAGGTCATGATTTTTAATCCCTTGAGTAAGGAGTTTCCCACGGTAAAAATAGTGTCTTCTTTACTTACGACGTTGCATAAGGAAACCAGTACTTAACCAGGTCTCTTCATATTGTGTTTGGTGGACACATAGCCTACATCAATTGGTATTAGAGCAGGTGCTTTCTAAAAGGCTAACACCTAGAAAGAATCGGTGAAATGGAAGCCACCAAATATGAAAAAAGGTCAATCTTTCACCAGGCCACCCAGATTTAACGAAAAATACTATAGGTGGTGGAAGACGAGAATGTACGACTTCATCATAGCTGAAGATTCAGAGTTGTGGGATATCATCTGCGATGGTCCCCATATTCCAGCACACAAGTGAGGATGGTGTTAAAATCACTGCCAAAACAAAGAAAGAATACAATGATACTGATAGGAAGGCAATGGAGAAAAATTATAAAGCAAAGAAGAACCTCGTGTGTGGAATAATACCTGATAAATACAATCGAGTCTCAGCGTGTTCAATCGCGCTAAAGAGATATGGGAAGCTCTCCAAACTGCTCATGAAGGAATAAAGCATGTGAAAAACTCCAAGATTGACTTGCTCACCATAGAGTATGAGGCTTTTAAAATGAAGAAAAATGAATATGTTCATGATATGCACACCAGATTCACCTCTATCATTAATGAGCTTCATTCTCTAGGAGAGGGCATCACAACTACTAAACTAATAAGGAAGCTGCTTGGTGTTTTGCCGGATTCTTAGGACAGCAAGGTAAAAGCTATTTTTGAAGCCCAAGATCTCACCAAGCTGATGGTCGATGAACTCACTGGAAACCTTAAAACCTATGAGATGAAGATGACCTTGAAGAAGAATGAAAAGAATGAAGTAAAAAGAGAAAAGCGTCTTGCTCTCAAAGCTGCCAGAGAAGACTCAAGTGATGATAAATCTAAGCTGGCATGTCTCACAGGAAGATTTATTAAAATGATCTAAAGAAGTGGTGGAATCCCGAAGGCAGGAAGCTCTAGCAGAGACTCTAGAGGAAATGACTATCTCTGCCATAGGTGTGGTAGACATGGTCACTTCTCTAAAGAGTGTTCTCTGATTAAACAAGATAATTATGACAAAACTGCAAGGAGAAACCAGCTTCCTGACAAAAGGTTCAGAAGAAAGAAAGCTGCTGGTGATATAGTAAAGTAGGCACTTGCTGCATTAAGGGTCTCCTCCAGTGAGATTGATGATGAGGACGACAAAGGGGATACATCCATGGTGTTCATTGAAGCTGAAGCCTCCAAGTATGAGTCTATCTTTGCACTCATGTCAAAGTCAGATTCAGACGATGGTGACGAGCGTGATCAAGTGGAAGAGGTAAATTTCTTGGAGGTAAAGAAAAACCTAAAAGCCTACTCTCTAAATAAACTCATGTCACTGCCAGGTATGTTAATTGATGCCTATTATGCCCTTATTACTGAAAAGAATGCACTAACTCTTGAAATCAGTAATTCCGGACTTGAAAGAGACAATATGTTGGTGTCGATTGGATAGAAGAGAGAGTAGGTTAATGAGACCAATCAGCTGAATATTATCCTGGGGAGTCAAATAAAAGAGGATACGGGAGAGTCTCTTAAAGGGAAGGGTGAAGCTAGTAAAACATACTTAGAGCTTGAAGATGAGATCAAAAAGGCAAAACTAATTCTCACTAACTGAAGTCAAGAAGAGTATGCAATTGAAGGAAGACTTGAACAGAATTAAGTTTGATCTGGATAAAACTCTCAAGTGGACCTCCTCTGACGTAATTACCTCCATGTACGTGAGTAAAGGAAGCGGTGGGGAAGGGATTGGTTACAAGAAGACACCCTATAATCCCCACAGCAAGTATGTCTCCTCCACTGAAAATTGGTTGTGCACTCATTGCGGGCAAGCAGGTCACTACAAGGAGTCTTGCAAAGCAAGACTTGAATCTTTTCAGAGGAACATAGACTTCATCAAAAGGAAATTAAGTTCAGGCAAGAAAGGAACTAGTTCTCAAAAGAAAGGAGCTCAGAAGAAGAAAGGGAATGTGTTGCCTGTTTGTGCAAAAAGGAACTTGATCCATCCCTTCTATAACTATAAGGGACCCAAGCTGGTTTGGGTTCCCAAATCCAAACACCGACAGCATGTGCAGGTTGAGGAAACAGAAAAGGAAGGTGGATGTGACAGAAGAAGGGGTATACACACATGGGAGGTACAGGACAGCATATGAACAAAGTACAGAACTGCTGCTCAGCACCGACAAGACTATCCAGAGACCCGGTCTCTCTGTGACTCAAGTTAGTAATTCTTTCAGTACCTTCATATATTATGAACTATTTAAGTGCCAAGTCGGTCTAGCGTCTTCTAATTCAAATTTCAAAACGTCTTTCGATCGACGCTTCACTTCTGACCCAATTTGTCTCGTCTCTCACACCTGTACTAAAATGTCATCTCGGACACCTTAAATGCATCTCTTGTGTTTTTCTCTCTCTTCACTTACTAGAATCGTCAGACCATCAAACTTCTTATTATGTCTTCTGTCATCATTCTTACCAAGTACAAATATCTCAAAACCCTCCTTCAAGCCAAATCAAAATGAACTCTCAACCGTCATCCTCAGAGCACTCAATCTCTTCTAACCAAAGTATTTCTACATCTCTATCTGGTTTCTTCAAACTAATAGGACCCTTAAATCTTGACGAAAGTGATGCAGATATATACCTGATATCATCAAACTCCTCTTCAAAAGAATCAGACGAAACAAGTGGAAAGGTTGAAATGGGAAGAGATAACATCGAGAACTCTGAAGGATAACAAGTTGGAAATCTTAACAAGAAAGAAAAAGCTACAGATGTCGTACCCGTCTCTCACCCTGAGAACAAAACTTGGTGTCCCATCTGTGCTATAGCACCTGGTGCCTCAAAAGAAAACTCAGGAGAAAATGTTGACTCTGATGGTGATATCATACTTCGTTCGATGCACAGATAGATCTCTAGGGGTATGAAGGAAAACAAGAAAAGGAAATCAAAGGGAATGATAGGAGGAGAGGAGGAGATAAGAGGAGAAGAAAATGATACTTAATCTGCTTCGCAAAAGAAAGGGAAGACAAGTGCCGTTGAGAGACATGAAATTAAACTAAGAAAGGAACAACTCCAAACACAGAAGATTCTCTTTGGGATGATGATTGATGTAAACCTAGAAGAGGAGACTGGATAAAAGAACTGTGGAAGATGGTGGAATTTCAAAAGTAGACTCATCTTTTTACTCCACCGTCTCTTTGTGTGTTTGAAGCTGAAGTAATGGAACTGTATGTAAATCTACTTCATCTTGATGACAGTGCTCTGGCCTTAACAGTGAATGTGACAGACTTTATGCTGATTGAAGCAGTACTAACCGAAATCTTAGGAGTACCAACCAAAGGGCTGAGGGATGTGACTGGAAGGGATTCCACCTCCTTCAAAAATGTGATTTTTAAGGAAGGTAGGTTAGTTCGTCCAGGAAAGCTCCTCAAAAAGGATCTTGATCCCACTTGTCAACTAGTTTTCGAGTTTGTGGACAAGGTGCTCATACCAAGAAGTGGAAAGGATGACAGTATCACTTCAGAACCTATGGTACTCATGGAAGCTTTTTCAATACTTGAATAGATCAATCTACCAACAATCATGATCAATCACAGGATCAATGTAGTGAGCACTAGTGAAATGATCTTGGTCTTCCTTATGGCTTTTTCCCGACAAAGGTCCTTGGGCATTTAAATGTAAGGACTAGCAAAGACACCTGGGGAATAGAAGAGAATGTGATCTCCATGGCTACTCTAGAAGATTGTGAGTGTGCGCCTAAAGGAGCAGGCTCCACTATCTATGTTCTCACCAAAGCCCTAAAGGCAGCACATGCAGAAATTAAGCAGTTGAAAGGTGATAATGCTCTTCTAAGGGATCAGATGAAGAACAAAGTGGAAGATCTCAGGAACCAAATGCTCCCAAATCAGAGCGCATATATTGAGAAAATTGACAATTTTCTTCAAGCCTTGGATCACCCCCAGTAATCAGTTCCTAGCATTTTCCTCCAGTCTCTGTTCCCTTCCCTTGTCTTCCCTTGGTTGATGTCTTAACCCCCATGTTCTCTACCTTTCTTGTCTGACTGGCACATTAGTAGTTTACTTTGACATATGCTTGTACTGTTTGAACTACTTCCTATTCTTGGGTTGTTACATTGTTTTTATGCATTATTGCTTGCTCCTATTCTTAGGCTATTACATTATTTTTATGAATTATTGCTTGCTCCTATTCTTAGGCTGTTACATTATTTTTATGCATTATTGCTTGCTTGCTCGTGTTGATTCTGCTTGTACCTCTTACTGGTTGCACTGCGGTTGCTTTTCTAATGATGTTAAAAGGGGGAAGATGATGAATATTGTGCATGTGTAGTGAAAATGTGGCGATTGGATCACTGTGTTATGAGAAAGAATCCAGTGGATGTGCTAGCTCACATGCTGTGACTAAGGGGGAAGAACTGGAAGATTGACATGTGTCAAAATTGAAGGACCGTTTAGTGGGTGACTTTTTCTTCTAGTTCACAGAGGAAATGTATTTTGTTGCTAATATGTTACAGGTACATTAAAAATGATGGTTTGCGTCACAGGGGGAATAAGTGGGATCTAGTTCTCAGGAGGAACATTGTCTATGAGTTTGTCATCATCAAAAAGGGAGAAATTGATAATCTCAAGTGCATTCGTGTTTTGATGATTATCAAACGATTCGAACCGAGATAGAGACTTGGTGCGTGATTTGCTCTCGATGCATCTTGCACGGTAGCAGAGGGCATTTGTAAAGTCGAGCTACTCACTGCATATAAGTACAGCAGTTGAGCTGGCCCATGCTTTAGGTCAAATATTGAATGAGTGATCTCTATCCATCCCACATGCTTCCTACTATATATACAACATGTTGCTACATATTGTGAAACACTTGTAAAACCTAAAAATCACCCAAAAGGTGCAGCCGTCGCAAGACTCTCCAAGTGGTCGACAAAGCTAATCACAAACTGAAGGACCTGTTTCCAGCACTGAAGATGTTTTATTCTCTTAGTTTGTTTTAAGCTTTGTTTCATGTGCTTTAACTTGTAAACCTACTCTTCTCTTATAAGAAGTTTTTGTAGATATTTCAAATTTTTAGTGGTTGTTAGGCAGTTTACCTTTTAATCTATTAAGTGGTACCCTTGGCTAGTTTAGTATAAGGTGTATTAGTTGGGTCCGGCTAAGAGGTAGTCGGCCTTAGTTTCCTTGGCTAGAGTTAGTCAAGTGAAGGTGTTTGTAATCGGTGTATTGCAAAGGTTGACAGACTACGGGAGTTAGTTCCTAGGTTACCACCATTGTATGGGTTAAGGAATTATGAGAGTTAGTTCTTAGCTCACGATAGGTTGTAATCTGAAGCTGCTCATGTAGTGGAGTTGAAATCCTACTGGGGTAGGTCATGATTTTTAATCCCTTGAGCAAGAAGTTTTTCAGGATAAAAACAGTGCCTTCTTTACTTACTGCATTGCATAAGGGAACTGGTACTCAACCAGGTCTCTTCATATTGTGTTTGGTGGACGCATAGCCTACATCAATTATTTTGTTAGCCTTGTCGGCTTGTGTACTTGAGATCACCTTGATAACGTGTGTATATATATATCCTTTGGGCTTGTATCCCTCACAGTTTATGACATCTATTAGTCAGCATTATAGTCCACTCAGGTATTATTATGTGATGTACGTATGTCTAGTAGTGCTCAATAGGTTAGCTCCGGGTGCCCGTCATGGCCCTTCGGTTGGGTCGTGACATGGAAGCCGCCAAGTAAAACATTGCTCCAGGTTTAAAAGTGTGTCTTTTTCGTTGGTTGGAGTCTTTCCTTTAGCAACCGTACTGGCTTGGTTGTTAAGCCAAATTTGTAGTGCTACCTCACACCTTATATTTTTCTATCACTTTGAAAGTATGTTGTTATCCTCTAGCGACCATAAATGCAATATCTTTTCCTCCTATTTTCCCCATCTTTCTTCAACCTAGTTATTGCTTTACTTTCCACAGTCATGATTTTTCTCAGAATTTTTTATTAGGATTAACCCCGACATGGTCGATTCATCAACTGAGGGTTTAGAAGGCCAAGCGTTGTTTGAAGTTGATCATCTAATATTTACAACACTTCTGAAGAAGCCTTTCCCCCAAAGGAACATTTGGAAGAGTAAGGGGAGCAATCCGAAGTTGGCGAGCTGTTGGCATTGGAACACTTCTGAAGAAGCCGTTGGCAAGAAAGGCAAACTCAATCCCCGATATATTGGACCTTACAAGATTATGCGCAAAGTGGGCCAAGTAGCTTATGAATTGGACTTACCTCCAGAACTTGAATCAGTTCATCTAGATTTCCATGTATCGATGCTCCGTAAATATATTGGAGATCCTTCCAAAGTTGTACCTGTAGATGATGTCCAAATTACTGAAAAGTTGGCCTACGAAGAGGTACTTATTGCCATATTAGATAGGCAAGTACAGAGACTTAGAACTAAAGATGTCGCCACAGTTAAGGTTTTATGGAAGAATAACAATAGAGAAGAGATGGCTTGGGAAGCAAAAGAGGATATGAAGACCAAATATCCGCATTTTCTGCCCACAGAAGAAGTTCAAGATGAGACGCCATTGTCCCCAGGTATGTAATGCTTACTTTTACTGTTTTGGGTCATGTGTGGCCATGCATCTTGCTATTGATGTTGTAGCCCTGTGTGGCAATGTTAATTTGGGTTGCTGTAACAGGATAGTAGTGCCATATTACAAAGAAAACTCTGGTGAAATTTCAGTAGAATCCCTGAGAACTTAACATTCGAGGACGAATGTTCTTAGGGGGGGGGGGGGGAGTGTTACACCCTGGAAATTTCATGTTGTTGTATCGTAAATAGACGAACGTGAGCTTAAGATGAACGTGAAGCTCTTACGACTATATTTTTATTTTTATTTTTTTATTATTTTTTTTAATTAAAACTACTAGCACTAGGCATAGTTGTAAATTTTATAAAAAAGTTCTATACAAAATTGTAAAGAAAGCAAAAAATGAAAAAGCAAAAAGGTTACAAGGCCAAAAGTGCCTAGAAATCAATAGCTCTTACGACTATAAGAAGGGTATTTGGTGACTTTAAAGTGCGTACGATAGGATTTTGAAGTTATATGAATTAGTGAACCTAAGTTCATCAAAGGAATGTGAGGTATAAGTTGTGTTTGGGAAAGATTTTTCAAACTATCAAGTTAGGGATTGATTGGTAATGCCTTGGAAAGGAGTTATGAGGATATTTAGATATTTCATGAAGTGTTAAGAAGGTCCCATAAGGATTGGAGATCAAACGAAGCGACCAGAACAAGTTCGGGAAGAAGGTGGGTTATACGACCATTTATACGGTCCGTATAATGGTCTGTATAACTGTTACAATGAAGGGCCATTACTGATGGAGTTATACGGTCACTTATACGAACCGTATAAGGGTCCGTATAATCCCATCGGGCTGAGTTAATTTCCAAGTATAAATATAAGTTCTAATTTCTCATTTTCCCATCTTCTCCACTCCTCTCAAGAACTCTAGAATATTCCAACACCTTATTAACAAAAATTCAAGAGAGATCAAAGATCAAATACCAATAATCAAAGGAAATCAAGTGTATGGATGTCCATTAGGGTTAATGGAAGCTAGAAATTCCTTTGGAATTGAAGTTGGGGTTTTCTCCAAGTGAAGTACTTTCATCCAAGGCCCGTTCCTACATAATCAAATGTGAGTTTTATGTTTATTTCATGTCATTAAGAGTATTGAATGATTGAAAGACTTGGATTATGGAAGAAAGTGGAGTATGAAGTTTAAATATGGAAATAATGGCACTTTGAGTAGTAAATTAATTTGAGTCATGATTCTTAGTATGAGATGAATATAATCTTGTTATGAATGGTGCTAATAATGTTGAGGAAGTATTATATGAAGAATGAATATGATGTTGTATTATAGCCATGGTTATGGATGGCCTTAAAAGGGTGTTTTGAGAATTGAATGGTGTTTAACTTGAAGAAGTTTGTTGATTGTGATATTATGGGTGTTGTTATTGATGTTTGGGAGTTGTTTAGTATATGGAGAAAGTTATCAAAACAAAGGAAGTGCTGCCCAATTTTTGCTAGCCCTTAGTCGTTTTAAGCTAGACTTAAGTGTGTTTCTTATGATCTAACCTTAGTACAAATTCTCTTGAATGTAGAGTCGTGAGCTTGGAAGGAGAGCACTTAGTCGTTAAGGAGACGTACAGGTATGTAAGGCCCCCTTCTTCCAAAGGCATGAGTCCCATATTATGATTTCTCTTCTATATATCATGATCTTCTTACCTCTTAGGAGTTGAAAGTTAAAGACTCTAAAGAGCTTCTTTTTACACCCCTACCAGGAGTATGACGGGCTCCGACCCGTAGGCCGGGAACTACCTGACTTATCCGTTACTTTGAACATTATAAACCATAACTCAAAGAACACCTGCACGCAGAAAAGGCCCAACATAGGAATATCTGATCATTCAGCACATATGTTCATATGCGGACCGACAAGGTCGCCACAACATAACATATATCATAAAGCCGGCAAGGCTAACAGTAAAGTATCAAGAGCTCAAAATAAGGCCGACAAGCCCACCAATATATTATACAACAATATGAACCAGTGGAGCTATAAAACACCTAACTGTACACACACGTCTACGGGCCTCTACATAGAATACAAATGATCGCAAGGACAATACCAAATAGACTGCAGCTCCGAAGTAAGTGGAGTGCTCCTGAAAATCCGCTGACAGAACACCTACGGGTCTGATCCGGGCATTAGCGCACCGTCCGCAAGAAGGGACATCAGTACGAATAATGTATTGAGTATGTAAGGCATGAATAACAACATAATATAGATATGAAAGATAACATGGAATAAGAGAGATAACCTGTACATCTGGATGCCTCATAAGGCGGATGTCATACATGCTTAGCCTTTAAAAAAACATTTTTATACATATACATAGTATCATGCCCAGCCATTAAGGCTCGGTGTCATATATATAGTATCATGCCCGGGCATTAAGGCTCGGTGTTATCATCATTAGCCTGCGTCTGGGGCAATATCATAAAATGCCCACTGCAGTGGTGTACACATCTACGTGTCATGCCCTACCGAATATTAGTGCGGCGCGGTGTGAGAAAATACATACATACATATAAAGCATGCGTGAGATCCCAATCAAAAGCCACAACTATATCAGAGTGACGTAAGGTCGGGAGCCTCTGATTGCATTATGGATCAATCATCATCGTTTATTTATCCCACCTTAAAGGACAAGGGTCATAAGGTGAGATTAATGAAGGAAATTAAGAAATTTCAAAGTAAGCTAAATCACCTCATAATAATATATAGCTCATGTACTTGGAAATATCTACGAATAAAATCATCTCATAATATCATGAAATCTGTATGCCTTGGAGCTTTGATAAATAAATCCCTCATAATCATCGTCATGGTTATCATAAAAAAAAAAAATTATTCATCTTTGGCACCATAAAAACTTTAAGAGTTATGAATCTCTAACATTCTTAGAAATGAGGATTTTTATGGAATTCATGCATGGGTTGGTAGGAAAAGAATCATGCCTTTAAAAGAAAGAGGAATAGCCTTAACATACCTTTTGGTCTCCTTAACTATTCAACGTTTATCCTTCCAAGCTCGTAAATCTACATGTAAACCATTCATACTATTTTTAGGCTCATTGTCACATGCTTATCTTAAGTCTTCAATTTAAATCCATTTAGAATTTGCCGAAATTCGGGCAGCGTCTCCCCTGTTTATATGCCTAGCTCGAAATCACAATCCAATGACTAACAACAACAACAATACCAACATCACAACAACATTATCAACACCAATAGGCTCCATAAAACATCCCACACGATGTTTTCTAAGTTTTTCAACTATCCAACTTGTTATACGACTATTTAATAACTTTATCTCCGTAAATAAACTAAAATTAATATTAATAAGGAAAGATCCATACCTTATTCTTGCTAGAGCAACAATATCTTCAATATTTACTTTGAATCCAAGCCAATTCCAACGCAAGACAAAACTATAATCGCGACTACACGTTACCCGGACCTCGATTAATACTCCGTCACTTGAAATTACTCAAAATCCTCACTTTTATATTGTGTGCATGCTCTCATATGGTGTCTGATCTCTCTTGAACATTTGGGCGGATTATTATGGAGAAAAAATGGGGTTTTAACCCTTATATAGGATGTCAAAGTCGGTGGCACGGTAAACGTATTGTTGCATAAACGATGCTTAGCATCGGCATTTTACATGTGCCGCGCCCGCTCTATCCGCCTAACTTGTAACGTTCATAATTCTCTACTCCGACATCGTATGGATGAGCGGTTCGTTGCGTTGGAAAATAGACTCGACGAAATTCATTTTAGGCTTTTGAAACACCTTAAAACTCCTAATATACCTGAGATATACCCTCCAAAGTTGATCCAAAATTCTATCCTTAATTTTGTCAACTTTTTCCAAATTTCCGACAAACTTATTTTCTTTGATTTGCTTGGTCCTGAAATCTTCCAAAACTCCCCCTACATGATATTTATCATTTATTATACTTGATAATGGTCATGTTCTTGTGTTTTCAAGATTGTCCTTCTCGGTTACGACTTACGAGATCGTAATTCATCCTTTACTTCGTTGTTACGTACTTCCCATGGCTTGTACCTTCCAAAACTTCATGGGAAGTCTCCGATACTCCATTACTACGGTGAAGTACGTGGCATGCTCATGCTCTGAAAGTGCGGGGTGCAACACTTCTCATAACATGAAGATGAGATATGTTCCATGATGATGATGATGAGATGATGCTACTATAAGCTCGATAATCCTATCTTTATGATTTCATTAATGTTATTTCTTATTGTTGTCTCACCTCATGATATTAGTTCCTCCAAGGTGAGACCTAGTGATGATGTTTGATCCATAACATAATCGAAGGTTACCGACCTTACGTCACTCCGATAGAGTTACAGCTTTCACTTAGGCTCTCATGCATGCTTATGTTATTTTTATGTATAATCACACCGTGCCTACATGGCCGGACAGTATAACACCACGCCGCTCTATAGGCGGCCGGGCAGACACACCACTGCAGTGGGCAGCTTACGCCTCGGATGTGGGAGGCTTGGACGCAGGCTAATGATGATCACACCGTACCTATATGGTCGGGTAGCTTATATATGTATGACATGATATTATTTTTACTATAAAAAGCCAGCATGCATGACTCTGCCTAATGAGGCAATTAGTTACAGGTTTGCTCTTCGCCTTATGTTTCTTTATGTCCTTATTATGCTGTTGCACATGCCTTGCATACTCAGTGCATTGCTCGTACTAACGTCCCTTTTCTTTTATGGATGCTGTGTTTATGACCACAGTAGACAGGGAGACGGCGCAGACACTTAGGAGCTTTTTCAGCGGATTTGCAGCAAAGACTCCACTACTCCGGAGCCGCCATTTTTTGGTATGTTCTTTTGTGTACATATTGGGGCATGGCGGGGTCCTGTCCCGTCCTTATGATTTCAGTATTCCAGCTAGAGACTCGTAGATACTCATGTGTGGGTTGTAGATGCTAAGTGACCTCATCAGTGTATATTTTGTATATCATTTTTGTAGCCTCGCGGGCTTATGCACCCATACATGTTTTGGGGAGATATTTGGAAATTGTCACATGATAAGTCTTATGTTGAGAATGATGTGTGTACAGGTTGAGTATGATAGATAGCATGATGAGTGGTGCTCGGTAGTCAGCTTCGGGTACCCGTCATGGCCATAGTTGGGTCGTGACAAAAGTGGTATCGAAAGATTTAGATCTAGGGTGTGTCTACGAGCCGTGTCCGCTAGAGTCTTGTTTATTGGTGTGAAGCGCGCCACACTTATAAATAAGAGGCTGCGGGGCATTTAGGAATAATGACCGTCCTTTTTCTTCATAGATCGTGCGATAGAGCTATGTTATAAGATTTTCTTTTTCCCTAATTTTACGTTATGATTTCAGCGATGCCGGTAAAGAGGAAAGCAGCAGCCCGGAAAAGAGCGGAAGGCTGCCGGAAGGCGGGCGAGCGGGAGCCACCGGTAAATATAGAAGACGATGAGTCCCATAATCGGTTCCGTCTCGGCCTCTGCACCTCCGCCTACGTTAGAGGAGCATGAAGGGGCTCAGCTCCAGCTCCAGTGCCTCAGTTCCTCCACCGGGTGCTTTTGGTCAGCAGATGACCGAGGTTATTCAGTTGTTGATACAGCTAGTTGTTGCCCAGGCTCAGCGGCAGAGTGCGGGTCCGGGTAATAGAGCCGCTAGTGCCAGAGCCCATGATTTTATGAGTTTGAACCCGCCAGAATTTTTTGGGTCAAAGCTGGACGAAGACCCGCAGGGTTTTATAAATGAGATACTGCGGACGCTAAGGATTATACATGCCACATATACAGATTCAGTGGAGTTGGCGTCTTATAGGTTACGGGATGTTGCCGTTCTATGGTATAATAATTGGATATCTTCAAGGAAGAAACATGCACCTCTCCCAGTTTGGCAGGAATTCGTAGATGCTTTCATTCGCCATTATTTGCCACCAAAGGTCCGCCGGGCTCGAGCTGAGAAGTTTTTGAATCTAAAGCAAGGGAATATGAGTGATCGGGAGTATAGTCTTCATTTCAATTCATTGGCCCGGTATGCTCCGACCATGGTAGCCGATATGGGAGAACGAGTACATCGATTTGTGAGCGGCCTAGGGCCACATTTGATAAAGACTGCTTGACAGCTTCACTTCAGGATGGGATGGACATTTTTCGTATTCAGGCCCACGCCCAGAATTTAGAAGAGCAGCAACATCCGTAAAGGGGTGAGCGCGATATTGATAGAGGGCAGAGCAAGAGGGCCAGATCTGCCGGTGCTAGTAGTAAGTATAGAGGGGGTCAGCGGCAACAGTATTCCAGATATTAGGGCCAGTCCGCGACTAGTGCACCTCCTCGGTTTGCGGGAAAAAAATTTGATCGCCCCATTTATTCAGGAGAGGATCAGAGCTCGACAGGTTCAGTTTCCCAGTTTGGAGGTGATCCCAGTCAGAGGAGACCACCGTTACCACGACGCAGCCAGTGCGGTAGATTTCATTCTGGCCCATGTCGCCGAGGCTCCGATGCTTTTTATGCCTGTGATCAGATTGGGTACATGATGCGTGATGGTCCATCGATGGGTGGTAGAGTTGGGGCTCAGCCTACAGGATCAGCAGCCGGTTCTTCTTCGTCCGTGCTCCCCGTAGGGCAAACTCCTCAGAATTCAACAAGTCATGGTAGAGGTAGAGGGGCAGCATCCAGTTCAGGTGGCCTTCAGCCTCGTATTTATGCCCTAGCCGGACGACAGGATCTTAAATCCTCCCCTGATGTTGTCACAGGTATCCTATCAGTGTTTTCTCATGATGTCTATGTATTGATTGATCTGGGTTCTACTTTGTCATATATCACTCCTAATATTGCTGGTCGTATTAGGGTGAAACCCGAGCCAATCAAACCTTTCGAGGTGTCTACTCATGTTGCTGACCCGGTAGTAGCTAGACAAGTATATATAAATTGTGTGATTGTGGTATGTGATCGCCAGACTACAGCTGATTTGATTGAGCTAGAAATGTTGAATTTCAATGTTATTATGGGCATGGATTGGCTAGCTTCTTGTTATACTAATATGGATTGCAGAACAAAAATGGTTAGACTATAATTCCCGGGAGAACCAGTGCTTGAATGGAAAGGTAATACAGCGTCTCCAAGGGGTAGGTTGATTTCCTATCTCAAAGCAAGAAAGATGATTGCAAAAGGCTATATTTACCATTTGGTCCGGGTTCACGATACTGAAGCAAAGCCGCCGACTTTTCAATCCGTCTCGGTAGTAAATGAGTTTTCGGATGTATTTTCAGATGAACTTCCAGGTCTTCCACCGGAGCAGGTGACTGATTTTACTATTGATGTACTGCCAGACACCAAACCCATATCGATTCCTCCTTACCGAATGGCCCCTGCAGAATTGAAAGAGCTAAAAGCACAATTGAAGGATTTGCTCGAGAGGGAATTTATTAGGCCCAGTTCATCGCCATGGGAAGCACCTGTCTTGTTTGTAAAAAAGAAAGATGGGTCCGTACGAATGTGCATTGATTATAGGCAATTGAACAAGGTGACGATAAAGAATAAATACCCGCTTCCAAGAATCGATGATTTGTTTGATCAATTACAAGGTGCTGAGATATCACCAAGTGAGAGTCAAGGAGGAAGACAATCTGAAAACGGCTTTCAGAACTAGATATGGTCATTATGAATTTCAGGTAATGTCATTTGGGTTGACTAATGCTCCGGCAGTGTTTACGAATTTGATGAATAATGTATTCAGGCCTTTTCTAGATCTATTTGTGATCATGTTTATCAACGATATTCTAGTATATTCTCGGTAAGAAGCAGAGCATGTGGATTATCTACGTACTATCCTTGGTATCCTTCGGACTCGTGAATTGTATGCTAAATTTTCAAAATGTGAGTTCTAGTTGAATTCTGTGACTTTTCTGGGCCATATTATCTCAGCTGAGGGTATTCACGTAGATACTCAAAAGATCAAGTCTGTGAAGACTTGGCCAAGGCTTACAACGCCTACAGAAGTCCATAGCTTTCTAGGTTTGGCAGATTATTATAGGAGATTTGTGGAAGAATTCTCTTCTATTTTCGCATCACTGACAAAGTTAACTCAGAAGTCAGTAAAATTTCAGCGGACAGATGCTTGTGAGCGCAGTTTCCAAGAACTGAAGGATAGATTGACTTCAGCCCCAGTTCTAACACTTCCAGAAGGGGCAGATGGCTATGTTGTGTATTGTGATGCCTCAGGTGTTAGGGTAGGATGTGTGTTAATGCAGCACGGAAAGGTTATAGCCTATGCCTCCAGGCAGTTACGGAGATATGAGAAGAATTGCCTGACCCATGATTGTTACACCTCGGAAAAATTTTCGTTAGTGTACAGTGAATAGACTAGCGAAGTGTACGATGTATACAATGTTTTGGTAAGTAAGAAATAGTGGTTGATGGTCCTAATTAAGATTTTCAAAGACGTTCGAGTTAAGGAAAGAAAGTTGTTAAGGAAAGCGAGTCATAAGTTGTGCGTCGGGCAAAATTACGAGTATCGAGTTAATGATGTTTTAAGGATGCTTTGAGGAAGAGTTATAACGCCCTTTAGATTGATAATGAAGTGATAAACAAGTGTTAAGAAGGTTCCATAAGGATTGGAGATCAAACGAGACGACGGGAACAACTTCGGTGAAACTGTGAGTTTCACGACCATGTTCCACGAACCATGGAATGTTCCACGGACCGTGGAAGGGTTCGTGGAACTGCCAGCAGAGATGGTGGCTGGCTGGTCATGAACCACGACCAGAACCATGACCAACACAAGGTTTCACGGACCGTGGAAGAGTCCGTGGAACTCCCGACGGCTGAAATGTTCCAAGTCTTTAAATATAATCCCAACTTCATTTATTTCATTTCCACACACTTCTTCAACCTCTCAAGACCTCTAGAACCTTCCATATATTTCATCCACAAGAAAACAAAGGAAATCAAAGATCAATAATAAGAATTGAAGTGAATCAAGTGTATGAAACCTCACTAAAGTCGTCCAAGTCAAGAAATCCCAAGAAAGGTGAAATAGAGTTTTGGTGCTAGAAGGATACTTCCACTCAAGACGTGTTTCTATGCTATCTAAGGTAAGTTTCATGGCATTTTCATGATGTTTGGAGTATTTATAAGTTGAAACACTTGGATTGTAGAAGAGTATAGAAAATGGGTCATAAATGGGTGAATAGTGTCGTTATTGAGTAGTAGTTGGAATGAACCATGAAAATGGATATTTTGAGATTATAAATACGTCATAAATGACATTTAGAACATAGAATAAGTATTGTATGACAAAGAACACGATAGTGAACCTTGATCATGATTATGGAGAATTTGGAGTGAAATTGTGAAATGTGAAGAATGTAAATGAATGACGATTGTCGTTTATGATATTGTGATTGTTGTTATGAATGGTTGGGAGTTGATATGGAATATGGAGGAAGTCATATAAACAAAGGAAACGCTACCCAATTTTCTCTAGCTTTAAGAAGCACGTTCTTATAATGGTGTAGCTAATATCGATACGAATTCTCTTGAAGGTAAAACGTGTGCATTAAAGGAGAACAAGTAAGCGAGAGAATAGTCAAACGACGAAGGTATGTAAGGCTCAACCTTTCTTCCTAAGGCATGAATCCTATGCATGATTTTCCTTCCTCTTCATGAAATTCCTATATTCCGAAAGACTAAGAGCCTATGTTCATGAATAGTCATATGAGAAAAGCAACACGCTATGAGTACGATAATGATAATGATAAGTTTAAGCCTAAAGATTCTAGAGATTACAATATGATGTACCTACAAAGTTAATGATGTCGACTACGATCCATTGATGCTTTCCCTATGTGTACTCACCTTAAAACGTTAGTCCCTCCAAGGTGAGGTATAACGCTTATGATTACTCCATAACGTAATCGGGGGTCCACGACCTTATATCACCCTGACACAGTTATAGTTGCCCTCCAAGTTCTAATGTGTGTATTGATGATAAATGTATAATGATATTAAATAATGATAGAGCCATGAGATGCCTATGAGATGAATAATGATGACAAGTATATGGTATGTATGACGATGTGATTCCACCGCGCCTAATTGGCCGGACACGTCACCGCTAAGGCGGGCTGCTTGAGATTTCACCGTGCCTAATTGGACGGACATGTCACCACTACAGCGGGCAGCTATGATTCCACCGCGCCTAGAAGGCCGGCATGATCACCACTAGTGGGTTGCATATGATGGTTACCCGGACGCGGGTTAGCGATGATGATGTATGAATGGTATGATGATGTATGAATGGTATGATGATGTATACGCTATGGTAATTCATATGATATGCTACGTATGATATGTGTATAAAATGTATTTATTCAAAGGTTATGCCTTCATCTTATGTCTTATGATTTCTCTATTATGTTCATTCCATTCACGCCTTACATACTCAGTACAATGTTTGTACTGACGTCCGTTTTCTTTGGACGTTGTGTTCATGCCCACAGGTAGGCAGGGAGACGGTGCAGATCCATAGGAGCTAGTAGCTGATTTGAGAGCACTCCGTTTTCCGGAGGTGCCATTGATTATTCTTTTGGTACATATGAATATATATTCATGATTTGGGCACAACGGGGTCCTGTCCCGTCCATATGTCTAGTACTCTAGTAGAGGCTCGTAGATACGTATGTGTGGACAATATGGTCTCACTAGTTCTTACATCTATGTATGTATATATATATTATTACGATAGCCTAAAGGGCTTATGTTTACAAAGTAAATATGTTTCAAATGTTACTAGTTTTCCATGACTGTGAGCATATAATATGAATGAGAGCAGATGAGTAACAGGATGAGCGGTGTTCGGGGGTTAGTCCCGGATACCCGTCATGGCCCGTATTCAGGTCGTGACAATGATCTTAAATTAGCCGCGGTTATTCATGCACTAAAATTATGGAGACATTATTTGTATGGTGTACATGTTGATATTTATATGGATCATAAGAGTCTCCAGTATATCATCAAGCAGAAGGAGTTGAATTTGCGGTAGAGGCGATTGTTAGAGCTATTGAAAGATTATGACGTGAGTATCTTATATCATCCGGGAAAAGCAAATGTGGTGACTGATGCTCTTAGCCGCAAAATCCATGGGCAATTTATGTGACCTTCAACCGGAGAAGAAAGAATTAGTTCGTGAGCTCCATCAGTTAGCTAGCCTAGGAGTTCATTTAATTGATTCGGGCAATGCAGGAGTTGGTATTCATAACCCAACTGTTTCATCTTTAGACATGGAAGTGAAGAGGCGCCAATATGAAGATCCCCAATTGAGTCACTATAGAGATAGACTTCCTCAAAAGGAGGAGTCACCATTTGAGGTTTCTGCATATGGGATTCTTAGGTATCGAGCCAGGCTATGTGTTTCAGGTGTTGCAGGACTACGTCGTCAGATTCTAGAAGAAGCTCATTACTCTCGGTATTCTATTTACCCAGGAGCGACAAAGATGTATCATGATCTTAAGTCAATATATTGGTGGGATGGAATGAAAAAAGATATAGCAGAATTTGTAGGTCAGTGTCCCAATTGTCAACAGGTGAAAATTGAGCATAAAAAATCGGGAGGATTGTTGCAAGCTATGGAAATTCCAACATGGAAATAGGAAGTAATTAACATGGATTTCATTGTAGGCTTGCCTCGTTCCCGGCGCAAGTATGACTCCATATGGGTAATTGTTGACAGACTTACAAAGTTAGCTTATTTTCTACCAGTCAGGACTACATATGCCGTAGAAGATTTTGCAAAACTATATCTTAAAGAAATAGTGCGACTCCATGGTGTCCCTATGTCTATTATTACTGGTAGAGGAGCACAATTTACAGCTAAATTCTGGAAGTCTTTTCAGGAAGGTAATCCTTAAATTCTAGCCTTAATTTAGGCTTTAGTATGTAAATGTGTGATTAGTACATTCAATTCTTGTCACTTTTGCCGTTTGAAACAGATCAGTTCAAAGTTGTATAGTGTGGAGATTATCTAAGTTGATTGATGAAGTTTATTTTGTGAGCAATATTTTATATAACTGTTAAAATAGCTTAGTCCTAGTTTTGATTGACTTGATTAATATGGCCTGATTGTAGTTGTGAATCCAGTTTAAGTGCATTACATGACCTTCAATTGGTAACAGCCCTTTCTAGTCCATAGTGATGGTTAATTGATCACATGGGTTAACAGTTCTCAATGCCCTTAATGTGGTTGTTTAAGATACTTGATTTTTAGATACTGTTTAAACTAAAGATAACGATTAAGTATGGACATCTAGATTAATAATTACCTAATTTTGGTCGGGATTCTGTTTAAGAAAATAAGCATGTCCGGATGGGATCGGTATTTAACTTGCTATTTTGAGACCATGATTTGAGGTAGGGTAAATCTTGAACCACAAACCTGTCCCAGTCTGAACCATAGGAATAGCTTGAGTTTCTCTGACCATGCCTGCCAATAGTAGATATGTCCAAGTTTGTTGATCAAATCTTTAACTGAGTTTTGATTTCTTAGCTAAAACTGCTACTGGTCCCAGAGGTTAATCAGTTCCTTCTGTTAGAAGCTGTTTATTTATTTTTTTATGACTAAAAAGTCCTAAATGCTTATGTCCTTGTACCTGTCTGTGTATGAATAGCAAGTTATGGTTGGTGACCCTCCCCTGTACTCTTTTTTAGTTGAGTTAAAAAAAAATAAGGCTTAACTTGAAGCCACTTTGGTTTCCAACCCCAAATCTCTTAATCATGCTCTACCTCTTTAAAATGGTTCCTCCTCTTTTTCACGCATATGCAATACGTCAGGCGAGAACACTACCATAAGGAAATAAGACCTTTGAATTAATGGGGCTCAAATAAAAAGTGTGTTCGATCTGTCCCTTATTTGATTCGGGGTAATAAGATCAGATTTGTTTGTGTTCAAATCCCTTTATGTGGCTCACTGAAATGTACACTAGATACCATGACTATAGGAAGCTTGAGTCTCTTTTCATATAAAATCACAAATTAGGCAAATAAGTTGAAGCATAAGGGACTCTTTTTTTTTTTTTTTTTTTTTTCTTTCATGTTTTGTTCTTGAGAACAACTCTGAAGATTAAGTGACTAGCTATTTATTTGACCACTGGAAAGGGATATGCATCCTGTTAAGGTGTAATATGTTCCTGTTCATCTTTAATAATGTGGAAAACATGTTGTTAAGCACCATTCACATTTTCTGGCTAGAAGTTCCAGTAGGTCACATATAATCATGCCATGGCCCTGTCTACTTGCCTACACTTGATGCATGCCTTAATTTCTATAATGTGAGTCCAACATCCCTGATGACCTCATGACTCCTACTTATGCAGACCTGAGCCCTTTTAAATGATTTACCTGCATTTATGCCTAAATTTGAATGAACTTTGAACTCTTGGTCACTTAGGAAATAATTGTGGGACTGCATTACAATATCAAATGGGGAATACTTTTTTTTTCCTCTTTCTTTTTCTTTCCAAATATATGTATGTCTATATTGAAACTGTGGGCTAAAATGAATTACCCAGACTAAAATATAATCAAATAAGGCCTAGAGCGATGCTGTTGTGTTGTGTTCTTGGTGAATTCTTTGTGTTCTGGTTCGAATCCACTTATCTGATATGTATGTGTGGCATCCTGTGTTCTTTAATCTCCAGTTATATCATTGAGTTTTTGACCAATTGAATACGATTAACCTGCCGCTAATACGAGAAATTGTTTGTCATGATAAAGGATGAAATGCTATTAGTCTTACTGAACTTTTATGAACCTTTAAAACAAAACCTCTTGTAATACTATGTGAAATCTTAGCTCACATGCTTCATAACTCTCTTGTTCCTTTACTGTCCTCCATAAGTTTGAGCATTAAAACTGATTTTTTTTAAGCAACTACTTCAAACCAGTTTGCTTTTCTTATAGAAATGAATTCACTACAAAAAGAAATGTTCAGTTTGATTTTGTTTCTAAATACTAATTTAAGAACTGTAGCATATGGCAGTAGGTTTCATAGTTTAGTTCAAATCATTGTGTTTGGGTTACGAGAATAAGAGCTCCCTCCCTAAAACTCGCTTACAAGATTAAGTTCACGAGGTTTAAAGGACAAAACACACATTTTTGTTTCAAAGTCTTATTTTGAAAGCTATTTTCATATATGACTCAGTACTTCTCAGTTTAACCTTTCTTGTCCAAATGCCTTGTCAAACCAAGGTCTTGTGTGTCCTTAAAACTTGATGGTCCTGGACACTTTGTGGTGATGTGAAACTGTGGTGTACTTATTTGCTCCAAGAACCTGTATCTTGAAGCCTGCTTGGTAGGTTAAACTTAACTAATGTTACCATGGTTTCCCCACTAAAGATGGAGATATTTGACTGCCTGTGTCTGTTTTAAATTAGTGATAAGTTGCCTGCTTTGATTCTCTCTCAGTATGTTTCTCTTCTCTCTTTTCTTTCAAAGATAGGCATAAGAAAACTTGGTTACACTTTCAGTTTGTCCTTCTGTTAACAAGCTGGCTTGGTTTCTTCATCTGCTAAGCATGTTTAAAAGTAGTTGAAGTGCTAATCTAAAACTGTTTTGAGGGTGAGTATAGGTCCCTAGACCATAAAATGATTACATGCTAGTCCAAACCTGGAAATATGCCCCATCTTCACCTAATCTGAGCCTCTACCCCCTTTTTCTTCCCTTTAGTGTGTATCCTAAAGAGTAGTAGTGTTCTGTTTGGAATAATTCCCTGACTAAAAATGACCCTAGTTTAATTATACTCATATATTTGGAAAAGAAGATCATAAGTGTGCTATGATCATAAAATCAGCATTTAATTATAGGGACAAGCTGTGAGTATTAAAGTACCAGCTCCTAAGATGTACTGCATGTCTAACATGGTCAGTCTGTTTATTACTGTGTATTAGCTCCTGTTCTTCATTAACACTTAGTATAACAAGATTTGAAAATAAACTCGAACTTAAAATCTGTTCCAGTTCTAGGGAGTAATTGACTTTAAAATTTCAATATATAACTGTTTACTTATTTATGTAGCTCAAGATCAGATTAAGTATAGCTTGATTGTTGAAATAATTTTCGAGGTTGAACTCCCTTTTTTAGGTAAAGCAGTCTTAGGTTTTAGTCCCATTGACGATATTATTTATATTAGCTCCCCGTAGTCTTATTCTGTTTGGTCAGATATTGATATAGAGTTTGCAATTCGGTATTTTGTTATAGTTTGGGGTTAGTTGAATAGAAAATGGTTTCAAGGGAATACGCATGTGAGTATGCCTTATGTTGTTCATCCCTCCCTTGTTCTATCATTTGTCCTTACGCTTGGTTGCTTGCCTTAAAATCTGTTGGCATCACTATTAATATGATCTACTTAGCTTAGTTCTTTCTTTCAAAAGGTGATATTAGGATGGGCTCACTTCTTGCAGTGTTTTGTTGTTAATTTGCTATTACAAAATGCGTGTGTGTGAGAGAGACATTCGATTAAAGTAATGGCATATATGTGGAAAGTTTCCCTCGTTCTTGGATATTGTTTAAGGCTAGAATTATATGTGGTTTCTTGATTAGTTAGTTTTGTCATTACAATCTCTCCAGCTTGCTTCTAATCTTTTTCTCTCTTTCTTTTTTTTCATGAACACACTTGGGAAAATATTGGAGTTGTGGCAACTCCAAGTTCAGCCCAGAATTAGAAGAAATCAGTAGCAGCTGCATTTAAGCGCGTGTATAGCCGTCCCTTATTTTCGTGTCAAAAGAGTCTCCGTCCCGCTTCCTCTCTTAATATTTTATATCTTTTGCCCCCTCAGACTAATATTTTATGGGTTTGTACTTGTAGGATTTTATTTCTTATTTGTTTGTGAACTCGTGAATGGCCGAGCTTCGTCATTGGCCACTTTTCTTTAGATATAGATCTCGGTTTAAGGATAGCTTAGGATGAAGAAATGATAAACGTCCCTTTAACTTTGCGTATTTCACAGGCTATAAACATTTTTTTTTAATAGATAAGGCCGAATTTTTCTTTTTATTTTTTTATTTTTTATTTTTTCTCTTTATAAAGTTAATTAACGTTCCCTTTTTAAATCCATTTTAACAAAATGAGCGATTTAAATCGGGGTTTCAAAAGGATAAGGTGCGTATTTTATAGGTAATCATTTTCTATTTTATGCTAACACATTGAACAGGTTAGGTTCATTAAGTTTAAATGAGGAAATCATATTAGGACCCAGGTATAGTGGTCCAGGTATTTTTCGAGAACTACAAGGTATGTACTCTACTTTTATACAAAGATATCATTTTACATGTATTCCTTTAATCATTTGTCTCATCACATACATAGATACATCTCGTATTAATTACTTTCCTTCAACGTGAATATACCTATATACTATCTTCATAAACACGTATCATACCTATACTATCTTATTTTCACCAATTCCTTTAATCGTCTCTTCATAATATGCATATATATTAGTATTATCATGTTATCAATAACTATTTTTAAGTATACACCTAGGGTATACATGTCACAGATATATTATTTTCTTATAAAAAATATACATCTCCTTATTCTATATCTATACGTATTATCCTTATATAAAATAAATGTCACATACCTTCCTCATGCATGCATTATCATTAACTACTTCCTTTATAAAATAAGTATTTACTATGTTACTTTTAAGACCCCCCTTTTACACGAATATTTTGAGAGAGTAGTTTCTTTCCCGCAATTCTTTAAATAGGTGATAATAAATAAGAAATAAATAATCCCCCTCTAGTGTTAATTAAACTAAGTTTAAAGACTGTCCTTGGATAGGCTCTGAGGGATGCTTAACACCTTCCCCTCGGGGTAAATAAAACCCTTACCTAGAATCTCACAGGTTTCAAAGACTAAAAATGGAGTTTACATTTTTACGAATGGTTTCCTAATATTTTCCTAAAATTAGGTGGCGACTCTGAAAATTTACAAAACCAGAGGAAACATAGCCTATAAGTTGTGAATTAGTTTTAATCCGTTAAAAATAGGGCATGACACTCTGTAGTCAGCTTCGGGTACCCGTCATGGCCCACTAGTTGGGTCGTGACAATCAACTTCTATCCAGGAAATAAACCGAGGTCTTGTTTTGAAATCCTACCTCCCTTATCCAAAAAAGGGATCCTGCCTCCCACTCCCTACGGTTTAGGCGATGGTTTCCTTTCTTTGCCTTTGTGTTCGTCCTTGTGTCTGAATCAGAGACTTCCTTCGAAGGACCTTTTTTTACTTTCAGGAAGCCTTGGTTTACTACTCAGCCATCTCTTGAGCTTCCCTAGGTAATTAGAGAGGAGGTTGTGGTGAAGCTTGAGTCGGATCCTTACAAGATGGTTGTCATCATTTCTCTTCCCTCTCTGTATTCTATCTAGAATGAACACATCCCCAGCCTCATGCAGGCCTTAAAGCATATGGTCATCGGGAGTTATCATAGGCCCACTTTTCATGAAGCGTCTCAGCTTATTTCCTATATGTTCTGAGTAATATATCATTACTCCATTCTACTTCAGTTCGAAAATCTTTTTTTTGCTTACTTTTAGCTTTTCCTTTAGTTAGAAAACTCTGGCTACTATGTTTTTGGAGGAGGAAGTGAAGAAATTATATTGGTAGCTCAACACCTCTTCCCGCGCTCTACCGCTCATGTATGAAAAGCTATCCAAGGCTCATAAGCAGATAGCAAAAAAAAAAAAAAAATTGAAATTTGTCTTGAACCGGGGAGAGTTGCTTGTGCAGATCTATTGGGTACCTTTGATTTTTGGGAGAAGGCCTCTAGGGAGGCGACGAAGGAAGTTGCACATCTTTGTGCCCTAGTTGGCCTTCTGTAACTCCTCAGAATGTTATGTTGGGCAAGGAAGATAAGTTTTTCTTAAAGACAATGCCTTGAAGCGCAATGTCCAAGAACCCAAGGTTGAGGTATATGCTGCTTCTGTTCATCATTTTTTGAAGTGTCTAGGGATGTCATGGAGATTTTTTTAAGGAAGACTCTCACCCGTGACAAAGCTCGGTCTATTGGTGACGGGCATGACTTTTTCTATGGAGGAGTTTATCATGTTACGGAAGACCCTGAGGATGAACTTCCTCTTCAGGATGATGATGATGATGATGTTAATCGCGCCACAGTTCCTGAGGGCCAAGAGTGCCTTTGTTGTCAGATATTTCCCAGTTTTTGTAGGGAACCTTGTCCTTTGCTATTACTTCGAATAAATAAAATGTTTGTTCTTTCTTTTTTACTTTTCTCTCAGATGTTTTTTCGCCTGGTTGGCAACTCCTAAATCCTGAAACAGTTTTTATTTACGTATATCGATCTGTATTGATGATGCTTTGAGCATGGGGAGTCCCTTATATGAAGAGGAGCTTGTGCATGTTGAGATTTTCAGGAGAATTTCGAGTATGACAAGTCCTTGTGTTACGAGAGACTCGTTTATGTTAAGTTCCTTAAGAGAACTCTGAGTGTGACGAGTCCCTGTGTTACGAGAGGCTCGTTTATGTCAAGTTCCTTGGGAGAACTCCGCGCATTAGTAAGATACAAATACTCCATAGCATCATTAAAATGATTAACGGTGGAAATAATCCTTGTCGAAATCTCTCCCAAAATGCCAAGCCCTAGTCAAATTTCTTTTTCTCCTCTCTTTCCCCCTTACTACCCAGTATTATAGTCAGGGACCTTTTTCTACTAGTTGGCATTGCACTCCCTGGCAGTCTAGTCAACGCCCTTGAGGGCTCTCATGGGTTGCTCAGGTTACTCTTCTCGCAGCTCGAGGGCATCATGGGGTTCCTATAGTTGCCGTTGCGTCCATCTTTAGCTCAACTCCATTTTTAGGTTGTGTTTTCATAACTCAATTTCAAATTATTTTGCAACAGCTCCATTGTCATACATATGTGTAGTCATCATCGAATCGTAATTAGACTTCATTTAGGCTTCAAAAAGCAGCAAGGGTTTCTGGGTTTTACCTTTGTGACATAGTGCATAATTCTACTACAAGATTTGTTATGCGGTGAATACTAATGTAGAATTGTTATGCGGTGAATAATAATGCAGGGATTGTTATGCTGTGAAAATAATACAATGTTTGTTAGCTAAGGGTTGTCTAATATATGGTCAGTTTGTCTTTAAATACTTTTATCCACTTATCGCTATTATACGTATTCTTATTCCACATTTTATCTCTAAATTAATACATATGTCCCATCTAAGTCCTATCGGAATTAGTAGTACAATTATACAATGTTTGGTTTTGGTATTAAGCTATGCATGATTTATGCGCATTTTCAATTTTAATACCAAAACCAACCACTATTAGTTACTCGAAGATTATATTAGCTATTTTTTTGTTGGAAACCTAACAGTGTATGAGGTACACAATTTTGTACAAGATTAACTATTATTATACATCAAACCAAACGACCCCCAAGTATCCCGTTAACTAATACCCTTCCGTCTCAATTTTAAGTGTCCTATTTTTCTTTTTGATTTGTCCCAAAAATAGTGTTTTTTTTAATATATATTTAGTAAGTTTTTTAATTTCAAAACTTTGGCACGTCAAATATAATTGGTCCGTTTACTAATATAGTTGTAGTGTTATCTGGTTGAAATTCCCGGGTTGGGAGGTGATTTCTGGACAGTTCCTTAAATTTCCCCGGCTATTTATAAACTTATTATCATCCACAAAAAAAAAAAAATTAAAAATGCCAAGTAGGACAATCTAACATAGATCATCCACGTGTCACAAATGCCACCCACCATCAACTCCATATACATAGAGAACCTCTGTTAACTCAATTGGTACACATTAGTTTGAAAAAAAAAAAGAAAAAAGAAATGGTAGCATCCATGGCAACAAAATCTACAGTTTTACATTGCACATCATCTTCTAGGGAATTTGGATCCAATTTCAGTAGTGGGTTGCCAATAAAGGGTCTGAATTACCAGTTAAAAACAAGAAGAAATAACGCTGGAAATGGTGTTTGTTTGGTAGTATCTGCTACTAGAAATTCTGAACAGAGCAATGAGTCTGGTGTTAGTGGGGGCAGATTTTACCTGAATTTTACTGGATTTCCTTTCCCACTTGGTCCTTTCCTCAATAGACAAACCATTAGAACTGAGGTAATTAACCATCTTTAATACTCCCTCTCTTCTAGTTTATAGTTTATGTGACACTTTCTGCTTATCGAGATTCAAACTGTATAACTTTGACTAACATTTTAAAATGTATTTTTCCCATGAAAAGAAATGCAACTTATGATGTTTTCCGTGTAGTGTCTTAATATATAGATGGTGATAGTTCAGGTAGCACAAGGGAACAGATGGTGATAGTTGGAATGTGAAACTCACGAGAAGTGATAGTTCAGTGTGTTTTTTTTATCATTAACTCTTAAAATATTGAGTTGGTGTACTCCAATTTATCTTCAGATTAGTCAAATTGACTCTCGGGAGTGAGATTCCCGAAAAATACCTCATAATTTAGGACGCAAGGAGTATCTGAATTTACTTCTCTGTGGATTCTTTTGAACTGCATGATTTGGTATGATTCAAGTTATCTTTAAGAGCGAATGATCAACATATATAGCTATTGAATTATAGTTTAATGGCAAGTGCATCTAAAAGTGAATATTATATTATGTGACCACCTTATCTTAAGTTTAAGGGTTAGGGAATGGGGCATATTTATCTATTCATGTATGTTAGGTCTGCAACACATCCCCTCATGTGTGAGCCTGACTCCTGTTTCTTGTACAAAAATGTAGACGTGAATTCAGGATCATGTTGAATTATATGACCGCCCTATTTAAAAGTTTAAGTTGCTATGTTTATGTCATGTTAAATCTGCAACAATGAAGACGGTATATTAAGTCTTGCATTTGTTTAAACGTTAGGACGAGTAAGAAACTTCAGAGCAAATCTAGTATTCAGAGGTAAGCATGAAAGGTAGTTCATTTTTCAAAAGTGGATTAATTTTCTATGGCTTAAACGGAAACCGTTTAAACTTCCAATTTCATATGGGGTGGGGGAAATCAAACATATTTGGTAGTATTTTGTGGCGCTACACCCTCAGTTCAATCATTATAGGATGTATACTACTTCGAGTAACTATTGGACTTTTGGAACCAAGATCAAGTACTTCGTGAAGAATTACGTTGTACTGGGTGCGGCATTATCTGAAAAACATATAAAGAAAGTGATTACTAAGATGAGGAGAAGGAAAAGGTTTTCATTAAATTTTTACAGGCAGAAGAATGTTGTCAATCACAGATTAATGTGCTTTTATGATTTTTTTTGGTGAACGTGAACTACTTCTGTCTCCTAGCTCCATGGCTCTGTAAGGACTTATCGTTATGTCCACCAGAAAAATTCAAAATCATTTGGAGACAAGGTACTTCCGAATCATGTTTAACTAACACTGATATCTCACTACAAAAAGTTTTGCCAATAAAATTCCTGGCAAATCTGTTGTCATTATGTCATGTACTGCATCAGACTCTGGAAACCGACTAACTAGAGCCATCTTAACATGAAACATTTCCTGGCTTTTTAAATTGATAGCTTGTCATGTAGGTGATTGTCAGATATAGCTCAACGTTATAATCTGTACGAAGGATTTTAATTTAAGAATAAAGCTGTATATAACTAGAAGGCATATCTTCTCATCTACCTTCTATTTTCCGTTGATGGTACATTCCATTCCTATTCCTAGGCGGAATACTTTTCTTTTATTATCTTCTTTGTTTGTTTATTGGTTCAGTTGATTTGTTCCAGGCCCTACTTTCAAAGGTTGGGTTCTTTGTGGGGGAGCGATCCCTCGCCTTATATCGTAGTAGAGCTTTTGGATGGGAGGGAGGCTGTTTTTTGCTACTAACACTGTTATATCATTAGTATATCAGGTTGTGAAAGACACCATATGGTTATTTGAGCAAGAGCAAGCACTGGGATTCAGCAGTGTTTCAACAAACATCAGAATGACCGTCATCAAACTTAAATCTGGTGAATTGTGGGTTCATGCTCCGATTGCTCCAACCAAGGAGTGTATTCAGGTAACTCAGAAGTCATCATTGACAAATATTGATTAAATAATATTGGATCCATTCCGATTTCCTGCGTATTTTCTCAGTATATATATGAGCTTAACTGGAGCAACAGGGACAGTAAGAATTCATATAGCCGACACTCAATTTGCTTGGGATTGAGGCATAGTTTTATTGGAGATAATATAAAATACAATTCAAAAGTTACAATAAAGTAACAACAGGTAATTTAAAATCAGAACCTTGTAAATGTGATCTGGTAAGTTCTTCCACAATTGTAAATCAGTATGTGCCTAATAAACACTCGAACATATGTAAATAACATGCATATAGTAAAGTATTTACCTCATAAAAATAGCTGCATGATCTGGAAAGTTCTTATATAATTGTTGTTTTTACATCTGGGTCCATCTTAAGTTTCATATACATATTTCTTTTCTGCAACCGAAAAATACAGAGAAGTTTGTTAATTATGTTGAAGAGAGGCTTGGCTAATTTAGCGATATATATATAAAAACTATGGCTAAAGCATTTGCAGAAACTATGTATAAATTAAATTAAAGAGAATTTGAAGAGGTGTCATCAACTTCACAGCCTCAAACAATTAATCCTATATGTTTCCTAGGATTAAAGGCATCATTATAGTACAGGAATGAAGAAATAACCATTCATATACAATCAGATAAATTTAGTCTACATTAAACTACTTTTTTCAACCTTTTAGCTTCTCCACGTTTTGGAATTGATGATGTGAAGAATTAATGTAGTTTTTGAAGGAAAAAGTTCTTAAAATAATGGGTTTTTGAAGGGCAAAAGATGAATATCAAAATGGAACGGTGGAAGCATTGAAAGTAGACAAATAAGGTTTAAAGTTAGTGCCACCTTTTAATATTCTTGAATTCCTGCAATTGGTGGTGGAAGCTGAATAAGAGCAACAATTAAAGTTTAGAGCCTCTTATCATCCGGTTTAATATAGTAAAACTATTGATTTAATAATTTTTGTAAAAGATTTTTTTTGGGAGAAGGACATTTTTGTAATCTGAGGACATTTTTGTAATCTGACTTTTAACTTGAGAGCTTCCCACTTTTACCCCCTGTTTGGATGGTGGTTTCCCATGGTTCATTAATATATGGTTTTGTATGAAACCATGTTTGTTTCCATTGTTCTTAAAATTATGTGGTATGGTGTTGTAAACCCGTGGTTCATCCCATGGTTATATAACCATGAAAAGTTTCAATTTTTGTAACCACAGATTTGGTTGTTTTTCCGTGGTTACATATTTCATTTCCCCATTATACCCCACCCTCCACCATCCATCCCACCCCACCCCCACCCTACCACTCACCCCCACTCCCACTCCCACTCTCCACCCTACCACCCACCCCCACCCTTATCCCACAACCACCCATGTCACCCCACCTACCCCTCCACCACCCACTACCCCTCACCAACACCCAACCCCACCTACCACCCACTACCCCATCCTCATCCCACAACCACCCACTACCCCCACCCTCATCCCACCCACCCCTCCACCACCCCCACTCACTACCTACTTATTTTTTAAAGTTTCTATTTTATTCTCTACCTGAGTTTTATTAATATATATAAACTAATTTCTAATTAAAAATTAAGGGTATTATAGTAAACTTATAAGTTATCATACAATACCGTATAGTCAAACCAAATAATATAAATGTTATTAAACCACTACAAACGATACAGTCTATCCAAACATTGTGTTCATTAATACAGTACAATATAATACAACACCATATTGTACCATACCATATTGTACATTAATGAACCACGGGAAACAACCATCCAAATAGAGGGTTAATAGAATATGTGTATACACACACACACACTAAGAGAGAGGGGAATATAAAAATTAACAAATATATTTTTGGAAAAAGTGCTTGCTGACTTGAAAACTGTAAAAGATAATAATGACTTCAAAACTGTAGTGTATATCAATTTTTTTTAAACAATCCTACTGGGTACTTCCTCACTCCTGAATATTTTCTTATCATGTAGTGATATATCTAAGTTTCTGTTCTATCTCCCTCTTTTTTTTTTCTTTTTCTTTTTTTTTTTTTTAAATCTGGACTCTGTCCAGTCAGTATCCTTGTTACACTGTTCATCTCGTTCTCTTAATCTTTACTTTACTCTTAATAACTTTCTTCTTTAACCACACCCCGGACATGGCCAAACATTTCATCCTTTATTATTTGGACATTTTTAACAGCCTCTCAAAACCTAGGAATTTACAGGTTAATCCATCGAATTTATTAAGAAATTAAGAGAATAACCATATACTAAGTGTAACAGATCCATAATTACAAGGAATTACGTAAACATAAACATAGGTTTTTACAACAAAACAAGTTAATAATATACATAACTGGGAGAGTAATACAGAAACATAGTTATAAAAACTTACATGACTTAAAGATGGAGAGAGGTTTCCCTTTCGGGGAATTCCAAAAACCACTTCTCACACTTGGATGATTATTGAAAAACTAGTACTATTTTACAATAAAGGTTTATATTACAAGGGTTTGAATTGGGAAGAAGAGTTGAGGCATTTGGTGAAAGAGAAGGGGAATATGGATTTTGGTGTTTGGTGCTTGTATGTGTTGTAATTCCTTGTTATTATGGATCTGTTACACTTAGTATATGGTTATTCTCTTAATTTCTTATAAATTCGATGGATTAACCTGTAAATTTATATATATATATCACACACATATTGTGTACATTAATATACATATAATCAGTGTATATGCTTTGTATATTTTGACTAGCACCTGTAATTAATTTCGGGCGACGGGCCACAAATGAAAAAAAGCCCATAGTTGAAAAAACCCCATAGTTATTGTTGTATTTCAAGGATTGAAATGATTAGGAATGATGAGGGTCCTTGTTTTAGTGGTGCTTTTGTCCTGCGGTTAATAACATTTGACTGCATTCATATGCTTATTCTGAAAATATTGATGCTTACAAGTGTGTTTTGACTTTTGCAGCTCGTGAAAGAGTTGGGATATCCTGTGAAATATATTGTCCTACCTACATTTGCATATGAGCACAAAATATTTGTTGGCCCATTTTCCAGAAAGTTTCCAAAGGCTCAAGTATGGGTGGCACCGAGGCAATGGAGTTGGCCTTTAAACCTGCCTCTTGAATTTTTTGGGATTTTCCGTGCAAAAACACTGATAGATGGGGATATGTCAACACCATGGGCTGATGATATTGAGCAGAAGGTTTTGAGTTCTCCAGAAGTTGGTAATAATAGATTCTGCTCTAATGTTAGTCTGAGCTAGGGTTAATTTCACGTATGATCACTGAATTTTTTCACTATAACTAACTAGACTTTACCCACTAACATTAAGGTTGCGAAACTATATTTTTGTCATATTAAAGTAATTGAGTTTTACAGCTTTACCCGCTATAGCAGTATAGTTAAACTTTAACCATTTTAGCGATGTAACTTACCCATCAAGGCTAAGACGGATACAGAATTTGAAGTTTATGGGTCCTGGCTACAATTTCAAGTTAATACTACAATAATAATTGGATCACAGTCAAATATTTATAGATATATAGTAGGTTTCTTAATATATATATACAGCATCTGAGCAAAAATTACCGAGTTCACGTGAACCCATAACCAACATTGTAGATCCGCCACTGCATCAAGGTGACTTTAATGTTATAGTGAGTAAAGTTTTGTGATTTTATTGTTATAGTGGGTAAGTTCCGTTACTTAATGTAACAAATTAATTTTGTGACTACTGTTATAGTGGATCAAGTTCAATGACGTAACCCTTTGAATGGTGCAGTTGTACCTTGTATTTCAAATACGATAACTTTTCCCTATTGGTTCTCTAGGAATTGGACCATATGTTGAGGTGGCATTCTATCATAAACGATCAAGGACACTGCTGGTGACAGATGCTGTGATATTTGTCCCAAGGACACCACCTGAATGCATTAGTAAGGAATCCTTATTAGCATCTGCAAACAATGGTTTGGCTGTTAGATTACTTAGTAAAGGAAAAGAAGTTCCTGAAGGACCGGTCGTTGACAACAAAGTCAATCGACAGAAAGGTTAGTCCTCTACTGATAACCAAGAAGCTGCTGAACTGTTTTGGTTCTCAAAACAAAGAATGAAACAAAACATTGCTCAGTAATTTATTTTTTATCTGTATCGATCTGTGTTTCGTTTTCAGGATGGGAGAGGATGGTTCTTCAGATTCTGTTTCTAGGTCCATCAAACCTTCTAGAGCCAAACGCTAGCTTTGCTCAGATGTCACAAAAGCTAATTGTTTCACCCATTGTAAAAACATTGGTTTTCAGCAAAGTTCCTGAAAAAGTAAGTCACTTATTACTTTCTTCCATTTACGTAACTACTCCATTTGTTCCGTTTTGTACGTCGGTGTTTGGCTAGTCATAGAGTTTAAGAAAGAAGGAAATATTTTTACCACCTACGACCAAAATACCATTAGAACTTGTGTTCTTTATACATGTCATGGCATTTCATCAGTGTTATCAAAAGCGAAAAGCGCAAAAAAGCTCTAAGGTCAGTTGGGGCTTTAAGCGCAAAGCGCAAATAAAGCGTGGGCTTTAATGAAAAAAAGCGCAATGGCGCAAAAATACGAATATATATATGTTTAGTCCAAGATTGATAATAATAAGCATGAATAACAAATATATGGACAAAGAAATTGTAAAAATATCACGATAAAGTGAAATATCAATCATCTAGTGTCACCTCTCCAAGAGAGGCTCATTGGCAAGGAAAAGTATGTCTTAGAGCCTTGATGATGACACTGAAGCGCACATAAAGCGAGGCGAAGCGCTCAACATGTTTTGAGCCTCGCTTCAGGGATAACACTGCATTTCATTGGTTATGAAAGCATGTTATTAAGAGTAAAATGAAAATTTTAAATTAATTAACGGATTTTCCAATATGGAAAGGTTTTGCTCTTTCTAGACAGATTAAAATTGGAAGAGTGTCATGTGATAGAATAGAGGGAGCATTACAGTATATCTTGGTTTATCAAGCAATCAACGTGCTACTATCTAGCAGAACCAAACACTCTTGGTCAAGAAATCACTCACTTTTCTGCAATTGCAAAACTATCCTTCAGTTTTCTAGGTATAATCAGAATAGTAAATTGCCAGATTGAGTTTCACTAGTGATGAGACATGGATGGAAACATTACAGTATATCTTGGTTTATCAAGCAATCAACGTGCTAATATGTAGCAGAACCAAACACTCTTGGTCAAGAAATCACTCACTTTTCTGCAATTGCAAAACTATCCTTCAGTTTTCTAGGTGTAATCAGAATAGTAAATTACCAGATTGAGTTTCACTTGTGATGAGACATGGATGGAAACAGTCAAGTGAAAAAGTGAGACTCGGATGTTTATTTTAACCCTGTATAATTTCCTAGTCCAAGGCCCAAAGAATTAAAGAAAAGGGCAGCCTTATACACAAACTCCTGCTTCGAGATTAAGAGCCGCTAAACCATATTGTCCCTATTATACGCATATTAACAAAAAATCTAGGATCAAAATCTTTAACTATGTTTAACAATGGCTGTGTGCTCAGTGCAACTGTTTTACCTCACATCTTTAGATTGACATGCAATAGTTTACAGGAAGATCCTTTTCCTGTTTGAAAAGGTGTTTAAATTTGATTGTCTTTTTCCTTTATTCTGAAAATTCTTTTCTATTCCTTTCAAAACTTCAGGTTAGAGATTGGATTGACAGTATAGTTCGAGATTGGAAATTCAAGAGAATTATCCCTGCTCATTTTTCTGCTCCAATAAACGCAAGCAGTTCGGACTTGTTAGCAGCCTTTGCATTTCTTGACGATCTCTTGGGTGAGCGCTATGTGACTCGGCCTTCTTTCTCGCTTCTCTTCACTTCACTCTTAGGAAAGGCTGCTAGCTATTTTCCTCCAGATGACATGAGGACCCTATCATCCCTGGATCAGTTCTTAGTGTCTGTTGGAGCAGTGAAAAAAACAGTCTCGGGCCGCAAAAGATGACAGAAAATGTGATTTTACACATGTATACTAATTACTCGTATTGGAGATTAAAAGCTTTAGCAAGATGAAAGCAAGCTTTTTACACAGAGAGAAATTGCAATCATAGCTCAATAGTAATCATGAGAGTTTGGCTTGATTCTGTGCACAATGTTATATATTGGGTTCTAGCTGTCAACTGATAATACATCTTCATCTAAAGTGAACATTAGCAAAACCCATAACAGCTTTTGAGGTAATATAATTACAAGAGGGGCTTAACGCCGAGATAATGAGCCTAAAACTGCATGACTAACTAGATAATACATTCTAGTTTAACTTCTGAAACAGTTTTTTAAGTCAAACTGCCCGGTAGTGCAGATGAGCTGCAGCTCAAATATTCTGCTGGTTATCATCTCCATCTCCATCTCCATTTGCATCTTCGAAGTCCAAGCCTACAATCCTCATCTTGCCAATGTTAACTGCAAGTTCTAACTGTCAGGAGGCTAGAAAGAAATTACTTCCATGTTCAGTAAATTAAGTTTAAAATCAAATTATGCAAATAAAACAACATCAGGACATGGTCAATTTTGTCTGTGAGTCAATTTTCTCAGTGACCCTTTCGATTGAGGAAAAATGGCTTAAGTAGGGTTCTGGATATAATCTGGTCAAATTAACATCCTGAGTATAAAGAAAACCCTCAGGGGTTGGCCTGGTGGCAATTGACTTGAGCCTTGGGGTGCTCCCTTTCAAGGTCTCAAGTTCGAAACGCACGGGTGCAAACAATTTCGAGGGGCCATCGGACTGGAAACCCTGAATTACCCGTGGTGCACTTGCGAAACTCCTTGCCGAGAGCCTGTGCACCCCCGGGATTAGTCGGGGCTCAAAGAGACTCCGACACCCGGTGCTTAATCAAAAAAAACATCCTGAGTATAAAGAAAGTTGTTTGGATGAAATTTCCTGATTCTTAATCAAAACCTACACTGCAAAACCTTCATCTCTACTTAAACGGGACTTTATGCTGAAGGCCAGTATTTAGGAGGTAAAAAGCAAAATAAAAGAGGCAGTCATAAGTAAATGTGTCACAAGATGCCAAAGGATCATATCAAGGAAAGAATAATTATGACGTTAAGACTTAAGAGTTGTTCATCTGTGGAATGACAGTTGAATACGTCTTCATTCTTACATGCTGCAGATCATAAGAAGACCAAAACTTTCAGATCATACTACAACAACAACATACCCATCATAATCCCACAAGTGGAGTCTGGGGAGGATAGGATGTATGCGGACCTAAACCATACCTTTGTGGAGTAGAGAGGTTTGTACCAAACTTTCAGATCATAATACCACAAATTAGTGTAAATAAAAATTTCCAGGTTGGATGTTTAATTGACATAAACATTTGAAAAGCCACTTTCCCTTCCATGTGTCTCGCTTATTTGGAAAAAGGAAGTGCAGGAAAGATGGTACGATTTGACTGCCTCAAGGAACAACAACACAGAAACATACCGAAGTTATGGAACCCGGTGGTCTAAAATTGTTTGATTTAAAATTGATGGGTCATACTGCTAAGATGATTAGAGAAACCTAACACCATAATTAGAGTCATATTACGATCAGAAAGAGAAATCTACGAAAAGTGTAAAAATGATGGCAATAGGGTAACTTTACCAACAGCATCCGCCCCGGCTAACTTGGGCATGAATTTGTTGATATGGTCCTCTGCTGCTTTACCCGCTTTCAGTGTCTCACACTCGAAAGAAACAAGAATCTTGTTCTTCTGATCCTTCTTGTCAAGCATATTGACAACATCATCCTCCCACCTTGAGGCAAAGAATACAAACTAATTAGGTAAGTGTAATGAACAGAAGCCTTAAACTCGTATAACCAGCCTTTAGCCATATGTTTGACGATCATTTTCAGGTACATAAATATGCTTCTTCAGATTAAAACAAGAACGAACGTTAATCTGTTTTGCTACAGAGAAACCCTAGAAGAACTTTAGAAGGTTCGACACAATAGATGTCAGGATAAACTCATAAATCATTCATAGGAAGAAGGTATGTATCAGTTTTTGCCGCAGCGAAACTGTTCAGATTAAGGGTCTGTTTTGTATGGAAGAAAACATTCTTTTTTCAATTTTTTCATTTTTGATTGGTCAAATTTTTTGGAAAACATTACCTCTAGGAAAAAAAAAATTCCTTAAAAAGGAGGAAAATGACTTCCCTTGTCTCTTCCCCACCCTCCAACACATCTCACCCCTACCCCCACCCTCATAGCTCCCCATCCCCCCACCACCCCACTCTTACCCCCACCTCCACCTCACAGTGTTTGCGTAGATTATATACTATTCTCCACTTATTTTTTTTTATTTTTATTTTTTGATCAGGTAACATTCTCCGCTTACATACCAAGCACACCCTAAAGCAAGAAGTTTCATTTCTAAACAGTCTTCAAAGTAATTTTAAGGCGACTCACCCATGAGCATGGTCAACATTCTGAATCCTAGCAGCATCATGTCCTTTGCACTCCACTATAACATCCCTTTCTCTTTTTCTCTGGGATACATGCCACAATTAGTTAGAGGAAATAACAAAGATCAAACTCTATAACCTAACAAGTTACTACAAAGAAACAAAGGTGATACGATTGGAACAGAACCATAGTTATTAAATTAATGGCTCTTACATTGTAGTCAATAATTGTGAGCTTCAACAAGCGGTAGTCCTCACCCCTACTGCATTCCCTTTCACAAACCATCTCTTCCAACAAGAACAAATAGAGTAGTCGAGAAGTTAATTTGAATACCCAAAAAAAAAAAAAAAAAAAAATTACTCCCTCCATCCGAATTTTTTTGCCACTTTCACATCCCGAGAGTTAAATTAACTAATTTTTGAAGCTAAATCAGATTAGATAAACTCAATGTTGTAAAATTAAAATTCAGATATTCAAAAATTATACGATGAAAAATACTTTTTAAATGTTGGTCAAAGTTTGAGATAATGGTCAAACACACACCTAAACTATCACTTTTTCGCAAGTTTCACGCCTCAACTATCAGTTGTCCCTTTTTCCTATATGAACTATCATTGTCTATGTATGAAAACATACCTCGAAACTGACTAGGTCAATTATCTGTTATTCCCTTTTCCTACCTGAACTATCATCATCTACTCAACTAGTAGGTGTGTTTGAATAGATAGTGATAGTTCAGGTAGAAAAACAAAACATAGTTTAGGTGTATTTTTGACCATCTAACTCTCAAAGTTTACATAGTTTGTTTCTCGAAAAGCCAAAAAAGTACAAACTATCATTCCAAATAAGGAAGTGATGCATAATAATAGAGTAATATTTACCAGTGCCATGGATGCCATAGCAGATAGAATGAGGAAGATGAATGAAGTGACCCGAAATAGACCCGTTTTCAATGAGTGCTATTGAAGCAACTCCTTCCATAACTTTTCCTTCCATTTCTTCTTCTTCCCCTGCACTATCAAAAACTTGTTTACATATACAAAATATCACTCCCTTTGTTTCAATTTGTTTGTTTGGGTTTGATTTGGCACGGAGCATTAACACTCTTGTAGTCTTAAACTAAGTAGGCGTTTAGCCAGGAAAATCAAATATTTTTCACATTATTTGGAATTTTGAAGTTGGAGTTGAAGATGGAGTTGGTTGATTATAGTTTTGCAAAGAATATTTGGTTGTTTGAATGTATTAAAAGTGAAAAAAGCGAAGAAAAAAGTGAAAATATGTTTTAGATTGTATTATGGCCGAACGTTAATTTTTAAATAAAGTGAAATAATTTTTCGGAAAAGAAGTGAAACATTCTCATGGCCAAACGTTAGAATGTATCAAAATGTGAAAGGAACGAGACATTCTTTTTTAAACGAACTAAAAAGAAAGTTAAAGTAAACAAATTGAAATAAGGGAGTGTTAACACCATAAGAGAAAATCATCATTTGCATATACAAAGATGATTAAACAACTTACCCATTACTGCTATGGTGAATGCGATTGTGAGAGATTGCCGGAACTTGCGGAGCAGTGGAACAAGGATTTTGTTGTTGGGCCTGCTGATAAAGGAATGGGCCGGATCTAAAAGCAAGATCCAATTGTTGAAGCCCATTATACCCTTGTGGGAAAAGGGAATTTTCATAAATAGCATTATTTATACCCCTAATAACAAATTATGGCAGATATTATTGAATTTTCAAGACACAATATACGGTCAAAACTCTCTATAAAAATATTATTGGGTCCAAAAAATTTTGGCTATTATAGCGAATACCTATAACAAAGATTTGACATTTAAATAATAGTTGGTTATTATCGGCAAAAAAGATGCATACAATTTAATTTTTTATTTCTTAATGTTATAAAAAAAAACATAATTATTTAAATTTTAAATCATAAAAATATGCATGCTTCACTAACTAAACACTAAAGAGAGTTAATAAATGTTCAATAAAGTCATAACTAAATGTATAAAGTCTTAAGCTCTAAGGCACATATTTTAAATCCACTTGATTATTAAATTCTTTCAAGATTGACGCAAGAAATTTATAATTGTATCTATTTTTATAAAGATGATTAATTATTATATTGCCAAAAAAAGAAGATAGTTGTTATATGGAGGTAATTTTACAAAGAGCGTACTGTTATAAAGTTGGTTGTTGCTATTATAAGTAAAATGTTGTTATAGAGAACTAAAATATACTCCCTCTATCCCAAAAAGATTGTCCTACTTTCCTTATTACTTTGTCCCAAAAAGATTGACACATTTATATATTTAGAAACAATTTAACTTTATGAGATGATTCACAGTTACACATATATCTAAGATTTGTTTTGGACCATACATTTCAAAAGTCTTCCTTTATTTCTTAAACTCCGTGCCAAGTCAAACTAGGACAATCTTTTTGGGACGGAGGGAGTAACATAGAAAATCTGTTTTGAAAAAACTTAGTTGTTATAGAGAGGTATTGTTATATGCGAATGCTATTATATAGATGTTATAAAAAGCCTGTTTTGAAAAAATTTAGTTATTATAGAGAGGTGTTGTTATATGTGAATGCTATTATATAGATGTTTGAATGTACATATACTAAGGGGTCGTTTGGTTCGCCTTACTGAGAAGCTAAAATCTTCATATGACTTATTAGACATAGAGCCCGTTTGGATTGGCTTATATACTTAAAGCAAAATTTATTTGCGAACTTAAAAGTGAAAAAATAAGTTGGGGTAGTCCAACTTATTTTTTTTGGCTTATAAGCTATTTTCACTTATAAGTTTGCTTTTAGATAAACTAAGTTAAATGGGTCCAATTATTTTTTTGAGCTTATTTTAAGCACAAAATGACTTTAAGCTGGCCAGCCAAACACTCAAAAAAGCTGAAAACAGCTTATAAGCCAACTTATAAGCCAATCCAAACGGGCTCATAATAAAATTATGTTCATAAACTTGGATTCACCAGGAAAAATTGATGACTCATCAAAATGTGAATGATGTAATTGTCAGGTGGAAGACCCTTCGCATATTATTGGGGTGTATCTAAAGTCTAAGCAAATGTGGAACATGTTTATCTCCCCAAATGAGATTACTGCTATGAATGAAAAGCCAATGCTCGAATGACTTGATGATATTATACATAACTCATGGCAATCCTCCTGTAGTACTGCACTGATGTTTTTGATTATGTGATACGTGCGGAAAGAGCGAAATAAAAATGTGATTGAAAGGAATTGATTATCAATTGAACTCATATGCAAAAATAATTAGTGGTTATGTTAGGGAAATTGATGATGTCTTTTCGCGTCAGACTTTTCTATCTAAAAAGATCAAACTAATTGCTTGGTCTCTTCCTTGTGCAGAAAAGATTAAATTAAATATTGATGGCAGTATCAAAACTCAAACGGAAAATGCCGCTTTTGGAGAAACTTTTCGGGATAATCAAGGTAAGTGACTGTTGGGATACTCTATAAGTTGAAGTTTGCTTCAAGTCTCACTATAGATCTATGAAGTATTAAAAAAGGGCTCAAATTAGCAAAAGACAAGTTATGAAAGAACAGTATTGGAAATAGGCTGCCTACTTAATGTTAAGCTTATCGCTGACGAGACATACAACTTCATCCTCTTGCAGCTATTATTGAAGATCGCAAATATCTGTTGGAAGATGGCCACACATTTATTACACATATCTAGAGGGGAGCAAATTAATTTGCAGGTTTTCTAACAAATGAAGGTCACAACATATACTGAAGATTTATTAATTTGGAAAGATTCTAGACCCCATATTGTGAGATTTCACTGGGCATATTGTTTATTAATTTGGGAAGACGCGCTCAACGCTATAGAGTTTCTTCTCTTGAAAGATTTGAGTCATGTAGCTTATGAAAGAATTTAGGATGCTTGTTTAATCTTTTCATTGTCCCTCCCAAAATTATAGTCGTGAAATTATAATCCTTAGACTAATTTATTCCACCTATCAGGTGGGATAAAATAACATAAAGTTTGATGAGATAAGGTGAGATATCCGGGATTAAGTTTAAGATTAAATTTATATTTTATTTGATGAAAATATAAATTTATCTTGAGATTTAAAACTTTTAAACATAAAATTTAAAAATATTTCAGATTAAATTGGAACTTTTCTTACAAAAAACATTTCTTTCTTAAAATGAGTAATATATCGAAGGCTTTTTCACCTTCTTTAGTGAATTTACACAATGCAAATCTACATTAATCAGCCCAATAGAATTTAATTATCAGAAATTTCAAGAATTTTATTTTTCTCCCTTTCTTCAGCTTCTCTCTCTCTTATTTTTTTATTTTTTATTTTTATATAACATGGAGAGGTAATAGTACTACCATTGACCAAATCAAAATTAGACAGAACACACAAAACACACACAAATAGGAAATCTCCTTCCCCCTCCTCTTTTTCTTTTCTTTCTTTCTGTTCAATCCTCCAATAATAATGTCACAAACTGGGAGGGAGTAGCAAAAACAATTCATCTTCCATTAAAAACATAATAATCCTCAGGTTTAACAAATTTCATTCATTCATTAATTCATTTCACACATACATACATAGATATATATATGGATTCATTTCACACACACATACATATATGTGTGTTTTCATTTTGAAAGCCCTAAACTTTTTCCATTTATAAAGGGTTCAGCTAAATTTCAAGGTTGTGGGGGTAAAGAAAAGAATAAAGGGTATCTGAAAACGTGCTAATCTTTGGATCTGATTGTGAAAAAAAAACATCATTGTATTTTGATTGTTTAAGGAAAAATCAAGAAAAGGGTAGTAGTGGCATTGTTGTTCAGCTAGTTTTTGGGGCAAAAGGAAATCATAAAGGGTGTCTGCTAATCTTTGGATCTTGATGGTGAAAAAGACATCATTGTAATTTGGATTGTTTAAGGAAAAATCAAGAGAAGGATAGTAGTGGCATTGTTGTTCAGCTAGTTTTCGCGGGTTGGGGGCAAAAGGAAAGAGTAAAGGGTATCTGAAAATGTACTAATTTGTTGGATCTGATGGTGAAAAAAACATCATTGTATTTGTTTAGTTTAAGGAAAAATCAAGAAAAGGGTGGTAGTGGCATCATTGTTGGTGTGGGTGTGGGTGTGGGTGTGGGTGGAGGGATTGTTTTGGAGGATTGGAATTGGGAAGATGCAGCTGCACTTCTCACCTAGCATGAGAAGTATAACAATATCGAGCAGCAATGGAGGGTTTGGTGAATTGATGAAGATCAAAGTCGCAGCTCGCCACTTCTCCTATAGAACACTCTTCCATACTATACTTATCTTAGCTTTTTTGTTGCCCTTTGTCTTCATTCTCACTGCTCTTGTTACCCTTGAAGGTGTCAACAAGTGCTCCTCATTTGGTACTTCAAACATTTCTCTCCTTTTTTTTTCCTTTATGGTATAATGTTAGCTAGATCAGTCATTGACATTTCTCTTCTTTTTCCTTTGTGATATACTGTTAGCTAGATCACTCATTGACCTTGCAATTAGCTTCTTGATGCTGATATATGTTTCACTTTGCTGATTCCTTTTGATTGAATATTGATGTTTTCCTTTATCTGGTTATTGTTGTGTAGCATCTATTTCATATTAGGGTAGAAGGTTAGTAAGTAGCTGAGTTTTGTCGCACTATGTGTGGGAGACGGAAGGGGCTAGTCTCCTCCTCTCCTCTTTTCCTTTAAGCAATAGTATTTAGTTATCGCACAGTTTCTTATTCCTCGATGTGTATTACTATTTGTTGCCACATTTGTATTGTATCTTGCTATTTTGCTGTCTCTTTTCTTACAATCCTGCGTCGATATACTTTTCTTTTGAGCCGAGGATTTATTGGAAACAGCCTCCATACCACACAAAGGTAGCGGTAAGGTGTGCGTACACCCTACCATCCCAAGCCCCACTTGTGGGATCACACTGGCTATATTGTTGTTGTTGTTTTATTTGTGATGTTATCTACACCATCTAGTTTGGGATTGAGGCAGACTTCTTCTTGTAATTGCTTCATCGATAATGTAGTAAAGTTGTTTTAATTTGTTTGGATCGTTGTCATTGTTATTGAATCAGTATTGAGTTCTTTCTTTCCCTAGCTTAGGCAAGTCTTCAACTTGACTACCATCTTAAAAGGGAAGGGTGGAGATACTGGTAGATGAGTTGTAAAAACTTATTGCAATCCTTGACATATTTCTTTATTCCATTTTACAAATGAATACCATTTCAAAAGGTTGTGTATGTATTTTTGTTCTTCAACTTTGGTAGCAGATACATGATTGAGGTCATTTCATGGATGTATGTGCATGCAAGAGCGAGGATTTCTGGGTGGGATGGTTGGGGGGGGGGGGGGCATGCTTGATTGTATTTTTAGTTGTTTGCATCTGTGGTGTCTAGTAAATGCCGGCTTATCTGTGTAGGGTACTGCAGATAGTCTTACGTATTTAAGCAATGCTACCTATCTGCATTTGGTAGAGTTTAGAAAATGTTGATTGTTGGCACATGTAGATTGGTGCTATCTTGAAGCACAAGGATCTTTGCATCACATCTCCTGATCATGTCGTTCTGTTGCTCTATGATGTCTTTCAATGCTATTTTTTCTGTTCCGTAGCAAAAAAAACTTTTATTGTTGAATTTGGTTGTGATGCTCGTAGTAGCTGCTTCTTTTTGTTGCTTAGTTTACTTCTAACTATTGTTAAATCACAGTTTACTTTCCATTTGTTACAACTTAGCTAAAGTTTAACTTCGCTCTCCTTTTGTCGATATTCAGATTGTTTAGGCAGACGATTGGGACCAAAGCTTCTTGGACGGACTGATGATTCAAAAGTAAATAAACTTCCCTCTATATCATTTACTGCTGGTTTTTCACACCATTGTTTTCCAATCTTGTATTAAGCATTTATGTAATAATGCAATATACATGTTATTAATAAAAGTGTTTGTCATTCTTGCTATTTCAGCAGAGACTGGTGAAGGATTTTGTTAAGATCCTCAATCAAGTAAACTCTGAGGAAGTGCCATCTGTTATGAAGCTCCCAGAGTCTTATGCTCAACTTGTTTCTGAAATGAAAAACAACAAGTACAGTGCAAAAGAATTTGCTTTCATGCTGAAGGGAATGGTATGTGCAAATAACCATTCTCTCTCTTTTGTTTGTGTACAATTGATTTCTAGACATATTAACTTGGTCTGTGCATTCGGCTTTACGTCACAATCTCCTACTTGTTTTGAGCATTATGTTCACCGGGAAGGCTTAATTGAGTTAATTCCCGTCCCCCACTTTGACTTTTAGTGAAAATCAGGTAAGAAAATATGGATGAGGAGTGAAAATGCATGGAGTGGCGCAATATTTGCAGAAAATCCATTCTTCTTGTTCCATTTAAAAAATAAAATAAAAATTAAAAAAATCCATTCTTCTTGTTACACATGGGCTTGTTGTTTCTTGTGATTGAGGAAAATGATTCGTAATGTCATCTTCCTTTGCATGCTTTACTTTTTGTTTGTTGTACAATGAGCTTGTAGGTTGATATTTAGTATGCCGCACAGTATTGCTTCCTTCAATAATGTTTGCATCATGTAAGAATTTGCTATTTTGCAGATGGAGAGATCTGAAAGGGAGATCAGAGAATCAAAATTTGCAGAGCTGATGAATAAACACTTTGCTGCAAGTGCTGTTCCTAAAGGCATTCATTGTCTTTCGTTGCGATTGACTGATGAGTACTCCTCTAATGCTCATGCACGCAGACAGTTGCCTTCTCCAGAACTACTCCCTCTGCTTTCCGAGAACTTGTTGCACCATTTTGTATTGTCAACTGATAACATCCTAGCTGCTTCCGTCGTGGTCAATTCTGCTGTGCAGTCATCTCTAAAGCCTGAAAAAATTGTTTTCCATGTCATCACTGACAAGAAAACATACGCAGGGATGCACTCCTGGTTTGCTCTGAATCCTGTGTCTCCAGCGATTGTGGAAGTTAGAGGTATTCATCAGTTTGACTGGTTAACCAGAGAAAATATTCCAGTGCTTGAAGCAGTTGAGGGTCATTATGGGATTCGAAAATACTACCATGGAAACCATGTAACTGGCGCCAATCTCAGTGATACTACTACTCCACGATCTTTTGCCTCAAAACTGCAGGCTAGAAGCCCAAAATACATTTCCTTGCTCAATCATATTCGCATATATTTGCCAGAGGTAATGCTGACGAAATAATTGCCTTCCATTTTGCTAGCATGAAATTTGAGGGATGAAATAGTCCAAAAGCCTTACAGTCTCTCACAGACAGATGTTTACTGGGTGAATGCCCCCTGGTCTTGGTCTAATATACCCTCAGGAAAAGATTTATAAGAGTAGAGTCAAATGATAGGCTAAGTATGAAAATGGAGTTAAATTTGCATTGCTTGAGCAAGGTGCCTAGGACTTGGTCTTTTGAATGTTCTTTGTTTTATGGATCAACCTTAGCTATAATTCCATCAGTTTACCAGAAAACGGGTTTAGCTAATTTGATCTGACGTGTGAGACTTTCTTTCTATTTTATTTACAGTTGTTGTCTGACATTTGAGGATTCTTTTTATTTTATTTTATATATGTTATAGATAGATAACTGGAGCCTGTAGGAATTAGGTTTAAGCTTATCCAAATTGTATCGCTAAAGGGCGCAGATTTTTGTGCTCCACAAATGATTCACATTTCATGTACATGCCAATAGGATTGAAATTTCCATGTTTGGTGTAGAACTACATAGCACCATATCTACAACTAGATATTTCAAGGCTTCTGTCAGCATTCAATCCCAAAGCAGAATGAGCAAACACTATCACCCCTGGATTTGAATTTATTATTCAGCTATTATTTTAATTATCAGTGTGAATACAGCTATTATCATCCTTCGTTTTCTTTATTTTACTTTTCTTCTGCTATTTTGAAAATGGTCCCCTCTCCCCACTAATACTGTGACTACAAGTGTTGCACACCAAGTGCTCCTTTTATTCTGCAACACCAAGTGCTCCTTTTATTCAACTAAACTTCCACTTCTATGCGGCATTCAACAACACTTTCTTGTTTTCCTTTTTCTCCTTGCTATTACTCCCTCCGTCCCAATTTATGTGGCACACGTTCCTTTTTAGTTTGTCTCAAAAAGAACGTAACTTTTCAATAATTATAAACAACTTAACTTTGAAATTCCCCTTTTACCTTTAATGAAATGATTTATAACCACACAAACGTCTAAGGTTTGTTTTAGACCACAAATTTCAAGTCTTCCTTTCTTTCTTAAACTTTGTGCCTAGTCAAACAGTGCCACATTAATTGGGATGGGGGGAGTAGCAGGTTTTATCATTTAATTCTTTTATGTAACGTTATTCTCTCACCTCTTATCTGTGTAGATATTCTCTTTTTTCTATACTAATCTGAGATTCTCTATGGTGTTGTATGCAGCTCTTCCCAAACCTTCATAAAGTGGTTTTCTTGGATGATGATGTTGTGATTCAGCGTGACTTGTCTCCATTGTGGGACATTGACCTTAAGGGAAAGGTGAATGGAGCTGTTGAGACCTGTAAAGGAGAGGATGAGTGGGTGATGTCAAAGCGATTCAAAAACTACTTCAATTTTTCTCATCCTCTCATATCAAAAAATTTGAACCCTGACGAGTGTGCATGGGCTTATGGGATGAATATCTTTGACTTACATGCATGGAGAAAGACAAATATAAGAGATACTTACCATTCATGGCTTAAAGAGGTAGTCCGATCGCATAGTTCATGATTTTTTACTTATCTTTCAGTTATATGTGTTCCTACATCTATGGAATTATTTTTCGATCATGCAAGAGTTTTGAGATTCTTCTATGCTTCTTGCTTATGTCTGTCTCTTATCTGATGTGTGGCTTATTCAGTTTTTTTGTCTGCGATGGTCTTCTAGATCACACAAGCATGTCCTAATTCAGCATTCTCTTGTTGGTTTGTATGCTATTAATTTACTATTGTACTTTCCTACTTGACATCAGAAATTATTGCGATTGAGAAGTTTAAAGCTGTAACTTTTATGTTTCAGTGTTCTTTGTTGGCTTTTGCTGTCTTAAATATTGAAGATACAAGCTGCATCAAAGCAGCACATGTAATCTTCACTTTACTATCACCCCCTAATGGGGTTGTAGATTTTAGGGATCGTTTGACTGATGGTTAGAGAGGAGTTATCCATGTATTAAAACTAGCATAACTTTATACATTGTTTGGTTACACGAATGGGGGCAAATAATCTCCGCATGAGAATCTAGCATAAGTTATACAATGTTTGGTTGGTTTTTTCGCTTCTCCACATAAAACATAACATTGCTGATACAATGTTTGGTTCATGTTTTTCTTTTGCTCATAACCAATACATATATAAGTTATGAGAGAATCTATATATTATTTTAGGCAGGGTAGAGATGGAATAACTAATACAAACGGAACCCTGCATTACGAATACTTGCATAACTAATCCCTGCATTATTACTACCTACATAACTCTGACCAGCAACCAAATGACCTGATGATTGGACTCTCTTGTATTATGTGCCCTCCTTTCCTTTTAAGCAAGCGGCGCAATGATCAATTATTGTAGCTCTGTAAAGAGTTCAATACTTCGGATGGCTGACATAGTGCTGATTCAACTTGAAGAGATGTCATAACTAGTCGACTAGAAAAACATGTGCTATTAATTGACACCCCTGACCTTTGTGATGTTTTTGTAGAATCTGAAGTCAAAATTGACGATGTGGAAGCTTGGAACACTACCTCCTGCTTTGATTGCATTCAAGGGTCATGTTCACCCAATTGATCCATCATGGCACATGCTCGGTTTGGGCTATCAGAATAAGTCTGACATTGATAAAGTGAAGAAGGCAGCTGTAATTCATTACAATGGCCAGTCCAAACCTTGGCTGGAGTTAGGCTTCGAGCATCTCCGTCCTTATTGGACCAAGTATGTAGACTACTCCAATGATTTTATCAGGAATTGCCACATATTGGAGTAATCAATAGATCCCACTTCAGCGACAAAACACAAAGCACAAATCCGGATGTAAAGAGGAGATTCTCAGACTGGCTGAATTTGATAAGGTATATTCAGGTTTTCGGATTTGCTGCTTTTGGCTCACTTCTATGAAGACAACCTGCATTACTAGCATGGCTACGAGATTCATTCTTTCAGTCTGTAAGAAGTTCATCAATTTATTATTTTTTCATCGGGAGAAAAGGGACATTCTTTTGGTTTAGCTTACTATCAATATTGGTTAGGGGGCAATATTGGGGCATGGCAGAAAATACTTATCATTTGCCATTGGTGATAGGAGCTGTTATATTGAGAAGAAAAGTCAGGATGGAGGCCATGTTGAAAAGCCCCCTTAGATATAGAGATAATTCTTTATCTTAAAATATTGAATCTTTTTCTTTATATTGTTGTCATCACCTACATTTCAACTTCTATTAATTGATTAAATTATCTCTATTACATCAGACTGTAAGTAATGGAGATTCTGGTAACAAAATCCCTCAAGAGTTTGGGAACAACTTATGTTCCTGAGAATACAATTGCTATGTGCAGAAAATTCTTTTTACCAAATTTCCACTGACAGGTTATATACGTATATATTATAACTATATATATATATATATATATATATATATATATATATATATATATATATATATATATATATATATACTACTACTACTACTCTATATAACAGGCAACCAAAAGAATTTGTGTTTTTTGTAGTCCTCAGAAGGCTATAATTGTTATTCACTAGAGTTGAATATGAATTTCAAGATTTTTATGCTTCCACGTGGCTGCAATAGTTACATTTGCCTTGGATATCCCCACTTTTGCCCTCATTAATTTCTTAAGACCACCCTCACTTGGACCTTCACAATTGGTGCATTCTTTGACTTTTTGTAATCTCTTGTTGGTCTTTATTAGGTTAATTGTTAATATATTATTTGTCCTTGTGTCACATTTAAACATGTATATTATATTTGCTTACATCTGTTCTAAAATTAGTTTTCGGTATAGTTTTAAAAAGAATTATTTTATGTATTTGAATTATTACTCCCGTCCTAATTTTTATGACACCGTTGAAATTCTAAAATTCAAACTTCTAAATGTTGAATGTGAATCCGGATATACAAGCTTTAAGTTTTTTTAAATAAAATTTATATATTTGAAAACTCCGTAAAAAGTACTATAAATTATAATAATTAATAACTTAAAATATTTAAAAGGCAGATAAAGAAATTTTGGTCAAAGAAAAACTTATTGACTCTCGAAATTTCAATTATGGCACATAAATTGGGACGGATGGAATAGTTGTTACTATTCTTATAAAATATTAAGTAATCCCTTTAAATATTGCACATGATAAATCTGTCGAATTCTTATATGATGAGCTTGCTATTAGTATTGACTTTAGTATAGCTAATTAGATTAGTGAATGTAGTTTTGTGTTGTTTATTGATTTCAGTTTAAAGGCGGTATTTGTATTTAATTTTTCTTCTCAAAATGTCTAGGAAAAAGAATTAACAAACAATCTTGGTTCTGAGCTTTAGAATTAGTTGAGAGATAATTTCAATAGAAGTAAAAATACCCAACGATAAAAGAAAATAAAGAAGAAGATTTATAAACAAAATGATCTTCATTAGTAGACTCCTACTTAGCGCGGTATTATTTCAATTATGTAAGCATTCCTCGAATACCAAAATATCGTTTTATGGTAATTTGGTTAGTCATGCCGATTTAATTCAGGAAAAAATGATTGAAATTAATCTAAAATATAGTAAAGCTCAATCTAATTATTGAAGATTATATTATCAAAAACTCTGTAAAAAAAAATAAATAAATTATATCCTACATTTGCATTTGTTTGGAAATAAAATTAAAAAAAATCTAAAATAAGAAAAATTTATTTTTAATTGCAATTACTTTTGTATGATTAATTTTTAGGAATTTGTAGAAAACTGCTCTTTCAATAACTTAATGCCATAAAGAATGGACCAAAAAATAATTAATAATTTAATTTTTAATGTTGCTTTGGGCCCAGGCTTAGCACGGGCCAAATCATACTAGTTCTGCATATATTAGCATATGTTAAGTGTTCTGATGCTTCAAGAGATTTCAATTATTTCTATGTTTTTTCTAGAGCCCAAGAAGCTGGTACTGAATTTTCTTGCTTCATAAGTAGCGAGATTAGTGTCCCTTTTTTTTGCAAAATATAGCAACATTATCTTTTGTCAAATTGTAGCAGTATATTTCTTTCAAAATGTAGCATATACAATGTAAGCGCGCACATACAATATCAATGTACATACACTGATACGTTGTATATATACATGTGTATACACTAATTGCATATGCATATGCACGCGCATACCAGAATTGTGCCTATAATTTAGGATACGTATATCAATGTATATTTGCTATCAATAAAATGTAAAATATAGTTATGTTTTGTAATTTTTTAAAAGTACCGCTATAACGTGTAATTTCGAACCTTAATTGATTACATTAAGTAATTTTTCCTTTTATAAACCATACCTAATAAAGTTATTGGATTTAAGTGTCGGTCAATAACCGGTACATCAAGTAGATCCTGATCAGTGATAAATATCCGGGATACTGCCCTCCTGAAAATGTGACGTCGATTGATTGGCTACCAAACATATATAAAGCAAATATTATTATAGTAATTTGACAAGTTAATGTAATGAAAAGGGATATCGTACACTCCAATTCATTTTGTATGGTGATTTTTGACACGGTAACAAAATTAATAAAAGGACTTTTGACGCAAGCTAAATATAAACATGATATCATCTTATTATCCAAAACAACTCAAGATAGTTGCCATGCGGCGTAGGGATCGGATGGCAAACGGGGCGGTGCAGTTGCGGGGTAAACCTGCGAAGAATCTAACCTGCTCTGCATAGCAAAAATTTATGTTTTTAACCTGCCCCGCATAGACTGTTTTTAACCTGCCCCGCATAGACCCGCACCGTACAACTTTCTTTTTTTGAAAAGAAAAACTATTTTCTGATTTGAATATATAGGATACCCAAACAAATGAAGAGCAATGAATATGGAATTCTCGTAACTGTTCTTTTGATTGATGTTATAATAATGGATTTTTCCATATCAATTTTTCTGAAATTTTGATATTCCCTCTTACTTCTTCACTGTTGCCCAAATTGTATTGAATTATTCATGATGGTTTGAGCAAATTTAGAATGTGAAATGATATATTAATCTTAGGTGCACATGGCAGTAGCATCACCTATAATAGACTTCGGGGTAAATGGGTTTGTATCGGAGTTTCATCGATTCCATTAGGTCCGAAATGTGATTTATGACTTAGTCGATTAGTTGGTTCGGGCCCCAAGGGGCTCGGGTGCATTTTGGACCTTGGGTTGGAAACTAGTTAAGTATAAAAGTTAGAGTTGATCACGGTCAATACTGGGTCAAGACAACCCTGTTTCAATGTTTTGAGTGTGTGAGCAGGTTCGTAGCGTGTTTTATGATTGAAATCCATATTTGGTTTGTGTCCGGGAGGTTCCGAATGAGTTTCGAGTGTTGAATCGAAGTCTGGGAGTATTTAGAGAATTGCTTGTTTTCTGGTGCCACTGGTCCTTCTTCGCAATCGTAGCCATGCCATCGCCTTCGACGAAGGAATTGGAGGAGGGTCGTGATTGCGGATGGTGAGCCACGTTCGCGTAGAAGGGAAGTGGGATGGGCCGGGTCAAGGCGAAGTATCGCGTTCGCGATGCATGGGCCGGGTCAGGACCTCGATTGCAATGCGTGTCTCACATTCGCGAAGAGGGAGCGGGCAGGACAGTGATTTAAGTCCCCAAGTTCGAAAACATTTCCCCATTTTTATATTTCAAGTTCTAGAGTTCGAATTTGGAAGATTCCAAAGGCAATTGACTCGTTTTAACTCGGGTGTAAGATTCGAACTCTTATTTTGATTTAATCCCTCTTAAAATGTGTTTCTTGAGTATTGAATATTTAAAGAAAAGACAATCAGTCACAAATTCTATGAGGAAATATTAGTAGAATATGCTTGGTAGTCTCGATGAAGAATGAAAAAGCGAAAAATGACTTGAATAATACAGTACCAATATTGGAGTGGGAATGGAATTCTACAAAAATTTGGCATGTGTTTTGATTCTTTTAAATTTATTTTTATATAGTTTGATGTTTTGAACATAGAATTTTCAAACTCAGTTTTTGAGTCTTTAGAAAAAGTGTTCATTTGAGTTTTTTCACGAAAAAGAAAGAAAGTTCACCACTTTTTTAGATTCTAAACTCAAATAAAAACTTTGTTGGAAACTGAAACCTGAAACTTCAAACAAATGCTAAATGTTCTTCTCCTTAATAATTAGGTAGATGCCGTTGCTGTAGCGATATATGTACATAATAGTGATCAACAAATCGTACATCAAACATGTCCAATATTCAACCTCATATAAAGAAAATAGTTCGGAACATAAAGTATCTCATATTCATACAAGGTATGACGAAAAAGTTATCTACTTTCTCTTTTGCTGAGAGTAAAAAAAAATAGCAAGAGAAACAAAATAAAAAGTCAAAAATCGAGTAATCAAAATATCATTTATTTCTTTAAAAGCATAAATATTAATTTACATTGGTAGTCATCACGATATCCAATTTCTTTCTTTGTTTAATTATTGCAAGTAGCATAACATACATTGAACCCTCTGTGCAATATTTGGTTGAACATTCAGCCAAGCAGTATCCTATTAGCCAATAGTTTGTTAAATGTATGTAATAAATTGGGTAATAATGTAGTATTAACGGTACATGTCGGAAAAAACATAGGGAATTGTTGAAATACAAACTTTAGTATGTTTGGCTAAACTTTCGAAATAAATTTATTTTGAGAATCAATGTTTTTTTTTTTTTTTTTTTTTTTTATATTAAAAGAGCTTCTTTGAAAAACATATTATGAGAGTAGCAATTTGTGTTTGATTTAAATAATTTGAGAAGTATTTTTCTTTGTATTTTCTGCTAGACCAATATTTCAGAAAAGTCATTTTACATGTCAAATTGCGAAAAAGAAGTTATTACTAATTTTAACTTAATACATATAAATTTTTATATGAGTAATTTTTCCTAAATAACCCAAAATACCTATTTTCTGGAGAACTTATTTTTCAACTTTTGCTTAAATAAAAAAAGTAACCTTTATTATTACTAAATAGTACTTATTTTTCATATAAAGTTTGACCAATTACCTTCATCATTTTCTCAAAAATATTTTTCTGTAAAATAAATATATTTAATTTTTCAGAATTGACCAATAAAACCACTAGGAAAAGAAGTATACCTTCTCTAAAATGGAAGAAGAGCAATAAGAAGATTTACCTGATTGCAAAAGAAAAATGGATGGGTGGGTTATACGGGTCAGGAGGGCTGAGTATTTTTATTAAAATGGGTCTTTTAAAACATGGCACAGTTAGATAACGCCACGTGATAATTTAAAGTTTCAGATTTTTCTACGCATGGTCCGTTAATTTCAGGGGTAGATTTGAGACGCAAAACAAATGTTAAGGATATTGTTGATCCCAAAGGTTAATGGAGTGCATTTATGAGTCATTTTTAATAAATGAGGGACATTTTTGGCCTTTTTCCGTTATTTATATTATGTGTAATAAAGAGATGAAAGAGAGGCCAAGAAACAAACAAAGATGGAAGTTTCAAAAAGTATTACTTCAGTAAAAGCATTAATCTTGATTTATCTTGGAGTCATCAAGATATCATATTTTTTCTACTTTGTATTCAATACTTTGCTTTTGTAAAAGAAGTAGCATATATATAACATTACATGCTAGTTTAGGTGCAATATCTTGTTGAACATTCATCCAAGCAGCTTCCGATCAGCTTTCATCTGCGAAGTGTTTATGAAATGTGTCACAAACACATAGAAAAATTATTTAATAAAGAAACATGGGGAAATAACTACTAAAAAGAAATTTTCGACAGACCTTTCCGACAAATAGATCAAAAATCTGTCGAAAACATTACTGACAAGTGAAAATTTTGACGAATTTTTGACCGAACGTCCACCGAAATTTCTAATTTTTTAGTAGCATATATACCTTCTTTAAATTTGGAGCAACGTTCTGTTCACCAGGAAGAACGGAATGATCATGGCAATGATCCCTACATTCTTCACGGCAATAATCAGTGACATGGACACATTGAGCTATACATCGTTGGTAGCACCCGGGGCGCACTGCTTCAACATTTGCTATAAAAATCACAGTGAGGAAAACTGACACTACAACTTTTTGTGGAGCTCATGTTTCACAATGTAAATAATATATGTATTTCTTTTAACTTTTGTGCTTAGATGAGAGCCAAGAAAACTCTATTTATAACCAAAGATTTTAGCAAAATTTATGATGAGATACACCACAATCTGATATTGGTAATTAGATTACACACAAATATCTGTATATTTCTATTTATTAGAAGAGCTTTGACCTACTAGTAGTTTCGACAAGTCTGCTTGTGGGTGATTTAATTTTCAAGCTAGGGCAATTTAGTCATTTCAATCTATTTGTTGTGTTCTATGCACTAACGTGTCTTACAATCTGCCACCCCTTTCATGACATGGCTTTCATTTGTCTTTGCCTCCAAGAAGCCCTTTTCATCTCCTTTCCCTTCTCTCTTCAATTCAAGGTACCGTTTCTTCTTACTCTCTTTTTCTTTCTTTTTGTGTATTCCAGAGCTGTATTTTTCCTTTTCCTGATTTCCTTTCGTTTGGTTCATTCACAACCCAAATTGGAGGGCCATGACGGGCACCCGAGCCCTACCTGCCGAGCACCGCTAAACATGCTTTTCTATCATGATCATAAACAAAAGTGGACGTCGGGGTCACCAGATGAAAATCTGCTAAATCATATAAGAGATATGCTGACAAAGGAATGAGCCCAAGAAAACAAACTATACAACAAAGCCAGATAAACCCATCGTGAAATACCATACAACAAAAATGTGGGCTGAAGGGCATATAAAGTCTAACTATACCATAACTGTCTACAAGCCTCTACTGGAGTATCTGACGTAAAGAGGTGGGGACAGGGCCCCGCTGTACTCATATGTACACAAAAGAATATCATACCAAAACTAGATCGCAAATCCGGAATGAGAGGAGTGCTCTAATGTCAGCTGAACAGCAGCCTACAGGGGCGGATCGTCAACCTGTCTACCTGAACTTGCGAGCATGAAACGCAGTGCCCCCAGGAAAGGGATGTCAGTAGAGACAAGGCACTGAGTATTTAAGGAATGAAAGTAACATGAAAAGAGACATAAGAGAACACAGGATGAAATAAATGCAACCTGTATGTTTGAATCCGCCTCGCGTCCAATAATATACATAAATACCGCATGCATGCATAAGGGTATATATATATATATATATATATATATATATATATATATATATATATATATATATATATATATATATATACGTATATATATATATATATATATATATATATATATATATATATATATATATACACACACCTCAAAAATTTTCGTGCCGTCATATGATAAATAGACTAATACAGGGTGAGACGAATATGATGTTTCTATAAGTAAGGAAGGTTATTTAACGATCCTAGCTAAGATTTCAAAGATGTTGGAAGTAAGAGGAGAAAGTTCCTTAAGAAGGGAAAAGTATATGTGGTGTTTTGGAAAAGTTTCGTAAAGTACCGAGCTAATGTTGATGTAATGATGTCTTAAAGAAGAGTTGTAACTCTCCTTAGATTGGTAATGAAGTGTTAAACAAGTGTCAATCCTTAGATTGGTAATGAAGTGTTAAACAAGTGTCAAGAAGGTTCCATAAGGATTGGAGATCGAACGAAACGATGGAAACCATTTCAAGGAAGTACAGTTATACAACCACTTATACGGTCCGTATAATTTTTTACGGTCCGTATAACCCCCAGCAGGAAGATGATTTCCATGATGGTGAATCACGGCCACTTTTACGGACCGTACAATGTTATACAGACCGTATAAGTGTCCGTATAACACCCGAAGGGCTGAGTTATTTTCAAGTCTATAAATGCGATCCAACTTTATTATTTTCATTTTAACACTTCTCCACTTCTCTCCAAGTCTCTAGAACATTCCCTATATTTCATATACAAGAGTCCAAAGGAGATCCAAGGCTCATATCATTAATTTAAGGGAATCAAGTATAAGGAAGCTCTGTGGGGGTTGCTAGAGTCGAAGACTTCTGTATCGAAGCTAGGGTTTTTCTTCAAGTGAAGTATTTCCATCCAAAGGTTATTACTACTCAATCGAAGGTAAGTTTTATGATCATTTCATGTTATTCGAACTATGGAGAGGTTGAAAGACTAGGGTAGAAGAAGAAAGTAGAAAAATGAAGTCTAAATGCAACTTTGGTGATATTTTTAAGTAGTGAGCTAACTTGAGTCATGATTACTAGCATAATATGGATATAATCTTGTTATGGAAGGTAATAATGGTAATGAAGAAGCATTATATGAAAATGTGCTAAAATGGGTATGAGGTCGCTAGTATGAGTTGAACATAGTGGTGAATATTGGAGGCTTAGTGTAATGTGATTACTTGAATTGGATATTATGAGCGTATTATGGATGTTATTGTGGTTGTTGGGAGTTGTTTTGTGATATGGTGGAAGTTGACGCAATAGGGGAAATGCTACCCAAATTTTCATTAGACTATGAATTATTCTAATTCGAATTTAAGAGTATCATTAAGGCTTAACCATGGTATGAATCCTTCTAAATGTAGATTGTTCAAGCTTCAATCGGAACGTTAGATAGTTGAGAAGACAAAGAGGTATGTAAGGCTAACCCTTCTTTCCATAAGGAATGGTTCATTGGCTATATATATATATATATATATATATATATATATATATATATATATATATATATATATATATATATATATATATATATATATATATCCTTTTATGAGTACCATAATGTCCTCCAAATGATTCTATCTCCAAAGCTACTAAAGCTCATGATCCTCGATACTTTCATGATTCCATTGTATCCTTTATATGATAGTTGATCCTCTAAGGACAGATGTAACAAAAATGATAATGGCAGTGACGTTGCTGATACTTATGGACCCTTATGTATACGTGTCTAAGTATGTATGACTATTACGTGACATTGAGCTTATATAGCCGGGTATGATACCTATCGCGCGCACACCACTGCAGTTAGGTACGGATACCACTGAGCCTTGGTAGGGCCAGGTATGTGTGATCACTGAGCCTTATCATGGTTGGGTATGTGAAACACCGAACCTCTATGGTCGGGTATGGTATGGATACGAATATGAATACGAACACGAATGTATATGTATGTATGTACACGAGCACGCTTTAGAAATGGAAGGTCCCTATGAAAGACAAGTAAGTAAGTAAGTAAGTAAGTAATGATGATAATGGCTTCACTATCTCCCGATTTTCCCATCTTATGCTGTTTCTTATGTTTTCTCTTATGCTCCTATTATGATGTTGATTATGCTTTACATACTCAGTACAATATTTGTATTGACGTCCTTTTGTTTGTGGACACTGCGTTATGCCCACAGGTGACCAGAGACAGGCTTGATCCATAGCTTTCTTATTCAGGGATTTCTTAGAGGAGCTCCATTTCATCCGGAGCTACAGCTTTTGGTATTATTCTTTTGTGTACATACATGGGCACGGCGGGGTCCTGTCCCGCCTATATGATGTTACCTACTTTGTAGAGGCTCGTGACAGTTGTATATGGTTAGATGTCTTAAAGCTTCGGTCGGCTTATATTTTGTATATCATTTTGATGGCCTCGTCGGCTTATGTATATTGATGTGGGCATAGTTGTCAATGATGGTATAAATGTGTTGTTCTTAGAACGAGTTTAGCGTTATTGATGTAGAGCATTCATGAATAAGCTATGTGGTCCACCTAGATGTGAATGTGAACACACGATAAGAGGTACCGGCGGGTTAGCACCGGTGCCGTCATAACCTCGGGTCGGGTCGTGACACACACACACACACACACTATATATATATATATATATATATATATATATATATATATATTCTTATACACACACACACACACGATAAGAAATACCCGGGTGGGTTAGCACCGGGTGCCCGTCATGGCCCTCGGGTCGGGTGTGACACACACACACACACACACTATATATATATATATATATATATATATATATATATATATATATATATATATATATATATGCGTACATAATGCCTACCAAGCCTCTGTGGGCATCCTATAGTATCATATCGGCCTCTGTGAGCATCATCATCATGTGACCAGCTGATCAGGTGGTAATGCGTATATAACGCCGTCACCTTCCCCATACCCCATACATATATATTATACATAGTATACGCGTATATAACGCCTGAGGGGTCATAGGTCTGTACATATATATAAATGAAATGCAATGCAAGAATATGATAAGAGTACATCCTTAATCTGCCGAAGTGACATAAGGTCATTACACCTCTGAACGTCGTTATGAGATAACATTTTCATCATTAAGTGACTCTAAGAATCATGCTGAATCTGAAGAAGAACTTACTGAGAATAACATTCTAGAGCATGAATCAACATGGAACATCCCTAGCTACTAAGAATAGAGTCATTATGAAGTAGCGTTACATTTTTGTTCCGTTCATAATGGTCATGCCAAAAAGAAGGAAAGTTAACCTTAACATATCTCAAGTCGTCCAAGTAATCCAACAACGAGCTTATCACAACTAGAGTGCCAATCCTATAACAAATGAATACATATACAACTTAGATGGCGCTAGTATATCACGTATATAAATGATAACTCGATTCTAAAGGGAAACAGGAAGAATTTCCCCTATTTATTAATCATCACCACAAAGTCCACAATCGAAAATTAACATAACAACCTCATATGATCTTCTTTAAACTCATATTCACAACATTTAAAGCTATACAATTGAGCAGCCCCATATACGCTTGTATACAACTCTTCTCTCTTTCAAATACACCAAGAACAACAACCTCAACATTAACTATTATCCCACATAACAACATTTTACTCAAAACACACTAACAATCATGGCTCAAGTTATATTACAACTCAAAATAACATCAAGTTCATGTTTGAACCTTTCCTCCAATTTCTTTCTCTCAAACCTTAGCATAACTACCACACAAACTCATAAACATGGAAATAAGATGAAATCTTACCTCGAGAACTCAAGAACACTTCAATTCCAAGATCACATCATCTTGAAGTATCCTCCAAAGTTTCTACAAGAAGAAAAGACAAGCTTCAACTAGACTTTGAAAACCCTAGGCACTTAATTATCACTTTGACTATTGCTTGGGGAAGTGATTGAATATGATGGGAGAAGTTTCTAGAGCTTTTATGAATTTGGGTTTGGGTTAAAATGAATTAAGAATGAGGGGAGGTCGTAATATATAAAAACAGAAAAATCCATCGCCATACAGATACAATCCGTATATACTGGCTGTACGGCCAATATATTGGCCGTATAATTTTATACGGACCGTATAATGATCCGTATTTTACCACCTCAAAATCTGTCTTCTCTGTTAAATTTTTAGATCCTTAAATACGACCAGTATTTCAAGATACGGTCCGTATCCCAAAAATACGGTCCTTATAAAATAAATTCAGAACAAAACTTGTCGAAACGTATTCTCTTCAATTCACTTATTCTCTAATCCTTCCATAACTTACCAATCATGAACTTAAGCCCTTATAAACATAAGATAGGCATGTCCCACCTCGTATAACCTCGGAGACAGCCCCGGTGTCCAAGACTAGAGAAACTAGCGTACGACGAATCTCAACATATAAAACTACGAGGTGTAACAGGTTCTATCCCAAATTTTTGCTATTTATGTTCAAACTTTGTCTCGGCATCAAATAAACTTGAATTCTGGTATGTTTTCTCCACTTTCTTTTCTGTTGCTCCTAATTTTTTGTTATTGGAATTTGCAGCGCATATATCAATTTAATGATTCTTCTAGCTATATAGTGGTTGGCTCAGATTTTATACATGTATGTTATCTCAAAGTTTCTCCTCTCTTTCTAGGTGTGTTGAAAATAGGTGCCTAGGTGCATATTTTTTGTTTTTTTTTTATTTTGGTTGTGTAATGGTATTTTGAGTGTGAAAATTTTGTTCTTCAATAGTGCCGATTGAAGCTTGAGAGTGATATTGGTGCTTAGAAACAAACCAAATTAATGAATTACCCGAACAAAAGAACTATCAGAACAAGGAAGGTGATGGAATTTGGGTCTGTCTGATTGGTTTTCGCAGTTACCGGACTTTACAAATGGAAAACCTGCACAACAGTAGAAATGATTGAAGTCGTCTAGACAGTCTATGATAAAGTGATTACCCTCATTGACAATGTTGACATACTACTAATAATAGTAATTCTTAGATTCTTGATCCAGTGCTTACAGCATTGTGGGTTAATCTTTGCACTCCTATTCACTGTTCTTTTAGACTGAGGGAAATCTCTGTGCCTGTTTCTCCAATCAATTAAAGGTTGAATCAATGTCAACTTGTACTCTTCTTATGTGTGTGTTAACCTAAAGTAATATTCAATTTACATATTAATATTGGCATTGAATATTGATGTGAAGCTGTAAAATATACTCATCATTTCCATAATTGCCAGAAAATTTCGGTAAATTTAAATTCTTTTTCTGTGGACTTTCTTGCAGCTTGTATGCAATTTCTGGTGCTGAACTTTCTTTGGGAAAAGAACCTCGCTTATGTAAGAGACTGAACTTCGTTCATTCTTGGCGTGCAATTTGTAACTCTCTTTGTTTCATCTTTATATATCTAGGGACTGTACATAGCTGTAGGAAAGGAACATGATGCACGACTGGAATTAAAATGGTCAAGTTCACAAAAATGGTTACAAGTCAGTTAGGAAGTTGAAAAGCAGTTAGCAGTCCATAAGTTAGTTAGCAGTTAGTTAACACTGTTCCCAATAATCAGTTAGTTGACTGTACTCAGCAATTGTAGTCAATAGTTTGATTGTATTGCTTATATGCTCATTGTAAGTATACATTTGGATTCATTCATGATAATAATACAAGTTACTTTTCTTCTCTCTAAAATCTATTTTCTCTTTTAGCTTAATTCTCGGTTAAACCCTGAACAAGCAGTCATCTTCTTTGAGCTACCAGCTCCTAGACTAACAAATTCCATTCGAGATCATTCTTGTGCATCCATTGGTATTAGAGATTCCGATTCTCGGCTCAAATCATGGCTCGGGACAGGAATCAGGACAAATCTTCAGATGATGTTGAGGGTAAACTGTCTCTAATCCAAGAACAGTTACAAAAACTAATGGAAGGAATGGTTAACATGAACAATAGAAATGTTCAGAGTGATAAAGAATTACTGGAGATCAAACAAGCTATTGGTGGTATGAAAATGAAGGAAAAGGAGGTTGAACCTTGCAGGGAAGAATCTTCATTGGGTGGAGACTGTTCAAGACCAGTAAATATTGGTAAAGAATTCCACAATGGAGCATCACATGGTAATTTCTTTACTCGATATTCTAGGTTAGAATTTCCTAGATTTTCTGGGCAATACTTAAGAATATGGTTGTATAAGGTAGATCATTTTTTTACTATGGATGAAGTTCCTTATGATCAAAGGGTAAAGGTTACCTCTGTTCACTTAGATGGTGAAGCTATAGCATGGCATAGATCCTTCATTAAGTCCAGGAACACTATTTCAGATCCTTCTTGGACCGAATATGTTCTTGCTTTGAATGAAAGGTTTGGGGATGGATTTGAAGATCCAATGGAAGCTATTAAAAATCTTCAACAAATTGGTAGTGTAAGAGACTACCAAGCTGAATTTGACAGATTATTAACTGGGGTTAATTTGTCAAATGAGAATGCCATCAGCTATTTTTTAGGGGGATTAAAACCTGAACTAAATAAGTCTATCAGAATTCAAGCACTAAAATCCTTGTTACAAGCCTTTAAAACTGCTAGACTTCAAGAAGAAGTTTTTGAAGCCCAAGCAGTATCCTGGGGGATTAAACCTTATACTAAAAACCAGAATCCTATCATGCCCAATCCTTCAATTCCTAAATACCCAAATTTCTAGAAAATCAATCCACCTAACCCTTCTTTTAAGAAACCTTTTGAACCTCCTATGAATAGACCTAACAGATTTCCAAATGCTAACCATGGAAGGAAACTTTTAACTATTCCTAAGATGGATGAAAAGAGAGCTAAGGGATTGTGCTTCCTTTGTGATGAAAAGTTTACACATGGTCACATATGTAAGGCCAAGAAACAGTTATTCTTGGTAGAGGTGTGTGATGACAGTGAAATCCAAGGTGAACTATTTGAAGGTGAAGAATTTGTGCAGATTCAAGAAGGAATTGATAATAGAAACACTGATGAGTGCATGACCATTTCCTTACAGGCTTTTACTGGTGTCATAGGTTATCAGACTATTGACTGGATATCATGAGAAGAGACCATTGCAGGTGTTGATTGATACAAGAAGCACCCACAATTTCATTGACGAAAATGTAGCAAGGAAGTTGGGATGCAAATTCAGTTCTATTATAGAACAATCTGTCAGTGTGGCTGATGGAAGGAGAGTGCAAACTGCTGCTGTATGTAAAAACCTTCAATGGTTGCTACAGGGAACCACATTTTCTTCTGTTTTCCTTCTCTTGCCCTTGCGAAATATTGATATAGTATTAGGTGTGCAATGGTTGAACACACTAGGCAGAATTCTATTTGATTTCCAAAATAGAACCATTGAGTTTGTACATCAAGGCAAGAAACATGTTTTGAGAGGGGCAACTACACAAATCAAAACTACTAAAGCTAAAGCATTGAACAAGAAGACTGATAAGCAAGTTCAGGTTTTCATGATGACTTTGATCTCAGCTGCAAATTCACACATGCAGTGCAACAACATCCAAGTTGCACGAGGTTCCTTCTATTTTAGCTCCTTTGTTGGAACAATACAAGTGTATCTTTGAAGTTCCTACTAAACTACCTCCACATAAAGGACCTTTTGATCATAGGATACCACTTATTGACTCAGCTGTTCTAGTTAGTAAAAGGCCATATAGGTATCCTGGGGTTAAGAAGGACATTATTGAGAAACTAGTACACGAAATG
>NC_081352.1:12637555-12715866 GCF_029784015.1 Lycium ferocissimum
TCTCTAAAATCTATTCTCTCTTTTAGCTTAATTCTCGGTTAAACCCTGAACAAGCAGTAATCTTCTTCGAGCTACCAGCTCCTAGACTAACAAATTCCATTCGAGATCATTCTTGTACATCAGAACACGAATTTTTGACATGTAAACTAAATATGCACAACACACCAAAAGTAACCCCCTGGAATCTTACGGTCAGCCATGTGTCCCTATTAAGTTCTTTTGGTTCTTAATTAAATGAATAGAACTTGACAACAAGTTTAAAATTTTCTAACTTGTTTCAAATATTATAGATTTATTGCAGAGGAACATTGATTATAGAATAGTGTTTTCTGGACTTTTGTGTGATATCTGTAAAAGATATTCTGTATCTTCAAGAATGGACACCAAGTGCATGATTTCTCTCTCGCAGGAACCTTTCTTCAATTGAAGTTGTAAAGACTTGGTAGGCGTTTGGCCATAGATTTCAAATCTTTTTCACTTTATTTGAAAATTTTGAAGTTGAAGTTGAAGATAGAGTTTTGTTTGGTTATATTTTTTGTAAAGGAAAGAAGGGAACATTTTATTTGGAATTTATGAAGATGAAGTTAGCACTTTTCCTAATTTGGAATCCAACTAGAAGTTGGATTTGAATTTTTTTTATAACCAAACACTGATTTAGAAAGAAAGTGAAAAATTATTCCTGGGAAAAAGTTCATGGTCAAGTGGCTTCTTAGTTACTGAGCATTTGTTTCTCATACATACATACATTACTATTCCAATAATGATTATTTTGCCATATATAACCTTTATATATTAGAGTTTACCTTCAATAACAACATCCTTTTATACTGATAGCTCTGGCTAAGGCTTATTATTATCTTCTTCTTTTTTTGAGATATAAAATAGCCTACAACTCACTAGCATCTGGGTATTGAAGCTGCTTCAAGTCATACAGTATATTTAGAGGCAAGCTTCACCTTAGGAATGATTTGTATGTAACCTTCAAGATTAGCTTTATTGATAATTTCTTTAAGTAGTCATAGAGCGGAGGATTTGTGATATCATGCCTAGGAGGTAGTTGTGTAGTTACTGCTTAGAATTAGTAATGAAACATTTACGGATTATTTAGCTTGAAGATTTTGATAGAGATTTTTTTTTCACCAGATGACTTTTTTTTAACGACTTTTTAAGTGCTTCTCACAAGAAATATTGGAGAACGCGATTGAGTATATCTTGTTAATTAACTCGATTGTATTAATGCTCTTTCTCATTCGGTAGAACTTTGCTTACTTCGAAATTATAGAATTTTACTAAATCTAATTCCCCTCTTAATTTTTATCAGAGGATTGAATTACTGAAGTCTTCCCCCTCCTCCTAATCTCCGCTATACAGGACAAGTCTATATTAGCATTTCAGACAAGGCACCCTCTGCTATCAGAACTTTATGGTTTTTTGTCACAAATTAGGCTAAAAATTTGATGTAAGGAGCTCTATTTTTAATGCAACATGTTTTGAATTCCAATTTTGAATTTTGTTCGGTTGGTTGAAGTTGAAGTTACCTATGAAGACCCCTACTATGATGCAATATGAGATGACAAAAACACATTTTGTGCTTATTTTTCAGTTAGGTACTTTCCTGAATGTTATCTTTCACGTCTACATTGGTGAATCTCTATAAACTACTTCTCTTTTGATTCAGCATATATGATTTTAGTGATATAGCCTCATGGTGTATAGGGTTTATTAGCAAATTGCAGGGTTGACAATATTTTCCTGGGAATGTACTCTCGAAATCAACTAACTGGCTTTTCACTCTGTTGAAGCATGCTAAGTTTCGACTAACTGGCTTTTCAAAGTCGTATTTGTCTACTGAGTTAATCAACGATGTCCTCTAAAAGTTATTGTATCATATTAATCAAAGACTTTAAAGTCCTGGTCTTTGTTGTTGTTTACTGATTGGAAGCTAACTATGAGCAAACTCGGATGTCTGTTGCCTTTTATTTCATCGCTTCTTTGTTTGGGATATGAGCATTTACAATCGATCATAACTTCGTAATCATACAGGTATTTTCTGACAAAAGCTTCTAAGGAGGCTAAGAAGAAGACTAAAAAACACATGGAATACACATCACTATTTGCTTATATGTAAATAGTATAAATTGCTTATAGTTCTCCCATATGTGATGTTACTGATTTAAAGCATGCATGTAAAGATCAACCATTTTTTGGTTACTTCATTATTCTTGCGTGTGAATCATGTGATATATATTTATGCTTGTGGCCATTGAAAAGTGATAACAATTTCAGTGTATGGGTTTTGATCAAATGGTCATTTGATACCAATCAGTAGGGGAGGTTGACAAAGGTTTTACATAATAATCGCTTGTATGTTCAGAAATCTTCTTCCTAATCCTCCGTTAGATCTTCTTATTTCGTGAATGCATCTGTGCTTAATTGCATGTCGTCGCGCTCTTGATAATGCATAATATCTAGCGTTCGCAAAATAGTTTGTTTTGATATTATAAGTATTCTACTCAGCTTTTGTATCTACTTATAGTTTCAATGATATAATATATCAGAAATCCTCTTCCTAGCTTCAAGGAATTTTGATAGGGTAATTGCACTGTAGGAATCTAACGATGTATCAAAAATCAATTGTTGGGCCCGTGGCCATCACTGGCTAGTCTATATATAAAACTACATATATAGTTGGGCATTAAGAGATTGATGTGACATCTCTATTAGATAAGGTTTACCTTCTTTTTTTCCTAACATTTTTGAATATGTACCTTTCTTTGATCTACTTGCTCCGGTTCAAAAAAAGTGTACACTTAGTCTTTTTATTTTGGTTCAAAATAAGTATCCACTTGCATAATAAAAAAAGGAATTAACTTCATTTATTCCAATTTGTCCTTATTTACTCAAGGCAATGAATAAGCAAGAGTCTAATTAATTAACAGTAGTTTAATCAAAATACATTTTTTTTCTAGAAGTTAATGTTTTCTTCGTAAAGACCCCTTTTAACTAATTTCCTTGTTTTTTCTTAAGGAGTGTAAAAAAGACTAAGTGCAACACTTATTTTGAACCGGAGGGAGTATTTTTTATGGAAGATGAACAATTCCTATATTAAATCAAATCTTCTATATATATCCGATAGGAAATACAAAGTATGGTTTTTTCCCGTATCTGCTAGCCCTCCTCCTTTATACTTTCCCCCTTTTGATCAAGAATATGTACAGTACACATTAACTTTTGGTTGAGGTTGGTTTGAACGAGTCCTTCCCATAAATGGAGAAACAAGAAGAAAGAGAAGATTCATTGAATAGGGAGGGATTGAGAGTAGTACTAAGAAGAATGAAATTTAATTTCAGATTCAAATTTGAAATGTGATTATTCAAGGAAGGTATTTACGTAATGTATAGGTCAAAGGAACTTTTACTTTTAAAAAAAAAAAAGGATGTACATCTATCCTTATGGTATTTCTTTCGGCTCCTTATGCTCTTCGTCTAAATTTCTACAATTAAAATAAAATATAAACTTTATACAGTTATATACATATTGCACACCTCATTTTCTTTGCGAAAAACGGGTCTCGACATGTGACATCTCTTTTAGTGAAGAAAAGAATCGCCACCTAACAGGTTAAGGTGCGTTATGACACCATTTACTACTTCTAATTGCAAATAACTCTGTTTATTAGTCTACGTCACCAAAGATCGAGTAAGAGTTTAAATTACCTCAAAAGGAAGGTGTCACGATCCCAAATCGCTTAGTCGTGCGGGCACCTACCATTTCCCACTTCGGTAGGTAGACCCTTCCCTTAACTAGCATACAACTATAAATGCGGAAGAACAATGTAAATAAAAATAAATCTCAACATCATGTAAAGGAGAAAAAGTGCGAAAAACAATAAAATCCCCAAGGAACTAGTCTGCCTCGTACATGAGCAACTAAGAACGAGGCAACAAGCCAATAACTCACAATAAGGTGACAAGCGATAGTACACAATAAGGCGACAAGCCATAGTCAACAACAATACCAACCTAAGTATTCCAACCCAAACTTCATACCCGAAGGTTTACATGCTTTCTCCAACAATCGCTAACTCTACATATGATTCGCTAACCCAATTCTAACCAAAAAGGTAAGCCGTAACCTACCTGGAATGCCAAACAGAAGCCTCGAACGATCAAACCTGGGCCTTGCCTTTTCGTTGCGCTTCCATGTACTCAAAGTCTATTCATATTCGAATTCTATTTTAGAAATCATGAACAACAACACCCATACTGCTAAACTTTTAGTTAGGTCAAATTCTAACCCAAGGAATTGGGAAAACGGGCCCACAAGGGTAAAACGGGAAATTGAAAGATGGAATATGCAATTCAAGCTGTAGGTGATCAAACCCACAAATCAATTGCTAAATCAACTCACAATTTGGCCTAACTCGGATTTAAAGGGAAACACCCAAATTTGGGTACAAACCCTAACTCTTTAATCCTCCAAATTAAGCACTAATAATGGAAGAACTAGGCTTAACAACAATGAATTCATCACTTTCTATGTTTATTCTAGTCAATTTCATCATCAATTTCTATTTAGGAAGTCTAAAACGCAATTCAAGAAATAATCATAAAACTAGACTTCTATACTTTGATTCTAATGATTCTAAGCATGAAATAGTGAACTAGGAAGGTAAATGACAGATTCTAGGGTCGTAGATCTTATCTCCAAGAAGTTTCAGCCTTCAAGTTGATTAATTCGCCCCAAGAGTGCTTATGAAGTGATGAGGATAAATGAAAGGGTTTAAGGGTTTTAACTTAAGAAAAATTTGGAAACACTGCCCGTCACTCACTGCAGTAGTAGGGTTACCCGCTGCAGCGAGCTCGCCACCGTGGCGCCCACGCCAAAATCTAGACTTGCCGGTGGACACCTGTCTGCTGAGGCGACATGCCTTGAAATCCTTTACCCGCTACAGTGGGGATGCTGCAGCGAGTCTGGTGCCGTTGCGGTGGACACCAGACACCATATTTTTCTAGTTTTTGATCATGTCCAACCCGAAATTCGACTATCACCCGAGGCCTCATAGATACAAAACAAACACGCATACACACATAAAAACGCGCTACAAATTCATCCGCGGCCTCAGAATTTCCAACGGAGGTCTATTTGACCAAGTCAACCCCCAATGGCCTAAAGCCAAGTTTCCAACCCAAGTCTCAAAATGCTTCCAAGTGCATTGGTAACCGAACCAAACATACTACCAAGTCACAAACGGTCATCCGGACTTCTCCAAATCGATGAAATTTTAGAAAAGGTCTGTTAACTGAAAAGTTAACTATGGGTCAAACCTACCTTACTTAAAGGCTCGAAATACTAAGAGTCACACCAAACCCACCCGATGGCCTCAGAAAAGGGTCAACAAGGGCAAACTGTTACATCTCAAAAATTTCGGATCGTTGCATTGTGAGTAGACTAATGCGAGCTTAAGGTGAATATGAAGTCCTTACGGGATCAAGGAGAGTATTAGATAGCTTAAAGTGAGTACCATAAGATTTTGAAGTCATATGAATATGTGAAACTAAGTTCGTTGAAGGAAGTGAAATATAAGTCATGTTTGGAAAGGTTTTCACTATAATTGAGCTAATATTTATTTAGTAGTGTCTTGAGGAAGAGATATACGGCCTCTTAGATGGTTAATGAAGTGTTATGTAAGTGTTCATAAGGTTCCATAAGGATTGGAGGTTGAACGAATCAACGAGAGAAAGTTTCGGAAAACTGTGGGTTGTACGACCACTTATACTGACCGTATAGTTTATACGGCCCGTATAAATAGTCCGTATAACCATGGCAGAGAAGGGTGTTTCCATGGTGGGATTATACGGTCCATTTATACGGACCGTATAAACGACCGTATAACTTGGTCGGGCAGCTTTGTTCTTTGGATATAAATAGATGACCCTTGTTCTCATTTTTCATTTTTCCACTTCTCCCAAACCCTTGAGAGATCTAGAACCTTCTCATACATATATTGGACCAAACCCACGAAAAATCAAAGATCAAGAGGAAAGAATCAAGATATCCATGTGTTGGAAGACTCAGTAGGGTTAGTAGACTTTAAGAATTTCTTTGGTATTGAAGCTAGGGTTTTCATACAAGTTGGTAACTTGATCCAAAGCTCATTCCTATGAGATAAAAGGTTTTCATGTCTATTTCATGTTTTTAAGCATGTTAGTTGTTGAATGACTTGGGTGAGGGAAGAAAGTAGAAAATGGAGCTCAAATGTAGAATTTATGATATTTTGAGTAGTAAATAACTTGAGTCGTGATTCTTAGTATGCTATGGATATAATCTTGTTATGAAGGGTATTAATGATGAAAAGGAAGTGTTGTATGCAATTGTGCAAAGGGTTGGTGTAGAGTTGTTGATATAAGTTGAATATGAGAATGAATTTTGAGACTTAATGGAATAATGGAATATGACTACTTGATTATGATATTGCGGATGTTATTATAGTTCTTTGGGGAGTTGTTTTACTAGATGGTGGAAGTCGATGAAATAGGGGAAATCTTTGCCCAATTTTCGTTAACTCATGAATTATTCTAGATTGAACTTAAGAGTGTCTTTAAGGCTTAATCATGGTGTGAAACCTTTTTAAATGCAGATTTCTCAAGCTTTGGAGGTAAACGTTAGGTAGTTAAGAAGACAAAGAGGTATGTAAGGCTAACCCTTCTTTCTTAAGGCATGATCCCATTATTGTATACCTTCACGTGAATTCCATAATGTCTTTCAAGATGACTTCATTCCTAGAATCACTAAAGCCCATGATTCTTGATATTCTCACGATACGATTGGTCTCATCCTATGATAGTTGATCCTCTAAGGAAGGATATAATGAAAGTGGTGATGATGATGATGTTGAGGACACATATGTACTCCTATGCATATATCTATATCTATCTATATATATATATATATATATATAGAAAGACTTTAAAAAGTTGAATACTCAGTTGATTTACCCTTTATTACTATTACAATCAACATTTCAGAATAGTGAATTTTTTTTATCTCTTCATCATTTAGAAAATCTTAGAAAATCTAAGAATGAATCATTGATAATTCGCCAGATCATTGATACAAAAAATATCCAAATACCAAATCCGACTTCTATATACTCCCCACAAACTAGAAGAAACTCGTGGGAAGGTCAAAGAAAGAACTTGTTCTTCCGACGTTAAGAATTCTTCCAAGGCCATAAAGGTCTATATGAGATCCTAACAACGTCATGGCATGCTTAATTATCTCTTAACTTAGCTATGTTAGGCTCTTTAACCATTGTTGTAGCTCATCATATGTAGTCCATGCCCCCTTATCCGTATCTAGCTACTCGACTATGGTACTTGGTTGTCATTGTTCACACATCATACGTGGATTGGTGGATTTCTCATAGTTGGTCGCGCGCGCATGCGGCCATTTTTATGGTAAGAGATTATGATCCAACTACTTGGTACAACAATCTATTAGATCGTGTCCTTAGGCATCGTGATGCAATCATATCCCATCTCAACTGGGCATGTGTATTTCTAGGCGGATCGGATCGACTTGGAAAATGAAAAGATTTGTACAAGTTATACGTTTCGTCACCACTTTGTGGAAAATCGTTAGGTATGAATATGGGCCAAATAACAACATCCATGCCCAAACCGATAAATTATTCATACCAAAAGGGTTATATCCATTGATAAGTTGTGAAGAGTGTTTAACCATAAATAATCCCTTAACCAGCCCATCAAATAAGTGGAAGATTCATTAAACTGTGAAACGTTACCCTGCCATAATGTGATGTGCTTCCAATGCTAATAAAAAGTAACCCATCCAATAGTATTTAACATCCAAAAACTCACTAAATAAAATGCATCCCATGCCGAAATATCACAAGTACCACTTCGTCCTGGGCCATCGCATGGAAAACTATAATCGAAATCCTTTTTATCTGGCATTAACTTGGAACCACGTGTATATAAAGCACCTTTTACTAAGATCAATGTAGTTGTATGAAGATGCGGACTACCTGCACCTGGACAGAAAGACACTATGAAGCTTCACTGTTCCCTGGGATTGGCTTTGGGCCTTTCTGCGCTTAGGTGGAAGGGAAGAAGGCCTTCCGGGGGGGGGGGCGAGCCATCAGTGATATATATATATATATCAAAGTATGACTATTAAGAACACCGAGCTTATATGGCCGGGTATGATATCTATCGCGCGCGCACCACTGCAGTTGGGTACGGATAACACTGAGCCTTGGTAGGGCCAGGTATGTATAACACCGAACCTTATCATGGTCGGGTATGTAAGACACCGAACCTCTATGGTCGGGTATGATACTACTATATATATAAGTGTATCTAATTGGAAGGTTCCCATTAGATAAAGGGTAAGTAAACATGATGAACATCGTTAGAGGTATAAATGGCTCTATCATCCCATGACTCTTCTTTCTTATGTTATCGTTCATGCTTCTATTATGTTGTTGATTATGCTTTACATACTCAGTACATTATTCGTACTGACGTCCTTTTGTTTGTGGACGCTGCATCATGCTTGGAGGTGGACAGGGAGATAGACTTGATCCGTACACTGCTTGTTCAGGGACTGCATAAAGGAGCTCGATTTGATTCGGAGCTCCAATGCCCCGGGACTATTCTTTTGTGTATATACATATGGGCATGGCGGGGTCCTGTCCCGTCTATATGATGTTACATACTCTCTCTAGAGGCTCGTAGACAGTTGTGTACAGTTAGATGTCTTTTAGCCTTGTCAGCTCATATTTTGTATATCATTTTGCCAGCCTTGTCGGCTTGTATATATGTATATAGGCATGTTTGTTGATGTTGATATAAAAGTGCCTTAGCCTAATGGAAATGGCATTATTGATGCGTAGAGATTGTTAGTAGGCCATGTGGCTCACCTAGATATGATTGTGGAAGTATGATGAGAGGTGCCCAGTGGCTTAGCTCCGGGTGCCCGTCGTGGCCCTCCTATTGGGTCGTGACACAAACGCACTATAACGACACAAAAGGTGTTAAGCACCTTTCGAGGTCCACAAATGTATGTCCTTGCCGAATTTAAAATTATGTAGGATTAAATGATTAAAGAAAGTAAATTACACAAATACATTACATAAAAAAAACGTTAACAGTAAACTACCGAAAACTAAGAATAAATTATTTTCCTAAAAAAAATTAGTAAAAAACTCTATATTGGTAAAAGGGGGAACGTTAGTAAAAAATTAAGTTTAAGAAAAATAGCTAAAAATTTAAAAGAGGGAAGTGTTAAAAAAAAGTTTAACATTAGGTAAAACTTTAAAAGTAATTTGGAAAAAAAAAAAAAAGCCTAAGTCAAAAATATTGCAAATAAGGTGGATTAAGCCTATGTTAATTTTAGTCTATTCGGATCAGCGCCCGGCTTATTAATCGAAGACAATTCAGAATCCAGTATCGTATTTTGCTCGGGTCGATTTTCGTCATGTCCGTCTATTTAGCCAATTTCTATGATATCATTAAATAGGTTCAACATTTGATATGTACTAAGACTGAAAATACTAAGTACCTCAGGTTTTTTACACAGTACAAGTTTGACCGCCATGAATATAATGAGACTTATGAGTGTCACTTTGGTAATTAAGTGCCAACCAGATCTTAATGTGTCAAATTAATAATGTGCAAATTTTATTGAGGTAATGGTAAAAACATACATGAACTATCATGAATGGTAAAAACACACATGAACTATCATTTTTTCGTGAGTTTCACATCGAACTATCAGATGTTTCCTTTTCCTACCTGAACTATCACCATCTATGTATTAAAACATACCTAGCTAGGTGATAATTTAGGTAGGAAAAGGGAACAACTGATTAGTTGGCCTAATCAGCTTCGACGTATGTTTTAATACATAGATGAAGATACTTCGGGTAGGAAAAGGGAACAACTGATAGTTGGCCTAATTAGTTTCAATGTGTGTTTTAATACATAAATGATGATAATTATTAGTTCATATAGGAATAAGGAACAACTGATAGTTGGGGTGTGAAACTCGAAAAAAAGTGATAATTCAGGTGTGTTTTGACCATTAACTCAATTTTAATTAAGGGCAATTTAGTCAAAATAGCTATTTTTTTTTTCTAGAGTTAGTATTTTCTTAAGAGGTATACTAAAGGCTAAGTAGACACTTATTCTCAACCAGAACAAGTATTAGATATAGGGTTAATTTAGTAGCACTTTGTCTGTGGTATTGGTGTTGAGGATGAAAGCAATTAACTAGCTGTATGTTTGTCAAAGTCGATGAAGCATATTAGGTAAGGCACCTTTAATTTAGAGAAAATATTGATCTTCTACGTCATCAAGTTCATCTTATTTTTCCTACTAAACGAAGTTGACCAAGAAAATTATACAGTCCTCTGCGGACAAGTCACCCGGCGGCTCTTAACTTCATTACCCTAATAAAATAGATTTAAAGTTATATACACGGTGTAATGTAAAATATTTATAAATTATCAATATAATTAAACTGAGTATTACAGTATTCATTTTTTAAGTTTTTGTATTAGGTTTGATATGAAGAGTTATTTGTTATTATAGGTCAACCCGAGTATAATATTTTTTTACACTGTGTCAATACATGAACTCATAATATCAATATTAATATAAGTAATAACAAAAAATTGTACATTAATTGTCCTCGTAAATGTGTCATCTCATGATTATCTTAAAGATAATGTTATTTGAAAAAAGAGGACAAGTAAACATATACTATAAAATTTCAATTCTTGGCGTCTCCAAATAATTCCACTCGATCGAATATTAAACTCAAGGCTATATCTATATAAATAGCTTCATATATCTTAGTTTCCATCAACAAGCCTTCTCTTCATGGCTACCTCAGATAAATATACCACTCCTCAAATGGCTGCTATCATATTGCTAGGATTACTTGTTGCCAACATTGATATAGCAGGTACGCTATAAACTCTCGATAAACATTGCAACGATAAAAAGTCTAAACTTTTGAATTTTAGAGTCCATAATAGTCTTGTATTTTGTGTGTGAAAATAAATGCATTTTGATAGCTATTTACTTATTTTTCGTATCGGACTTGTGTTTTTTTTTTTTTTCTCCTTCAAATTAACTTGCACAACATTCATTTAGTCATGGTTAGTTGCTAATTTTCGGGTAAAACTCGTGTGGTTTTTCCAATTAAGGGTGTATTTCATATGACATAAACTATCTTTTCTTAAAATAATAAACAATTTTCTTGTATTTGGTGTTAGAAATTATCTTTCACCAAAGAAAATGGTTTCTCTGGATGGAAGTCATTTTCCTTCGCAATTATCTCAACTTTCGAACTTCATCTCACTAATTTTTCCAAGACTTAGATACTTGCAATTTGAATGCTAAAAAAGTTCAGCAAAACACTACCATGTTTGATGATAATATTGTAATCCATCTTCAATAAATGATTTTTGCAAAACATTTCTCACTCAACTAAACACCCAAACCAAAAAAAAAAAAAAAAGAGGGAAATAAACATGTTCCAAAAAATAAGTTATTTTCAGGGAAATGACATTGGTCGTACCAAAAATTATTACCCTAACCTCACTAGCTTTTCCAATTTGAAGGAGGGGGACGGAGACCCATGTAAATATTTTAACTTTGCAATAATTCTATGATTAATTAGTTTTGTGACACTTTGTTATTCTTTTGGAGCAGGGGCTCAATCAATAGGTGTTTGCTATGGGATGCTAGGCAATAACTTGCCACCAGCATCACAGGTTATACAACTCTATAAATCAAGAAACATAAGAAGGATGAGGCTTTATGATCCAAATCAAGCAGCTTTACAAGCTTTAAGAGGCTCCAATATTGAAGTTATGCTAGGTGTTCCCAATTCAGATCTCCAAAACCTTGCTGCCAACCCTTCAAATGCAAATAATTGGGTACAAAGAAATGTCAGGAATTTCTGGCCAGCTGTTAAATTTAGGTACAACTGCAAAATACTTACTCGCATGGATGTTTACCTTAAATTAGATAATTTAATCTTAGTAATAAAAATTAAGATATTACACTTCTATTTACTTTATATCTTGAACACCACATTCAAGCAAGGGGTCCATATGATACTCCTTGCTTATTATACATGTATATTACAAGCAAAAAAAATGATTAAATGCATGATAAATACAAGGGTTGACCCCTCACGTGAGGTATGATTCCCTTTTTATAGGCCAAACATGTGGAGTACATATTGATAATATGTGCCCGTAAGACTCAAATTCAGTACCTATGCTTGCTCTAATTCCATGTGGACATGTGTGAACATCTCATCTAAATGCTTACATTGTTAGAGAGTGAACTTTTATTTATTTAAGTTGTTATAGAGTGCACATTTATTTACTTAATTATGTTTTCAACAGGTACATTGCTGTAGGAAATGAAGTCAGCCCTGTAACAGGCACATCTTCATTTACCCGATATCTTCTTCCTGCCATAAGAAACATTCAGAATGCAATTTCTTCAGCTGGTTTGCGAAACAACATCAAAGTTTCAACTTCTGTAGACATGACTTTGATCGGGAACTCTTTTCCGCCATCGCAGGGTTCGTTTAGGAATGACGTTAGGTCGTTCATTGATCCGATTATTGGGTTTTTAAGGGGCATAAACTCTCCTTTGCTCGTTAACATTTACCCTTATTTTAGCTATTCTGGTAATCCGCGCGATATTTCTCTCCCCTATGCTCTTTTCACTGCACCTAATGTGGTGGTACAAGATGGTTCACTTGGATATAGGAACTTATTTGATGCAATGTTGGATGCTGTTTATGCTGCCCTATCTCGAGCCGGAGGGGGATCGATAGAGATTGTTGTGTCCGAGAGTGGTTGGCCATCTGCTGGCGCATTTGGAGCGACAACAAACAATGCAGCAACTTACTACAGGAACTTAATTCAGCATGTTAAAAGGGGTAGTCCAAGAAGGCCTAATAGAGTCATTGAGACCTATTTATTTGCAATGTTTGATGAGAATAACAAGAACCCTGAACTGGAGAAGCATTTTGGATTGTTTTTTCCCAACAAGCAGCCCAAATATAACCTCAACTTTGGTGTTTCTGATAGAGTTTGGGATATTTCTGCTGAAACTAATGCTACTGCTTCTCTGATAAGTGAAATGTGATAAAAGATACTTTAGCATAGGTACTGCATGGATGGAAGACATAGTACCAATAAAATAATTTGTTCTCTATGCAGTTATCTTGTTAAGAGACACTACTTGCTCTCTGTTAGTCCTCATGGATTGTTAACAAGAGACTAAGTAAAGAACATAAATAATTGAGTGATGATTCTGGAATGATAAATGGAAGTGGTGATGTTTCAATTTCCCTATCTTTGAGATGTTTTTGCCTGCCAAACTATGTTACTCAGATTCTTCAAAAATGCCAACAGGTACGTGTTGGATCCTCCAAAAGTAGTACACTTTTGGAGAATCCGACATGAGTGCGATAACTTTTTTAGAGAGTCCGAACAAAATAACTGCCAAGCAACCTTTTGTAAGTCGTGTGTTATCTAAGATTCCCATTTAGTATCAGTTTTGCACCCGCAACTACAGTTTTAGCCAAATGAATCATTATTGATTGTCTAGAGTTTCAAATCTGCAACAATTAACTTGTAAACACATAAATACGCGCAACAAACATATCGCGAAGAGAAAAAAATGATGAACTCAGTCAGGCATAATTGCTGAATTGTTTAAGGCCTTTTCTTGCCATACCATGACTTGAGCTAGCTAGTATACTGTGATTCACAAATAATAAGACCAAAATTTTTTATTTCATGCACATGGACAGTGCTTTGTCGTGCCTGGTTATTGACATATCCATTATTTTCTCTATTTGACAACAAGAATGGATTGGATCGAGATGCCGTGCCAGGTTATTGACATATCCATTATTTTCTCTATTTGACACCAAGAATGGATTGGATCGAGAAGTCTTTCTAACAGCAATAACTAAGAAGGTCGGGAACAACAAAGAGGGCAACCTTACACCCCCTTGATCACATACTTGTATGATGTTGCAATCACCTGCAGGCTGACTCTTATATTCTTTTCAACTCGTATTGATAAAAAAGAATAAAGAGATAGAAACGCTTTTAGTTATTCCCACACAATGACACTCTAAGCCGGGGCCATTATTGACCTCACTTCACTCTAAGCTAGTGCTATGTATTCTTACTTTAATTTTTAATTATTAAGGTTAATTAGTTTCTTAATTTGACAGAAACATCCAGTAGAATAAATATTTATCGTCTCACATTTTTTAATCTTTCCACCTTCCAACTGCAAAACAAAATTAACCAGGCTTCAGAGTTACTGCATCAGTCTTTACACCAACTATATCCTCTGAGAACACCATTGTTCATCATGTATGTCACGGTCCAAAATGATCCCATTGACCATTTTATTTCCTTTTTAGCAAAAACTAAATCATTTAGTACTTTTAACTTCTAACTTCAAATACTTTTTAAAAAATTTCAAACCTGTACCAGATCGTGTCCAAATATCTGCTTAATTAATTACCTCATAAAATTCAAGTGAATACCATCTTACTCACCTTATAAATTTAGCATTATTCACACCCTGTTTGGTTATCAATATTTTGCCTTTTTTCATAAATAAACTATATTGCTCGGACTCTCCAAAAATGTTGCCGCTCCCGTGTCAGATTCTCCAAAAATACACTACTTTTGGAGTATCCGACACGCACCTGTCGACATTTTTGAAGAGTCCGAGCAACATAGTAAATAAATAATTACACGCACACGTTAACAAACATCTATGTATTATTTATGTGTTATAGAATGCAAAATAACAACAAACTTAAATGACAAATCTCATGATCGATCTCTTCATACTCAGATTTTCTCCTCAAATACTTCGAAGTTCTAGATTAATTTAATCCATGCATCGGAACCTATATAGTAATTAGTACTACATTATAAATCATACACTACAATTTTGTATTACTAAAAAATCATACTCCCGTCCCAATTTATGTTATATTTTTCTCTTTTTGAAAGTGAATTTGACTAAATTTTGAAGTTAAATTTGATTAAAAAAAATACATCTTAAATTTTTTATCAAAATTCATGCAGTTTGAATCTTAAAAAACGAAATATCACAAAAATTGAAACAGAGAGAGTACATAGTATACAAATCGAACGACTCTTAAAGTTTTTCAGATTGGTAATAAGTACTCCTTTTACAATTGCTTTTTAAAGGTATTGACTGAAACTTTTCCTCAAAAAATTGAAGCAAACATCATGGTGACCCATAGCTTATGAAATCAAAATGAGTTTATACTTTATCGTAAGAGACAAGATAATAGTACAATTTCCATGATTTTAATATCTTTGTCAGGAGCAAATGGACGGACACTCTCCTACCTCGGCCCACAAAGCAATTAACGATCACCATATCCCAAAAAATCACATCAAGTGGTAACGATTCCATACATCCACCAACGCTAACTCTAGTTATTTTCTTTTTCTTCCCCTCCAATCACAAACTTTTTGTTCCCCTCTGGGATATCTAAGAGGCAATCTGAATGGGATGAAAATTATAATGGATCGGAGTTCAAATTTTTTAACAGAGATAAAAAAAAAATTGATTATTTTTGGTAGCAAGATAGTCGAGCTGACCAACAAGAATTATGGTGAACTGATAAGTACTCATTCATACTTAATTAGAGGTCTCGAATTCGAGTCCCTCTAGATACGGAGCCGTCTTTGTTAGGGATTAATTTGCCCTTTAATGTGGAATTTTTCGGCGCGAATTCAAATTCAGTTGAGCCCCAATACGAATATTGAACATTGGGTGAGAACTAATAAAGAAAGAAATAGTTGAGCTAACTTAAACCAATCTGACACTATTATTATTAAAGAAAAGGAAGGAGAGTGACCATTTTTGACACTTTTGGGCTAAAAATGATATGTATAATTAAGTTATCTCTTTTTGAATAATTCAAAAATAAAATTGTCATTTTCTCCGAAGAATACTGTAATGTCAGTTAAAATGAAAACTTATATTTCATCTATTCACGTGACATTTTTTTTCCTTTTAAACTCTTTAAAGAAGAAGCATTTTTGTATATTAATTATAATTCCATTTAAAGATTTTCATTTAAAATTAATAGAAGTACAGGATAATTTTATAGCCGCACAATGAACCAGTCAAACAAGTGCTTTGAAATTTTCTTTTACTTCTGCAAGGGAAGCATCACTCTGAAGCAAAGATAAAAATACTCCCGTGAAGCAAAAATGTACAACTTCCTATAAAACGTCCATGAGTTGCGGATCGTAGGAGATCATTACCCAATGCATTGCATTAGGTTGAGTAAGATCCACAATACTATTATTTAATTTAATTAATTTTTGAATTAATTGTGTCACTTTCGATTGTGTCCAAATTAATTGTGTCACGTTTCGCTTTTCAAAAGTTAATTTAATTAATTTTTGAAGCTAAATGTACTAATTAATTTAATATTTCAAAATTAAAAATATGAATAATCCATAAATTATAAAAAAATTCATATCAATATAATAAAAATGGTACAATTTAAAAAAAAATTAGTAATTACACCCATCCATCTCAAAATATTTATCGTCCTCGCTAAAAATACTTGTTGTTTTATCTACCCAAGATAAAATTAAGTAATTTTTCTCATTTTACCCTTGTATTAATTACATCAATGGACTAATTTTGTGAGTTCACTTACCAACATTTAAAAAGTTTCATCATTAATAGAATAAATATTTATTGAGGAGAGAGAACATGATGAAATATGTTAAGAGGATAAAATAGTCAAAATGCTACCTGTAAATGCTTTTTTAATGGGTGCATAAATAAAAAATGCGACAAATTTGAGACGGAGACAGTAATTAAAATTTATATAATTTGCCTATGAGAATAGCAAATGGTGACATGGCACGGAGGGAGCAGTAGTGTACTAGTCCCAGTGCAGGGGATAATCGTGATTTCATTGATAATCGCGAAACAGAACGTGACACTTCCACAACTAGACACAACACTAAACTCTTCATAAATCTTCTCTATGATCATAATTACATTTTCTTCACCTTCATAAATCTCCAAATTCTCAGTAGTCTCAAAACAATATTTTTGTAGTGGGAAATTTTGAAAGACAGTGAGTTGAGTTAGATCTGAATGGCGACTTCGTGGTACTGTGCGAATACTGCAAATGGAGTAGAGTTGTTGAAGCATTACGGTTCAAACACAAGATTGATTCGTTTCAGTTGTAGAAACACAAGTTCTAAGTTGTTCCTTACTAGAACCGCCGATTTTCGGAGACTAAAACGAGGTTGTTTCCATGTGAAGAACACTTTAAGTGAGAAAGTTCATGAGGATCCTATTACTGACCAAGGTTTTACTCCCAACTCTTACTTTCATGTTTAATTAACTAGGTCTTCCATTTTCACAAAAAGTATAATTTGATTGCTGGTTTCTTTTTCACCCTCATTTACCATTATCTGCAATTTATTTGAATCAAAATTCGTTAATTTCTAGCGAGCCCCTCCAATATCATTAAAAGAGATAATGGTCTGAAACAAGCAGGAAATGTCATTTTTCTTGCGAGTTTCCTGTCTATCTGAACTATTACCAACTATTTATCAAAACACACCTCGAAATTAATGAGTCAGCTGCCATGTGGATGAGATTTTATGGGCAAATTAAGTTGTCACGTGCCTTTTGGTGATTGTATTCAAACACTTGGTCTAGTCAGCTTTGAGGTGTGTTTTGATAAATAGTTAGTGATAGTTCAGATAGACAGGAAACTCGCAAAAAAATGATACTTCAAGTGCGTTTTTGACCATTATCTCTCATTAGAATATACTCCTTGTTTGACTGCTCACGGAGTTTTAAGATTAAATGGAAGAATTTTGAAATTTGTGGTCTAAAATAATTTACAGATATTTGTGTGGCTATAAATCAATCTCATTAAGGATAAAATGGAAAGTTATATTGTTACTAAATATAGAAAGGTGTCATTCTTTTTTAGAATGACTAAAAAGGAAAGAGTGTCACATAAATGGGGACAAAAGGAGTACTATCTTGGAGAACAGACTCAGTTCCTTCTTATTTCATGATGAAACTGAGTGTTAAAAGGAATAGGAATTCACCATTTGAATAGATGTAAGATTCACAAATTACAGCCAAAGTGAGTTTGGAGTAGGGTACAGTCTATTATAGATGTACAGTACTATCTTGTGGTCTGAGATATGTATAGTGTACCAAAATATCCTTTAATGTTGTCTTTATCTTAAACATGCCATGTGGGATGTTGAAATTCAAGAGTTGCAAAGTGGCATTCTTTATGAAACAGAATAAAAAGGAAAGTAGGACAAACAAATTGAAACAGAGGAAGTATCTTTTTACGACACATGGAGCGGTCTGCTGAAACCATTACAAAGGACTAGATCTGCCTCTATATTTGAAGGGTATTATTTCGTGGGTCAATAATTTAGAAAATACGTTTGTTGAACAATTTGGACCTTGAAATCTGGTTAGTTATCAAATCTTATGTTGAAACAAGTTGTTAAAGCACTAAGGCAGTATCCAAAACAGTATGAAGCGTTAGAAACTTGATATCCGGACCATTGGAATTACAGAAACTTTTCGAATCTACCACTTGAATGAGATAAGCTCTTTTACTTTATGTAAGAGGAAATGGGGACTAACTTGTGTTTTCTAATCAAAATAAGCAAAGCCATGGTTAGATTGTTGGTAAATTGTAAAACTTATAGAGGGATTTTCCTGTTGTTACCAAATTTGTGCTCCTGTGTTATCAGCCAAACTTTTCAAGATATTTTGCCTTTCGAATTTACAAATTAACATAATATGATTAGACCATCATTTGGCAATAACGTGCAAGAGATTGATGGTGTTTATTTTAAAGCTGAATGGAACTTCCAAGGATAGCTCAGAAAAATAACTTCCAAAGGACTTGATACACACAGTTGTTATTTCCATCAGTTCCTTCCAATTTATTACTTACAAGATTTTTGTTTATTCCCTTGCATGACATATATATAGGTGCTGAGAGCAATCTGAGTTCTTTCACTCCTGGTGCTGCATCTATTGCCTCAAGTATCAAATACCATGCAGAATTCACACCTTTATTTTCTCCTGAAAGGTTTGAGCTCCCTAAGGCATTCTTTGCGACGGCCCAAAGCGTTCGTGATTCACTCCTTATTAATTGGAATGCTACGTATGACATTTATGAAAAAATGAACATGAAGCAAGCATACTATCTATCCATGGAATTTCTGCAGGTATCTCATTAATCTTACTTTCTCTTTGCTCTTTGATAAGACTAAGCCGGCGGAGTGACCTAAATTATATGTAGTAATAAATTAATCAGTTTGATATTTTCTGACAAAATCTACAATATATATATTTGTGACACATGGAAATTCCAGAAAATTAGGCATAAACACCTTTATGGCAGTCAAGTTTAATTTATGCCCTATCTTCTGTTTAGGGTAGAGCATTGTTGAATGCAATTGGTAATCTGGAGCTTAATGGTGCATATGCAGAAGCATTGAAAAAGCTTGGCCACAATCTCGAAAATGTGGCTTCTCAGGTTAGTGTGACTTTTATTTCATGCATCAGAAAATCTTCTAGTTTTCCAAGTTCTTCTGTCTTTTACTCAAGAACGGTTGGACTATCTGTATTAATTTGTGACTTTGTGCATTGGCTGTTTTGTAATATTTAGAAGCCATGCATGCCATACTTACTTATTGTGTCTTTATGTTATTGTTGGAGTCGACTACTTGTTAATTTTGGAATAATTACTGACAGGAGCCAGATGCTGCTCTTGGGAATGGGGGTTTGGGGCGGCTTGCTTCCTGTTTTCTGGACTCTTTGGCAACACTAAACTACCCTGCATGGGGCTATGGACTTAGGTACAAGTATGGTCTATTTAAGCAACAGATTACGAAAGATGGTCAGGAGGAGGCGGCTGAAGATTGGCTTGAAGTATGCTTTACTTCATCAGTTCTTGATTGCACATGTGTTTTCATCCTTAGATAGTTTATATCCTTGTTGCTTACTATTCTCCTCTTGCCTTTAGAGCTTCTGATATTCCTTTGTTCTCCTTCTTTTATGACTTAGTTACTTTTATTTAGTTCATGCAATGTGGATGTTCATTATTGTTAGTTGTCCATGCAGATTGGCAGTCCATGGGAAATTGTGAGGAATGATGTTTCATACCCTATCAAATTCTATGGAAACGTCACTACAGGATCAGATGGAAAGAGGTATTGGAGTGGTGGAGAGGATATAAAGGCAGTTGCATATGATGTTCCCATACCAGGGTATAAGACCAAAACCACAATCAACCTTCGACTGTGGTCTACACAGGTTCCATCAGCAGATTTTGATTTATCTGCCTTCAATGCTGGAGAGCACACCAAAGCATGTGAAGTCCAAGTAAACGCTGAGAAGGTAGGCTTAATCTATTAGTTTCTATAACAGTTTTACATTCTTTTTGCCTTTTCTTAATGTGGATTGGGGCTTCAGTATGAGCCTTCTGAGTTTGCTGTCTCAACACTGACTGCACCTTCAGATCAACAACTATCGTAGGACATAATTTTGGGTTCCATCATAACCAGTGGACTTTATAGAGATGCATTTACCTGTTTCTTAAATTGAGCAGTAGTACTTTACTATTAATACATTGGATGTTCAGAACACTGATCTAATGAGAGACTGATGACTATTTTTTTTTTTTTTTTTTGGTAGAAAAGGTCAGGAGATCTATATCCAAATTCCTATCTGTCCTAGGCACATTTTATTCTTGCCTTTTTTGTTTCTTTTTTCTTGGGGGTGGGTTTGTTTGGGGGGGGGGGTGAGGAGGAGGGAATTTTGGTGAGACTGATGACCAATGTTTTTGTAGAAGATGTCTGATATCCATATATCTGTCCTAGGCACATTTAACCTACTATTCTTTTTTTTTTTGGTTGATAATATTTCTCTTTTTTTTTTTTTTGGTTGTTGTTTTTGTGGGGGGTGGGGGGATGGTTCCGGGGAGTCCAGGCAGTGGCGGAGCCACAGCCCGGCAAGGGTGTAAACCGAACACCCTTCACCGAAAAATTATACCGTGTAGACATGTCAATTATTCCGTATTACAGACATATATTACATATTGAACAACCTTAATATATTAGATTATATGAATTCGAACACCCTTAATATATTAGATTATATGAATTCGAATACCCTTAATATATTAGATTATATGAATTCGAACACCCTTGACAAAACTCCTAGCTCCGCCACTGAGTTCAGGGGCAAGAGGCTTCTTTTAATATACATTAGGGACATAGTAACATACTCAGCGAACCATTAATTTAGATGGCGAAGCCTGTGTTATTAGAAGGGCTCGCTTCTGCGCTTTAAGCGACGGAATGCAGTGACACGCAGGCACCTCACCTTTTGAGGTGTTAGCGAAAGAAGAAGATAGCAATATAATGACGATGATCATGATGATAAAGGAGATGTCGACAATCTTTAAGAAGAATAGGATGTTCATCCACTTATATTTTGGTTTTTATTTGCTTATATATGTTATGTTTGTTGAGTCCTTTTTTATTTAGTTATTTTACTTATCTGTGCGAGGTTTATTTTGGTATTTTTCGTAAAACTGCGCTTCGTTCAATGAAGCTAGTGCTTCGCTTCTCGCATTAAGCGAAGCGGGCCCTTGTTGCTTTTTTGCGCTTCTTGCTCTCAAAAACACTGGCTAAGCTAGCTTTTCTCTAATATCAGATATGTTACGTACTCTACCCTGGGGATGAATCAGAGGAGGGAAAGGCCCTTCGGCTGAAGCAACAATATACCTTATGCTCAGCTTCTCTCCAAGATATTATTGCACGATTTGAGAGGAGATCAGGTGATCATATTAAGTGGGAAGAGTTTCCTGAAAAAGTTGCTGTGCAGATGAATGACACTCACCCTACGCTTTGTATCCCTGAGCTGATGAGAGTATTGATAGATCTGAAGGGCTTGAGTTGGAAGGAAGCTTGGAATATTACTAAAAGGTACTTGAAATTACACGCTTGGCATGTGGCAAATTGAGGTTTCTGTTGGCTTTTAAATTTGTGCTGAATAATCTGCGCGGAAGCATCATCTGAATTTGTTTTAAATCCATGATGCAAGTGATACTGTAGTATGAGATCTTATTTCTAAACTTTTAGTTCCACATCATCTGAATTGGTCATCAAACATCAGAAACATCAAAATGACAGGAGATGACACTTTAAAACATAAAACATTATCTCCTATTTTTTCTTAAAGTAACACTGACATCCTTATTGCTGGAAACTTGCCAGAACTGTGGCATACACAAACCATACTGTTTTGCCTGAGGCACTGGAGAAATGGAGTTATGAATTGATGCAGAAGCTGCTTCCCAGACATGTCGAAATCATTGAGGCGATTGACGAGGAGGTGATGAAGCTACAAATTGTGTCAAATCTATTAGGTTTTGCAAGTTAAACTTTTTTGACTAATTTCTGCAATGTGCTATCCTAACAGCTGGTGCATGAAATTGTATCGAAATATGGCTCACTGGATCTGGACAAGTTGGAGGAAAAGTTGATTACTATGAGAATTTTAGAAAATTTTGATCTTCCCAGTTCTGTTGCTGATTTATTTACTAAGCCTGAAATCCCAGTTGATGATGATACTGAAACAGTAGAAGTCCATGACAAAGTTGAAGCTTCTGATAAAGTTGTGACTAATGATGAAGAAGATGAAACTGGTAAGAAAACTAGTGCGAAGACAGAAGCAGCTGCAGAAACAGAAATTGATAAGAAAACTACTGTGAAGCCGGAACCAGCTGTCATACCACCTAAGAAGGTCCGCATGGCTAACCTGTGTGTTGTGGGCGGTCATGCTGTTAATGGAGTTGCTGAGATCCATAGCGAAATTGTGAAGGAGGAAGTTTTCAATGACTTCTATGAGGTAAGCATCATTAATATGGATCTTTTGATATGTATCAGATCAGTGATTTTGGTAAAACTGAGTTCTAATTCATGTATTATTTTACTCTTAACATTTACAGCTCTGGCCTGAAAAGTTTCAAAACAAAACAAATGGAGTGACTCCAAGAAGATGGATTCGTTTCTGCAATCCTCCTCTTAGTAGCATCATAACTAAGTGGACTGGTACAGAGGACTGGGTCCTGAAAACTGAAAAGCTGGCTGAACTACGGAAGGTATTTCATTTGCCTTTTCTGACTTGGCATGTTTAAGAGGATGAAATGGAAGATTTGCTGTTTGTTGTTAGATAGTTGAAAATGCATCCTCTGTTGCACCCTCCAAAGATTCACCAAGTTTTTGAGACCTGAAAGTGTGTTTGATTTTCGGAAAACTTGTGAAGGCTTTGTTCGCGAAGGGTACAACCCAAAGGGGTTCGAAAATTTGGAGTCACCACCTAAGGAAACAGATGGTATGGGCCAAGTGTGTAGGTCACTTGACCAATACCTTGATATTTTTTTCAAAACTTGAACTTGGTTTTGAAACAAACCCTTCTGTAAACTTTTGACTCCAAATGGTTGTGCAAAGCAGAGATTGGGCAAGGAAATTCCTTTGGTTAACTAGCAGGTGTTAGGCATTCATAGGTCGCGGTTTACGGTTTATCCTTCTATTTCAACTGAAGAATAAAAGTTAAATTACTCCTTGAAGCTGCACTTTTGTCCAGTTGATAGTGAAGTTAAAAAATATAAACATATACACATCATAACTATTTAAAAAGCAGTTCCAATTTCAAGGTGAGTGTATGTGCGCTAAAGGGTTCGGCTTATGTTCTAACTGAACTGTGGGTACCATATACAGTTTGCTGACAATGAAGATCTTCAAACCGAGTGGAGGGAAGCAAAAACGAGCAACAAGATTAAAGTTGTTTCCTTTCTCAAAGAAAAGACAGGGTATTCTGTTGTCCCAGATGCAATGTTTGATATTCAGGTGTGTTATTCTCCATTTTTTAGTTTTGTCCGTAAGAGCTTAGTTAAGTTTATCTTAGCTATATGAATCGTCGCTTGTTTTTGGACAAAGAATCATGCACTTGTCAATTAAAATACCAATTCTCAGGTAAAACGCATTCACGAGTACAAGCGACAACTGTTAAATATCTTCGGCATCGTTTATCGGTATAAGAAGATGAAAGAAATGACAGCTGCAGAACGAAAGACTAATTTTGTTCCTCGAGTATGCATATTTGGAGGAAAAGCTTTTGCCACATATGTGCAAGCCAAGAGGATTGTAAAATTTATCACAGATGTTGGGGCTACTATAAATCATGATCCAGAAATAGGTGATCTTTTGAAGGTATTAACTTGATTACTTGTCTTAGAAGTTTTAGCTTTGATTTGTTACAAGCTATTCTTTTCTAGCAGTTGAAAGTTACTTTATTTTAGTTCACTTCTTGGTAATTTTGTCTGTGATGTTTCTGCATCTGTTTCCCCATATGATTACTTTTGCACCTTCAACCTGAAGAGTCCTCTCCTCCATATCTTGTAGGTAATATTTGTGCCAGATTACAATGTTAGTGTTGCTGAATTGCTAATTCCTGCTAGCGATCTGTCACAACATATCAGGTAATTAACTGACTCCATCTTTCTTTTCAATTGCCTTTTCCATAGATTTGCTGCCACTGGCAACAATTGATCCAGGAACTCTATACTATGTTAAACTTGTTTGTGGGAACATAACTGATCGATTAGCTGCTTAGTTCTCATCCCTTGTATAACTTGTGAACGTTTAGGTTGATATCATGCTACAATACTGTGATTATTGAGGTTAAGGTTGGTAGTATTTAGCACATACATAAATCATATATGCATCAAATTGAATGCATGGTGAGATGATGTGACACGACAGTGATCATCTCACTCGTTCAGAGACACAAAGCAGCACCATTTGATTTGATTGTCCTGGCAGTAAACTCTGTATGATCTACTTGGAATTTCAACTATTACAAGAAAACTTTGATACTAATAATGACCCTACCAAATGTGAAAACACAGAAACTTAATTTGGGCACCTTTTCTTGTTAAGACACCAGTCCCTATACAGTTATACTCTCTCTCAAGTGACCTGCCTTTGTGTGGATGACATAGTTTACCTAACATGTGCTGCAATGGTGAATGCATATGATGGTGAAAATTTCAGCTGAGCCCTGTTTTTACATCAAAGGCTAGGAATAGGGGTAGCACTTCTGGATCTTCATGCTCTTTTTCTTTTAATGGCGGCGGTTAATTCTTTGCACCGAATTTTAACATAAACAGATTGATACTTAAATGGGGGAGCTGGTAACATCAATTTTACGGATCAAAAACTTAGAGGGAACTAGTGGGCAGTGGCTAGTCTGTTTCATTGGAAAGAAAGATACTGCAAGTAGGAAACTCTGGTAACTGCCAACCAATGGTTCATGAAAATTGAAGACTTTATATACTTGTTAAGAAAAAAAAAAATGATGATTTTATGTTTACTTAATGATACTTAAAGGGAGCAACTACTAGCAGAAAATGTTTTTCCAAGCCTATTCATTTATCAGTAATGTGATGACTGCACATAGATATGTAATATTTCCCATTAATTTTGTAGGCTTATGTTTTTAGCTTTAAGTAGAGATTTATATTTATGTTTGACTTCTGTTTCTCTCTCTCTCCTATCCCCCAGTACGGCTGGAATGGAGGCCAGTGGAACCAGTAATATGAAGTTTGCAATGAATGGTTGCATCCAAATTGGTACACTGGATGGCGCTAATGTTGAAATAAGGGAAGAGGTTGGAGAAGAAAACTTCTTTCTCTTTGGTGCTCAAGCTCATGAAATTTCAGGGCTTAGAAAAGAAAGAGCTGACGGAAAGGTAAAGCTCACCCCTCTTTTGTGTTGACATGTTGATCAATGTTCTTTTTTCTGGGTTAAAATTTTTCTATTTGTCATAGTTCGTCTTTTATTTCTTTACCAATAACCACATAAAGTTTCCTCTCAGATGCATTTAGATGGTTACCTTGTCAAATCTTATTCCTCTCTTTTGCAGTTTGTTCCTGATGAACGATTTGAAGAGGTCAAAAAATTTATTAGAAGCAGTGCTTTTGGCTCTTATAACTATGATGAGCTAATAGGATCTTTGGAAGGAAATGAAGGTTTTGGCCGTGCTGACTATTTCCTTGTGGGCAAGGACTTCCCCAGTTACATAGAATGCCAAGAGAAAGTTGATGAGGCATATCGCGACCAAAAAGTAAGTCCAGTTGCTTGCAATTCCTTCTGGATATTTTGTTTGCTTTCTCATTTTTGTGTATGTTACTGACTTCGATAATCAAGATTTTCAAATATGACTTGTTTAATCATCAAACTTGAGCAAACACCAAGTTTTGTGTTCGTAGAAAGTGGCATCTTCCCCCCGACAGGGATGGGAACAGCCTTCGGGCTTTACCTGTTACCACACATCCGGTTAAGGCTCTCCACTTCGATGGATCTTACCCCAAATTTTAACCAATAAAAAAACACTAAATTTTGCTAGTTGTGATTTATGTCTGATGTATGCGAATGCTGTTCTGCAGAGGTGGACAAAGATGTCAATCTTGAACACAGCCGGCTCCTACAAGTTTAGCAGCGACAGAACGATTCACGAATATGCCAAAGACATTTGGAACATTGAACCTGTGGAATTACCATAAAGAGAGTGAAGGGGATAAAAATAACAGTCACAGTGAGTAGCATTGGCTAAGTTTCACTGAGTTGTTTCTTTTTATCATGTTAACGTATATAATCTGTAAGACGATGATGTTCCTACATAATAAGAGATTGAGAATCTCATTTGTAGCTTACTTCGATTCTTCTCCTCAATTTATGTTTTGCTCATTTTCTTAAACCTAGAAGATCCTCTGGATGGTGTCATTAATATTTATACTGCTTAATAAAACAAGTCCATCAAAATGGATGATTCTAAAATCATGTCCATGCAAGTAAATTCTTAAAATTGGATGGGAAAGATTAGGAGAAAAGAAAGTAGGGAAAAGATTTGTGCAACTGCCAAGGGTGTGTGGCATGATGGATTTAGTGCTGATAGAATGGATAAATTTGTCAAGTATCCGTCCAACCAAAAACGAACTGCATATTTTTGGATGGGCAATGTGCAAGATTATCCTTCGCTGGGGTGGTCTTTAATTTTTACCCCTCAAAATGGTGGTCTTTAAATTTTTACCTTAGGCAGAATTTCCATGGCACCAAGCAGAATTTCTGCCTATGCAAATTCTGCCTGAAGGTAGAAATATTCTGTCTGTGAGGCCCTTTTGCTGGCTAGATTTGCAAAATTCTGCCTAGCGATTTTTTTTTTTTTTTTTAAATTTTTTTAAATTTTTTTTTTTACTCGAATTTGCTTCGAACCCACAACCCGCAGTGTTAAAGGGTGGAAAAATTAAAGATTACCAATTTGAAGGACAAAAATTAAAGACCACCCCAAATGAAGAACAATCCGCGCAAAAAAAAGTTTTGGGATCAAATATGGATCAGTCCATATTATCCGCAGTAAAAAGTGGATAAGTTATTCGACAACCCACTTTAAACTTGCTGTTATATACCAAATCCAAGGCCGTGAGAGCTATTACGGTATTACCTAATAGGCGAATCCGAAACTAATAAAATCATTTCAAAAGAAATGCGTAAACCATTAAAGATCTAAAACATGTTTAAAATCACTTTCTTAATATACCGGAAGTCTCAAAATAAAAATAAATTTCGAAACGAACCATAAGTCACTAATATATAGTCCAGGAAGCATCTAAACATACTCAAGTACAACGACTCGTTGTTATAACCCGAATAGACATAAAAGAAGATGACATCCGGCGTCACAAACATAATGTGGTTGGCTCCGCTCTAGAGAATTGAACCGCCGCCTCGAACTGACATTAGATTTGACCCGCGACACTGCTAGCAGTAGGATCTGGATAGAGCAGTAAGTAGATTTTTGTGACCATAACGGCTAGTAAGATCCTCGGCTCGCCACTCAGTCTTACCTACCTATCGGCGCAAGCCTTTAAAATAATGCATGAAAGCTAAGTAGTGTATGTAGTAATATAGTAAATGACTATAGTAGGTAAAACAATTACGATGATATAAATCTAAAGGCAAAACAATCCAATGCCCATTGTGGCTAATTATATAAGTCTACAGGCAACATTAAAAAGATGGTTACTTAGCCAAGTCTCAAGGCTACAGAATTCTTTTCTGTTAATTTTTATTTTTATTTTTTTATCTTGGGATAATAAATACGTTTTAGGATAACAAAGATCCTTCTATACAACAAAGAAAAATCGCTTTACTACGCCGAAGTTAAAGGTCGTTAAATTCTGGCGTAACATAAATTAGACACTTGTCCCCCAAAAAGAAATTTTGTTAAAGATGAGAGAAAATTGTTTAGTAGTTATACCACAGAAGAATTCTTTGCATGTTCAAACTTGTTGGTATTCCGTGTAAGAAAAACTCTCACTATTCATTGAATTATTCAGTTTTTTTTTTTCCACGGCGACACTACAAACAGAGATTCACGAAAAGTGTTATCAAGAACGAAGATCATTAATAGAACGGAAAAGGGCCAAATATACCCTCGTACTATTGGAAAAGGGCCAAATATACCCCTCGTTATACTTTGAGTCCAAATATAGTCTTGTCGTTATACTTTGGGTCCAAATATACCCCTGCCATTATACTTTGGCACAGAAATACCCCTCATTTTAACAGAGGGACACATGTCATCATCCTATTGGCCTATTTTAAACTAATCCCTAATTAATTAAAATTCAACCTCTCAATATCCAATTAAAAGACCCATACCCATATCTGAAAAATTCAAAACAAGCTTCAATGAGCTTGTTCAATGGCTGCTTCTTCATGATGGTGATTATGCATGCCCTAAATTTCCAATTCTTTATTCTTGATATTCCTATACACATTATAACACAAAATCCCTCCTTCCTTGTCCTTCCCATTATCTGTATACCACAAATTCTCAAGCTAAGGACTAAATTTCTCATCAACAATTTCGAAGACTCTAAACTCCCTCCTCCATCTCAACGTTTTTTGCAACATCTTGAACGAATCGTACACGCCATAATTCTTGGCTTTCAAGAAATTCATCAAAACGATATCCGTGCTCGGATTCCCTTTAATTGACAGTAAAGGACACCCCATAAAGAAATGTTACTCAAATCCTCTGTAATACTCTTAACAGATAGCAACTTATTTTTATTTTTACCTAAATATATCCACTAAGAATTGCATCTTCCGCCGAGAAATATTTCACTGCTTCTTCTTCAGTGAAAGAAGCAGCCATTGAAGAAGCTCATTGAAACTTGTCTTGAATTTTTTGGATATGGGTATGAGTCTTTTAATTGGATGTTGGGTCATGGGTTGAATTTTAATTAATTAGGGATTAATTTAAAATAGGCCAATAGAATGATGACACGTATCCTTCCGTTAAAATGAGGGGTATATGTGTGTCAAAGTATAACGGTAGGGGTATATTTAAACTCACAGTATAACGATAGGGGTATAATTGAATCCAAAGTATAACGAGAGGTATATTTGGCCCTTTTCCTATAGTACAGGGGTACATTTGGCCCTTTTTCCGTTAATAGAAATCCAATAACCCTAGGCTCTTATACCAATGTAAGAATAATTCAGTAACAGGAAGAATGATTGTGTACCTATTAACAATAGTAGAGAAATCACAGAATCTTTGTTGAAGAATTGCTCCCAGCTGAACATTGTTTCACTAGGAAACAAAATCTTTCACCAACTACATGTCCTAATATGTGGGTCAAACTTTTTCTTGTGGGGAATTTGTCAGAAGAAGAATGAGTTAAAAAAAAAAAAAAAAATGTTCTCTGCATGTATTCTTATACAGTGTAGAAGCTGATTTCGGAGTATAACTCCCTACGCCCCCTTTTCACGTTCAATATTTAGAGGAAGTTTAGGGATGTAGTAACTCCTCTATACCACTATGACTTATCCCTCATAACTGGATCGACTCAGCTGGAGCGACCCGCGATCCATAATGCAACATGATGAAAGTAATGATATATCTACTAAGAAGTTACATACATTAGTTATTATATTTTGGTTACCTTTCAGGTAACTTGATAATATATATTTTGGTTACCTTTTAAGTAATTTGATAATGTAACAAAAAATATTTACATTATTAAGAAGGGCAAATTTTTCTACATATAGTGCTCAAATTCGAAATTTCTAGTGAAAGTTGGACTAGATGGAGGAATCATATTCATCTCACCTAGGGGTGGACCCACATGGTGTCAAGTGGGTTCATATGAACCCACTTTGTTGAAAAATAATACTGTATATACATGTATATTATATATATATATATACAGGTCATATTAAATTTGACTCCACTTAAGTAGACTGCAACACCCAGCTCAGTGGCGGAGTGGGTTCATTTTTTGTCAAATGATCCGAGTTCGAAACCAGCCTACAACAATTGACTATCCCCTTGTTTTTTAAACATATCTAAACACGTCCTTTTGCAACACTTTAAAATATCTAACAATTAGGAAAGTTTTGGGGGCAAACTAGAGTTTTTTTTTTTTTTTTTTTTTAAATAATAGAACTTAAAATAAAAAAGGTTCCCATGTCCCAATCTAAAACAGCGAAATAATCCCCAATTCCAATTTCCCAAGCCCTTACGTCTCTGGTCTCTTTTGCTTAAATTCGAAACACAACCTTGCTCCATAAATCTTCCGATTCTTTGAAATTTCACCCACTCCGTTATCAATCAAGGTTTGCTCAATATCTTGTGGAGTTAATTTCCTTATGTCATGAAATATTAGTCTCACATGGAGCAAGCAACCACCTTTAATTCCATTTTTTTCTAGTAAAGGGTATCTCTTGTCTCTTTCCCTGTTGCATTAGATGTTGGCTTTTGGTTTTGTTCTCTTGTTTTCCTGGTTACTCCTAATTTTAAGTTCTTGTAATGGGATTTAGATCTTTTTAAGTTGTACCTTTCACTGCTCTCTCGTGGAATTTTGTCAATAATATGAATTAAATTGGTACTTTCTAAAGAAAATGTTTACATTGGTACTTTCTAAAGAAAATGTTTAGTTCTTTTGTAGTAGATGTGAGAGAAACTATTTATAAGATCTAAATATGGTTGAACTTTGAACATGTCAAAAAATAAAGAGAAAAATAGATTGCTTGACTAATTGAGAAATTTGGGACTCAGTAAGTAGTGTCGCTTCTTGGAGGCTGAAACCCATTACGTTATGCCTAGTATTGCTTTTATGGTGAGTTACTATCATGGACTTTAGTTTTTTTTGAACCCCCTTGCACGAAATCCTAGGTCCGCCATTGATCTCACCACAATCCTTGACAGTAACTTTGACTTGTGTTCAGAGACATTTTTATAAATTTTTATTATTAAAAAGACTTGTGCAAGATATAAATGTCTAAACATCATTGATATGTAATTTTTGATATCACATGTCTGAAGTTATTCTGAAATGGGTAGACACAAATAAAATTAAAATTTGGGTATAAGTTAATGTCACGTCCCAAATAGGGGAACGTGTGGGCACTTACCCTTTTCCCACCTGGTAGGCAAACCCGTCCCTTTATCAACATTCATACCGCAATAAATAACCGACCAACATATGTCTAACAGGTCTGAAATAAATAAGTAAACAAGAGGAGTCATCCGGGCTGCGGATTTGCCATGTGCTCACCCTAGATGCTCGTCAGCAATGTCACAAGAGTTAGTCTCGAGAGGAAGCAGTCGATCCAGCCACGTACTCTGCACTCATAAAAGAATGCAGCAAGGTACAATCAGTACAAATACACGTACTGAGTAGGAATCATAGGCCGACAACAGTTAGCTAACATATATATAAGTAAGAGACTAAAGGTAGACATGCTCACGACAAGTACAATCAACACTGTCCAAGTTCGGAATCACAATCACTAAATATCAAGTCTGAATGTCACCACAAGTACATAATATCAAGTCCAAATACCACCATAAATATAGATCACCAAGTCCGAATACCTCCATAGCTAGAGATCACCAAGTTTGAATATCACCACAAGTATAAGTATCATGTCCAAATCCAACAGTATGAATATGTAAATATAAATGCAATGCAATGCAATGATACATACACGCTCCAGGAGGAATACATCCACGCCTCGATAGTCATGACCCATATGGGACTCACGAAGTCCATGTACCTACTGTGGCGTACAGTCCGATCCAATATCTGTTGCGGAACGTGGATATATGTTGTGGAACGTGCAACCCGGTTCAGTATATGTTGCAGAACGTGCAACCCGGTCCAATATATGTTATGGAATGTGAAACCCGATCTCAATGTATAAGTACAAATGCATGCATGATATCAATGTCAACAAGAGTATATCAATGCCAAATCGTGCCACACATTGACACCTATCACAAGAATCTATCAATATCAACAGTGCCACACAGGGACACATATCACGAGAATTTAACGATGTCAACAGTGCCACACATGGACACATATCACGAGGATCTATCAATATCAAGTCTAGTATCACAAACGGGGCAACAAGCCAATAGATCACAACAAGGTAACAAGCCACAATTAGACAACAGTACCAACCTAAGTAATCCATCCCAACTTCATACCCAAAGGCGCAACATGCTTTCTCCAACAATCACTAACTTTACATATACCTCTCCAATAATCACTAACTCTATATATGCCTCGCTAACTGAAGTCTAACTATAAGGTAAACTGTAGCCTACTTGGTAGCCGAGCAGCAGCCACGAATAATCAAACTTTTGCCTTGCCCTTGCACCTCTAAATACCCAAAGTCTAATCATATTTGAATTCCATATTAGAAATCATGAAGAACAATACCCATATTTCTACACTTATCGTTTGGGTCAAATTCAACTATGGAGAAAGGGAAAGCGGGTCGACAAGGGTAAAACGGTCATTTCAAAAGTGAAATATGCAATTCCATGTTCTAGGAGCTCAATCCTACTAAACAATTGCTGAAATAACTCAAGAATAGGCTAATTTTGAGATTCAAGTGAAAAACCCCTAATTTGGGTATGAACCCTAATTTTCTTACCTTTAAATTAATCAACACAAATAGAAAATTCAAGCCTATTAGCTTTGACATCATCATATTCTATGATTAGATTAGTCAAACCCATCAACAAATTCCATTTTAGAAAGATTAGAACTCATTTCAAGAAGTTATCATCAAAACTCATTTTTCCGTTTTGATTCCAATGGATTTCTAGCATCGATTCAAGCTTATGAAGATTAAACCAATGGATACTAGGTTAGGAAACTTACCACAATGAATATTCAGCACAAAGTTCTTCACTTTGCCCCAAATATGCTTAGAAAGTGATGAATGAAATGATAGGGGTTTAAAGGTTTTATTCTGACCTTTAATGATTCCGGAATCCCGTAATCCAGCTGCAACGGTCATGAGTTCGCTACAAGGGGCTCGCAGCAGTGTATTCGCGGCAGCACCCCAACCAAACATTGATTATTCGCTATAGCAGGTCCACAAAGGTAAAACGGTTATTTCAAAAGTGAAATATGCAATTCCATGTTCTAGGAGCTCAATCCCACTAAACAATTGCTGAAATAACTCAAGAATAGGCTAATTTCGAGATTCAAGTGAAATACCCCCATTTGGGTATGAACCCTAATTTTCTAACCTTCAAATTAATCAACACAAATGGAAAATTCAAGCCTATTAGCTTTGAAATCATCAGATTCTATGATTAGATTAGTCAAACCCATTAACAAATTCCATTTAGAAAGATTAGAACTCATTTCAAGAAGTTATCATCAAAACTCATTTTTCCATTTTGATTCTAATCAATTTCTAGCATCGATTCAAGCTTATGAAGATTAAACCAATGGATACTAGGTTAGGAAACTTACCACAATGAATATTCAGCCAAGAGTTCTTCACTTTGCCCCAAGTATGCTTAGAAAGTGATGAATGAAATGATAGGGGTTTAAAGGTTTTATTCTGACCTTTAGTGATTCCGGAATCCCGAAATCCCACTGCAACGGTCATGAGTTCGCTACAGGGGGCTCATAGCAGTGTATCCGCGGCAGCACCCGAACCAAACATTGATTACTCACTATAGCGGGCTAAGATCCTGCTATAGTGGTTTCGCTATGGCGGGTCTGATACTGCTACGGCGGACACCAGATACTAGAAAATCCTGATTTTTCACAAGTCTAACCTCGAAATCCAAAAATCACCCGAGACCTCACAGATACAAACCAAATATGCATTCACATATAAAAACACGCTACAGACTCACTCGTGATCTCGGAATTCCCAACGAATGTCTATTTGACCGAGTCAACACCCAATGGCCAAAGACCAACTTTCCAACCAATAGCTCAAAACGCTCCCAAGTGCCTTGGGGACCGAACCGAATATCCTACCGAGTCGCAATCGACCATGCGGACATCTCAGAATCGACAGATTCCCAAAAAAGGCCCGTTTACCCAAAAGTCAACTATTGGTCAAACATTTTTTTGCTTTAAAGCTTTAATTTGCACAAGTCATCATAAACCTCGCCTGATCATCTCAGGAATCATCCCACCCATCCCCGTGGGTCCAAATCATATTCATAGGGCTCGGGGAAGGGCCAACAGGGTAAAAGACTCAAGAACGCTATAACGACCAAACGGGTCATTACAGTTAATATCGGTATCCAACGAAATTTTTATATCTTGCAACCGTCATTATGGTGGATAAATTATTCCTCCAATTGGTCCAAAGACTAGTGCAAGACTCCAAGTATTGCTTTCATTTTCTCTACAACTGTGTGATGAAAAGTTGTGATATATCTATTTAAAATTTATATACACTTGCTACTACATTTTGGTTACTTTTTAGGAAGCAAGATAATAATGTTGTTGAAATTTGCTTTTATTTACTGAAGTGATTTTATTTTTAGTATAAAAAGTTGGTTAGACTAAAGATGAATCTACTTTTAATTTTTAAATTTCTATTGGATAGATTAGTCTAGTAGAATTTTACATTATACAAATTTTGGTTTTAAGTTGGCTATTTAAAGCTCTCCTATTCTTAGTAATCAAATATTGATATTTATTTGAGATAAGGGTCAAAAACACATCCTAACTATCACTTTTTTGTTTTTTGAGTTTCATACATAAACTATCATAAAGTTGAGAAAACTACCGAAGCTATCACTATCTAATTTGCAAAATACACCTGAACTAAATGTGTGAACTCACTCTCCAAAAGGCAAGTGAAGCTCAAATTTTCTCATGACATAAGTAATGCTATGGTGGCACCTACATGAAAATTAAAAAATAATATATATTTTTTTTTAAAATAAGCAATTTAAAAAAAAAAAAAACTAAAAATAATAATAATTTTTGCAAAAAAATATCAAAAAATTTAGAAAATCAGAAAAAAATGATTTAAAAAATAGAAAAGTTGATTTTTTTTTTTAAATGTGAAAAATAAATAACAGTTTTCTTATTATTTTTTTAAATTTTTTTTCCATTTTTTAAACTATTTTTTTATTTTCTATAATTTTTGATATTTTTTTACATAAATTATTATTTTTCAGTTTGTTTTTAAAACAAATAGTTTTTTTTTTTTTTAAAAAAAAATAAAAATTCATCTAGCTGCCATTGTGACATTATTTATCCACGTGGACAACACTTGACAACATGTTTGTATAAAATAGAGAGTGTAGATCACATGCCATTCAAGAATAATTTGAGGTGTGTTTTGCAAACTAGATAGTGATAGTTTATGTAGTTTTCTCAACCTTATGATAGTTTAGGTATGAAACTATAAAAACAAAGTAATAGTTGGGGTGTGTTTTTTACCCTTATCTCTATTCATTTTCAATCAATACTTTCAAACTTTTTACTGCACCATTTTTAAAAAAAAACCAACAATGGTATCAGAGCCTCGTTAGTCTTATGGGATATGTGAGTTCTTCTTAGTGCCTCCATTGGTCTTAATGGATTAGTGAGTGCATTGGAAAAGAACAAATTTCAACCATTTTTAAATCATATCTATTTCAATCCATTTTTAACCCTTGGACCCCAATATCAATTTTTAACCAATATCTTTAACCCTATTTATTTTCAATGCGCAGGGCTATTTCAACCAAGATTAATTTTAAACCTATTTCACACATGGCAAGCAACAATCTTTCTTTGAATCCCCCTAAAAATTTCACTCGTGAAAACTATCAAATTTGATCAATGGAAATGAAATCATTTTTGAAACCTATGATTTACAAAATGTTGTGATGGAAGAAAAATCGTAAAATAACATTTTGCAATCCTCCAACGGTCCAGATTAAAGCACTTTCAAATAGGACTATGTTACTGAGGGTGTTTTTTATTCACAAAATCACAAGACGTAGAAGAAGAAGAAAAAGAGGAAAAAGAAGACTATGGTAAAAAAATAATTCAGCACCAACCACCGAAGCAGAAATTAAGTAGGAACAACTTTTTAAGATTGCAACAACTGAAGAAAAGGAGGAGCGTTGAAATTTGCTTTCAGTTACTATAGTATTTTTATTTTTAGCATAATAATTGGTTAGACTTAGGATGAATCTACTTTTGAATTTTAAATTTCTATTGATTAGACTAGTTTAGTTGAGATATTATAGGCTTTTGAATTTTAAAGTACGTAGATTTTTTTTTTGTTTTTGTTTTAAGTTGGTTATTTAAAGCTCTCCTATGTTTAATAAAAATATTGAGAGACAATTCATTACTTTCAATCTTTTTACTGCACCATCTTTAAAAAACCCAACAAATATAGTATATAATATTTATATTATCAAGAAGGATGATTTTCCCCCAACTAAGAGGTTTTACAGTAGTTAACCACTTATTCTGTTATAATTTAATATATAGATGAGATCGATCGCTATATATATGCAAGGCTAGCAATGTGCCAAAGTGAATATGAAGTGGGACAAGACAAAGGCTTTGCAGGAAGGGGCATGCTAGCACGTAGCTCGCATTGCGAGTCACTTGTTCACTAGGCGGAACTACTTGAGCACCGACTAAATCTATTATGTAAGAATTTTGGTCACACAACTAGGACTTCTGACTTGTACTTGGAAAAAGAGATTTTTGTTTTTTATCACAATAAGATTGAATAGGGCAAATTCTTTAGTCTAGGGATTAAAAAAGGAATTTGTGATTAAAATAAAAATCTACTTAGCTCCTGTTTGGACATATATTTTGAAAGTAGTGTTTCAATTTTTTTTTTTCAAATATCTGTTTGGCCATATATTTTTGAGATATTTTGAAAATCAAAATCTCAAATCCCAAAATCTGCTTCAAACCTGTTTTTGGCCCAAGATACAACCGTTGGCTTTTTTAAACTTTTGAAACTTGTCCCAATCTTTTGTATATTATTAAAAAATCTCCCATTTATGACCTCAACTCATCCCTATTTGTCCTTTTCTCCATTAAAGGCACCTCTCCTCTATAAACCATGAAGAGATTGTTTGTATAATGTGTGAAGATTATATTGAAGAATAGCTAGGATCTACCGTTATTTTTTTTTCTTGCATTGATGGATCTTTGTAAATAATTGTAATTTGATGAATTGTAATAGCTAGTAATTATATTATTAGCAGTTGTTATCATAATATCGTTCTATCATTTTAGGATAATGTATTATCTAGTTCATTATGTAAAAATTAATTTTGTGCTAAACTTTTCCATATATAGGAATATGGTTTGATAATGATAATCAACGTTATCAATAAAAGTTTCACATAATTTGGAGTTAGCGGGTATATTTGTCTGGTATAGTTGTGCACTCTTGATACTGGTATAGTTGTGCACTCTTGATAGTTCTTATAATTTATACGTATATATCATGTTTCATGTTTTTTTTTTTTTTTTTTTTTTTTTTTTTTTTTTAAGAGAAAGTGAAATATATTTTGAGAAACTATGGTCAAAACACATTTTAAAATTTGAAAAACTTCACTCAAATCAAGTTTTTCAAATTTTTTTGGGAATCTATGGCCAAATGCTAGCTTAATCTTCTTGTTTAATTATTTTATAGATATTACTAAAATGTGCTTGTTAATTTTAATTCAATAAAAATATAAGCATCAAGATAAAATCACTAAAGCAAATTTTAATTCTGGACAATATTTGTTAGAAGAGTTTTTATGAATTTTCTGAACGTGCAAGAAGTTGAATTTTGACTTTTCTTAGCATCACTATATTAAAGCGGCCAATTTCTTTTGAATGGGAACCAATAAAATCATCGGTTCTTCAGAATCTAACATCAGAACCACCTTTAAAGTTATCCAGTGTAATTCCACTTTAATGTTCATTCAACACTGCGCATTCATTGATGTGTTTTTTTTTTTTTTTTAATTAATTTGTTATGGATCCCAACCAATGAACTTGGTGGAAGATGATTCGGACGATGGTTGTGTTCCAAACCCAATCAGCAACACCTCTTCTATCCCCAAACATATTTCATATCAGTCCTTCTAGCAGGAGATTTAACACAACAATTTGCTTGACTTTAATGAAAACACACAATCTAACTTGTTTTTAACTGATGGCTAATTAAATTTTAAAGCTGATAACATTGACTTGCGGAATTAGTGAGATTTAAGTAATACATGAGTTAGACTAGAGGTGAATTTGTAATTTTAGGTTCCAAATCCCTTCATTCCTACTATTCTTGTATTAGGTGTTGTTTCATTGCCAAATCAAAAGTGTTTTGCATCAAATATGAGGCTATATTTCCATACCTAACTAGTCAACTTACTATATTGTTCCCTGTGAACTTACATATGTTGGCTATTCTAGTTAGACTCTAGTTTCTTTTGGAAAAAAAATATTGATAATCACAGGATTCATGTGTTTGAGTTTATTGGACCTCATTACAAGCACTTCTCAATACAATATTCAATGGACAAATGAAAATTACTCTTTACGAGCGAAATAATACTTAAATCTTTTTCCCTTCCTTGTTTCTGGACTCAGTTGCAAGCACTAGCTCAGATATGAAACCTATCCTTTATCAGGCCATTTCAATACACTATATGCCTTTCAAGGTTTCAACTACTGAAATACCGGCTATTTATTGATCCAATTGTGAAGTAGTCATAAGTGCCGAGTTTTCTAGAGAAGTTCTGTTTCTTTTATTTTTTTTGAGTGCATGGGGCAAAATAGATACTGATAAAGCGATTAGTAGATGGTAGAAAGATAATTTAGCTACTAATAATGAATTTGGGCAGAACCTATTTAGATTCGTTATGCAGTTGACCACATTGTTTGTTGCGTTCAACGTTTTGTATCAATGAATTTCTGCAAATTGTTTGCGAGTGATTCCGGGAGATTATTTCTTTAATGTCCATATTATGCATGGTTCTGATTGTTGGTTTAATGTCACGCCCCAAACCATGGCCTGGGCGAAACACGACACTCGGTGCCATATTGCATGTGACCGAGCGAACCACATGGCTTGCTGAATCATCATGAGACATACATGAGCGGAAATATAGCATGAACGTGATGAGCTTTTATAAAACATGAGATATCATAATAATTTAATGAAATACTTGTTTAAACATGAGTGCGAAAATAACATGAGTTGAGCCAAAGATGGCTAAACACCTTGCATGTCTAACATAACTAAACTGACTAGTCTAGTCTATGAAACCTCTATCATGAGTCTGACTGGAAAACATACTTACTGGGACAAGGCCCCCAGCATACCTTAGATGCATAACTATCATAAAAGTAAATAATGACTAAACCCCGAAGGATATGGGGCTCACCAAAAGCTGATACGTGGATGATCCTATAGAGTAGATCCGTCGTCCTGTAAGTCTGTACCTGCATTGTGAAATGCAGGCCCCCGGGCAATAAAAGGGGACGTCAGCACATTGAATGTACTGGTATGTAAAGCAACTGAATGGAATAAATATGGCACATGAAATAACATGCTAAGAGCTGAAACTGAAACTGAAACCTGGTCATGAACATGAATACATATAGATATAACATGAGTAAAAACATTTTAAGTAGGGAAAGCAATAAATATAATCGACAACATGGTCTGGTACTTGCGTCCTACCAGTAGAACACTCACACCTTGCTAGGGAAATGAGATTTAATTATAATAAGCATGTAAGGACCCAAACTGCAAAATGAAGGTGTTGCCTCCTTGCTGACAACCCTTATCCTACGATGGCTAATGTAGTTTCAGGCTATCTGAGCCTTCTCGGTAATTAGTGCAACTCCTAAAAACATGAACATGAACATAGGTGGCATCTGAGCCCATGATTTTTCATAAACATGACTCGTAAACTTGATTCATGAATATGGCTTGTAAACATGACTTGAAAACTTGATTCATGAACATGGCTTGTAAACATGAATCGTGAGTATAATAAAGCATGGATATAAGTACATAGTATAACTTGTATGAAAACATAGATGTAATTACATAATATACTTGCATGAAAATGTGTAAAGCATGTGGAGTGTTTTCTTGAAAATAATATAATGATTTATGACTTGCATGTAGGAATCCATGGAATGCAAAATATGGGTTTTCATGGATTACGGACACATTCTCAATAACTAAAAGCGAATATCAAGAACACAATAGCGAATTAATCATACAAACATGGTATATCATGGTACATGAACTTAGGGTTATCAACTTATCATGAACATGGCTAAAACCCTAATTTTTAGTGAACTCTTGTATAATCATGGAGGAACGTGGTGTGGGGAAGAACAAAGGTGTTCCCACACGTGGATAGAAACTCTACGTACCTTAATCGCTCCAAAACTTGAACTAAAGACTTGAGCTTTGAAGAAGATTTCCAAAATCTTGAATTCTTGAACCTTGAGATGGGTTTTCTTGAAAACCCTATGTTAAGAATGATGAATTCTTGCTTAATGATTATGAACGTATGTTGAAATTGACTTGGAATGCATGGAATAGGATTACTTTAAAGTGACTTGAAGTTTGGGAGAGAAGAGCTTCGTCCTTAGGGCTTGAGAGACTTCTTTAGGGTTCTTTACCTCAGAAAAATTAGTTTAAAACGAAGTGGGAATGAATATAACGAAGTTTGGCTCTTAAAACGTCGTGGTCGGTGCGCGGTCGCACAGCTGGAGGCCCACTTCGCGTAGATGATCGTACAGCGAAGGCAGTAACACTGCCTCTGGTGCGTGATCGCGCACCTGATGGGTACTTCGCGCAGCACTTCGCGCAGACTGCGTAACGTCCAGTAAAACGGGGATAACTTTTAGCACAGAGCTCCGTTTGAACTCCATAATATATGGTTGGAAAGGTATTTCAAAGGCCTATAACTTTTACGTTTTGAGTTTTTTCAAATTCATAACAAAGTTACCCAAAAACTTGCCATAAGTACAGACAGTCTCAGACTTAGACGAATTTAGAAGGCCTTAAGAACTGCACTTTTTGGTTTGACTTCAAAACGACTGTTTATCACCTGAGTTCATCCCGAATGAATTCGTATAGGTAAAATATTACCTTTATACTAGATTTATACATTCACACCTATCTCGAATTTACGAGATGTTACAATATCTCTCCCTTAGGATCATTCGTCCTCGAATGATGGGTCTTGGTTAAGAATGGGTCTGGACATAGCGTGAATACACAAATGTGAAGAAACATGACATGAAACATAAAAGCTCGACATAATTACGTGGGAACATGGTTATGGATCATGAGAACTAAATATGTGATTACATAGAAACATACATTGGAGCATGAAACTGAGTAGCACCTACATGAATGAGAATCATGAAACATTTGTCCTCGATTTATGACTAGTGGTTAAGAATCGCTACTAAATCTGGAATCTACAAAATTTATGGGTGACTTCCTTCATAATTCGGACCCTCACGACATTTCTTAAACGCCTGCCAGCTAACTAAAGTACCAACACACAACCCACAGGGTATCTTAATACGCATAATGTGACATAACGTGATTACTCAATCTTGAATGTAGCTAACATAAATACTGAGCTGGCTTGAACACACGGATATTGGCTGAATGATTACATAATTACTATACATGGGGTTTGGAAGAAAATACGTAGGCACGAATGTCATGAGTACTTGAAAATAGGCACGAACATGACATGATTACTTGAGCGTGAGACGCATGACGTGGGACATAAATACATGAAGACTGGATGACATGAATACATGAATACTAAACTGTCATGAGATACGAATACGTGCAAACATGGATATCATAACATGGGATCTAAATGTCGAAAACATGATTGTTACAACATAAGGGTTGAATACTAAGCGCGAGTAGGATTTGAATACTTGGAGACTTGATCATAGACGTTCGTATGTCACCATGGTAATATGAGGTAGGAGTATGACTTACGCTTTAAATGTAAGCGCAACTCGATGTGAATGCGACAAAATTGAGTTGTATAACAAGAATATGATCCTAACATAGGTATTCATAAATCTCTAGCATAGGCCTGACATGAATACGTCGAATCTGAGTAGAATACTCCCCGAGATCGCACCACGGTGGTACATGAAAAGATATCTATTTGAATATAGGAATGCACCTTACTTCGATTATCTTGTTAGCTGTTAATCATGATTATGAATACCTTATCTCATCTTGCTTATTCTCGTGAGCGAATTATAGAGGATTGAGAGAAAAGGAATTATTGGTACTATTTACATGAGATACTTTGCTTTAGAGAACAAATATGACATGGTGCATTGTACATAGAGGACGTAACGTGGAACATGCGTACATAAGAACATGATTCATATGGCATGAAACGTGAATAGCATGACATGGGGCATGGGACCCTGAGCAACTTGACATTTACATGACTACATCATAGATGCATATCGTGGCGTCTGGACCTGATTTCATGAGTATTGAGCTAATAATAAGGCATAAGTGTGATTTGTGTGGAGTACAATTGTAGGCTCACTCTTGGGTACTCAGAGACATAAAGCATGGATAAAGTATTACCTTTAGAACTTAGATATACTGAAATGATGGGACATGATTCAACATAGCTTAGTCTTATGACCGTGAGTAATTGCCCTTGTTATAAATAAGGCTCATGAAAGAATGGATTACAGGCATGAATAATTCGTTCCTCGAGTATCTAAGACATGGGTGGAAAGTCACTTTGAACATAAAATGGCATAGGTACTTTGAAAAAGGTAAGGGAATCCTTTGTGCCCAGCTACGAGATGGTTTAAAACATTAGCCAAAGAAACATAAGCACGAATTACATAGAATCATGGGTAGGACATCCATCTTGGTTCACCTTCATTATTATCTAACAACATCATGTTACGATACCGCTATAAGTGGGATGCATAACGAAATGGATTCGGGCACGAGTACGTGGTAACATGGATAACATAATCATAGGGGTCAAGAGCATCATTAGATTTGAAAAGCACTTAGATGCTAGAACATGGACATGAGTGTAAAAGCACGATAAATACGTGGGACATAAGTGCGGTAAATTTAGACATGAGCACAACCTGATGTGCAAAACATGAAAGAATATTTCTTTTGCATGGATTACTATCATTATGGAGTCTTGGTTCTTGAATTATTAGCATGGAGTGTAAAACGCTAACTTGGGCATGAAATAGGTACGAAAGACACGAGTAGAATACGCCTGGGCATTAGTACCACATAGTACATGAATTACTCTGGAATTGGAACCGTTATACCCTTAAAACCTGCTATTCGATCTAGAACTTTATCTCATAACATAATTACCTAGTACTTGATCTCAACGGCATGACAAAAAAGAATTCTACACACTTTATCTTAGCTATATGAAACTTTGATCCTCTGACATAATCTCCTTAACAGCTATGAACATACAAAACACATAATCTATTCAGCAACTCATCGCACAATCTCCCTCTTAGTTTCAAAGGATGACGTTTAAAGCCTGTAGATCTCTTAAGTTAGTGATAAGTGGTCATCTAATCGTTCTGCTGATTTTCTCTAAATTTTATTCTATCTCTAAGACTATCCCATAAACTTGTCTTTTTATCTCCTACGTACGTCCTCTATTACCCATCAAAAATAATATTCTTGTGGCAACTTACTAACACCATGCCCTCTAATTCGGTCTAAGCCACATAAACAAGTTAGAACTATTCCGAGAGACTCGACATCATCTGATCATATCTTTCGATCAAAAGCTACCTTTTTTTTTAGCTATGTACACAGTCATACTAAAGTAGGTCTACATCCTCAAAGGAAAATTTTAAAATACCCTACCATGGACTTACTTACCATTCTCCATTAAACACCTGTTAGCACCATGTTCTCTGATTCTGTCCTGAACGATAAAGTGAAACATAGATTATTTCTAACTTCCCTCATCATCTGACCCTATTCTGTGATCGTATACTATCTCTTCTATCCTATAGACATAGATCACACTTAGGGAACGTTCATTAGTCTTAAATGCTAGATTGGAATACTTAATCCCGAACTTTCTATACACTTTAAAATCATATCATACTAGACACATCTGGGGGTAAATACTTAATCACCTAACCTTAGAGGGAACTGTCACATCTTATCATCTTATAGTCTAATCTACTCCTTTTAGTAACTTATTGACGTCATACTCTCTAGGTCTAATCAAAATAAACTTAAAAAATTTAAAACTATCCCCAGAAATTCAATATCGTTTGCTTACGATTTTCTTATTGAATTCAATCTTTTCTTAGTCATGTGCATGGATCATATGGCAAAATATATATATCCTTGAAAAAAAAATAGAGACATTCTAGTATTATAGGTGGTTGGCTTTTAGGCTAATTCTTGCTCAAAACTACCGTGGACAATTTATGTCTGCTGCAACTAATTTCATAACATGTTGCCCTGTAGGGTCTTAAATCTGAACTATCATCCTTATACTGTGCTCCATGGTCAGATAATCCAAATAAACTTATTCTGTAAGGTATATAACCTACGTGTACTACTATGCCGAAACTTGTTTTTAAAAGGGTATTAACACCTGATAAACACACAATGCACTATTTGGTAAGTCTTGGGTCTCGAATTTCCTTCTCGCCACTTACGCATTCAATACGTTCAGATTTCGATGGAAAGAGAATGTTACTTACTGCTCTAAGCTTCATGGCACGAGTTAGAATAATTCCTGATGCCTCCATCTGAAAGCAACACATCGATAACGACTAGCTCTACATCTTTCTCATCCGTTGAGACGAGGCGTATTCGGCAGAATGGGAAACAACATATGAGTTCGAGTGATTTCAGTGAACACAACTCTATTGCACGATCTAGAGTTGAAAGTAGTGAGAAAATCGTAAATGTCTTGGTGATCAACTGTTTATATGTGTGGCGCGCACACACATATAAAAGTGACCCCACTGGACACGGCTTCATAGACTCCCTAAACCACTTGAACCTAGGCTCTGATACCAAGCTTTGTCACTCCCCGGACTATGGCCTTGGGGAAACATGGCACTCGATACCATACTGCATGTGGCCGAGCGAACCACATGGCTTGCTGAATCATCATGAGACATACATGAGTGGAAATATAGCATGAACGTGATGAGCTTTTATAAAACATGAGATGTCATAATAATTTAATGAAATATTTATTTAAACATGAGTGTGGAAATAACATGAGTTGAGCCAAAGATGGCTAAACACCTTGCATGTCTAACATAACTAAACTGGCTAATCTAGTCTATGAAACCTCTATCATGAGTCTGACTGGAAAACATACTTACTGGGACAGTCTGACTGGAAAATATACTTACTGGGACAAGGCCCCCAACATACTTTAAATGCATAACTATCATAAAAATAAATAATGACTAAACCCCGAAGAATATGGGGCTCACCAAAAGCTGATACGTGGATGATCCTATAAAGTAGATCCGTCATCGTGTAAGTCTGTATCTGCATTGTGAAATGCAGGCCCCCGGGCAATAAAAGGAGACATCAGTACATTGAATGTACTGGTATGTAAAGCAACTGAATGGAATAAATATGGCACATGAAATAACATGCTAAGAGCTGAAACTGAAACTGAAACCTGGTCATGAACATGAATACATATAGATATAACATGAGTAAAAACATTTTAAGTAGGGAGAGCAATAAATATAACCGACAACATGGTCTAGTACTTGCGTCCTACCAGCAGAACACTCACACCTTGCCAAGGAAATGAGATTTAATTATAATAAGCATGTAAGGATCCAAACTGCATAACGAAGGTGTTGCCTCCTTACTCACAACCCTTATCCTACGGTGGCTAACATAGTTTCAGCCTATCTGAGCCTTCTCGGTAATTAGTGCAACTCCCAAAAACATGAAGATGAATATAGGTGGCATCTGAGCCCATGATTTTTCATAAACATGACTTGTAAACTTGATTCATGAACATGGCTTGTAAACTGACTTGAAAACTTAATTCATGAACATGGCTTGTAAACATGAATCGTGAGTGTAATAAAGCATGTATATAAGTACATAGTATTACTTGTATGAAAACATAGATGTAATTACATAATATACTTGCATGAAAACGTGTAAAGCATGTGGAGGGTTTTCTTGAAAATAACATAACAATTTATGACTTGCATGTAGGAACTCATGGAATGCAAAATATGGATTTTCATGGATTACGGACATATTCTCAATAACCAAAAGGGAATATCAAGAACACAATAACGAAGTAATCATACAAACATACTATATCATGGCACATGAACTTAGGGTTATCATGAACATGGCTAAAACCCCAATTTTTAGTGAACTCTTGTATAATCATGGAGGAACGTGGTCTGGGAAAGAACAAAGATGTTTCCACACATAGATAGAAACTCTACATACCTTAATCTCTCCAAAACATGAATTAAAGACTTGAGCTTTGAAGAAGATATTCAAAATCTTGAATTCTTAAACCTTGAGATGGGTTTTCTTGAAAACCCTATGTTAAGAATGATGAATTCTTACTTAATGATCATGAACGTATGTTGGAATTGACTTGGAATGCATGGAATAGGCTTACCTTAAAGTGTCTTGAAGGTTAGGAGAGAAAAGATTCGTCCTTAGGGCTTGAGAGACTTCTTTAGGGTTCTTTACCTCAGAAAAATTGGTTTAAAACGAAGTGGGAATGAATATAACGAAGTTTGGCTCTTAAAACGTCGTGGTCGGTGCGCGATCGCACAGCTGGAGGCCCACTTCACGCAGGTGATAGTGCAGCGAAGGCAGTAACTCTGCCTCTGGTGCGCGATCGCGCACCTGAAGGGTGCTTCATGCAGCACTTCGCGCAAACTGCGCAACGTCCAGTAAAATAGGGATAACTTCTAGCACAGAGCTCCGTTTGAACTCCATAATCTATGGTTGGAAAGGTATTTCAAAGGCCTACAGCTTTAACGTTTTGAGTTTGCTCAAATGCATAACAAAAATACCCGAAAATGGGATATAAGTACAGACAGTCTCAGACTTAGACGAATTTAGAAGGCCTTAAGAACTTCACTTTTTGGTTTGACTTCAAAATGACTGTTTATTACCCGAGTTCATCCCGAATGAATTCGTATAGCTAAAATATCACCTTTATAATAGATTCATACATTCACACCTATCTCGGATTTACCGGATGTTACATTTAAAATGGAGGATTCTCTTGTTCTGTCGCAATTATTCTTGTGGGTTTTCAAATGGCATAAAAGTGTGACCATGTGCAGCTGATTTAAGTGAATAGAGTTTTGGAAAGAAAAGTTTGTTATTTGCCTTTTTCGACTAAATAGGTTCTTATAAGTCTACTTTGAGAGAGCATAACAAAGCAACCGTCATTTTTATTTGCTGATGGAACTCTCTAAGTGTGTATATATATATATAAATATAAAGTTACTCCAAAATGCCTATTAAATTTCCAGTGAAATCGATAAATACTAGATGCCCCGTCTTTAATTAAATGTTTCCATCCTCACAAAAATGTATAGAGCTGCTAAAAAATAATGCAACAAGTTGGTCCAACGAATAATACTCGTGCATAAAGTTGTAAGGTTATCATAAAAAGATTGTTCCTGGTAGTTGTATATTGCCCCTTCTCCATAAGCTTGATTTATTTAAAATACGAAAACAAAATGTTTAACAAACAAGCACAACTCTGGACTTGTCCATAGGAGTTATGCCAAATTGTACAGTTAGAATGTGCCACCATGAGACTCAAGATGAAGGAATAAAGCATCTGTGATCTAGATAATAATGCTTAGAAGACACCAAAAAGCATGAAATAAAAAGATTTATTTTCCTCTATTGATTGTGATCCACCAATTTGAATCATTTTAGAGGAAATATCAAGGTTTGTTGTAATTAGGATTTCTAAAGTGAAAACAAAAATCTCACATAACCCAAGTGCAAAAACAGAGAAGGCAATTTACATGAAATAAAAAATTTAGCAAACATGTACAACAAACAAGGGATTTTGGAACAAAAGTTTCTAGGATCACGCTCAACATGTAAGAAGTTGAATCTTGATCTTTTGTAGCATTCCTACAACGTCTTTCATGTTTGTCCTTCTTGTTGGAGATTCAACGCAACAATCTAATCCCACTTTCATGATCGATTCCACACAATCTAACTTCTTCTTTAAGTGAATATCTGTTGATGTTACCAAGTTGGCATCCACAACATTCATTACTTCCCCCGGGAGTGAATAACTCACCCATTGCTTCAAACTAAGATCTCCCTCAAACATTTCATCATTAGGTTTTCTCCGAGTAAACGTTTCCAGTAACATGATCCCATAACTATAAACATCACATTTTGTTGACACCAATCCATCCAGTCCATACTCTACAGTCAAACAATTAATTTAAAGATGTATAATAATTTTTAGGTGGAAAAAATAAAGGATAAATCAATGTCCAAGAGACATACCTGGTGCTATATAACCCAATGTTGCTAAGGTTTTAGTGTATAAGTCACTTTCATCATCACCAAGCAATTTTGAAATACCAAAATCGCTTAGGTGGGCAACCATATTCTCATCCAACAAAACATTACTAGGCTTCAGATCACAATGAATCACGAGCGAGGAGTACCCATGGTGGAGATATTCCAATCCACATGCCACATCTATCATAATGCTTAGTCTCTGCCTGATGTCTAGGAAGTAGTTGTGTGAATACAACCACTTATCGAGGCTCCCATGAGGCATGTACTCGAGTACTAAAGCCTTAAAATCAAGGTTGGAACAACTAGTGATGACTTTTATGAGATTCCTATGGCGAAGGTTGCGCAAAACTTCACATTCTATATCAAAACTCTTGAATGCCGCTTCTAATTGCATATTGAACACCTTAGCTGCAATAGGAATTCCATTACTAAGAATTCCTTTGTAGACAGAGCCAAAACTCCCAGAACCAATCAAATTACTCTCACTAAATGAATCGGTTGCTTGGAGAAGTTCATAGTATGAAATTCTTCCTCTTGTTGAGATAGACAATGAATTAGCTTGTTGAGAAGTTCTTTTGCCTCTTCTATACCTTATCCATACAAACACAAAGGTGGTAGGAACAAATACTAGTGCAACTCCCAGTAGAAGAAATAGAACTAGCATTCTTTTCCTACTATGATTTGAAGAAGTGGGGCACGAAGGGACGCTAAATCTTGGGGAACCGCACAATGCTTCATTGAAGAGAAAAAACTGACTCGAGAGGTTCTTGAAAGGACCCTCGGAAGGGATTTCACCATACAAATTGTTGTGAGAAACATTGAAATACTTCAGGTTTTGAAGTTTCTCCAAAGACATAGGGATGGTTCCTGATATATAATTATGTGAAAGGTCTAGAAATTCCAAACCTACCATGTTGCTCACTGAGTCAGGTATAGATCCTTGCAACTTGTTATGTTTCAAAGTAAGGTACATTAGATTTTGCAAGTCTCCAATTTCTCGAGGAATTCCATTTGTAAATTGATTCATTGACAGATCCATTTGTGTCATAGCATTTAGATTTCCAATTTTTGGAGATAAAGAGCCACCCATATTGTTAGCTGATAAGTTTAGCTCCATTAGGTCTTTAAGATTCCCTATGCTTTCCGGTATATTGGAACTCAATTTATTGAAACCCATATGTATCTCTCTAAGGGAAGTAACGTTCCCTAAACAATCAGGAAAAGATCCTGAAAGTTGATTTTGACCCAAGTAAATAGCACCCAAATGCCACAATTTACAAAGATTGTCTCCAAGAATTCCTGTAAGTTTGTTGTTATTCAAGTACAGGCGCTGAAGGTTTCTCAAATTGCGAGTTGATGTGGGAATTGATCCAATCAAGTCATTTTCACCGGGAACAAGGTCTATTAAGTTGCTTAAGTTCCCAACTTCATTAGGAAGTCGCCCTTTGATTTTACAACCGTTGGCATAAAACCTTACAAGAGATGTGGAGAAGTTCCCTATAGAGACTGGAAGCTCACCATTTAGAGGGTTAAAAGATAGAGAAAGACTTGTTAATTTTTTGCAATTTGTTAAGGAAGTCAAGAAGCTTAATGACAAGTCGCTCTTTAAATTGCTTCCCTCGAAGTTTAGGGTCTCTAGATGAGTCAAATATCCAAGAGAGTTGGGAATCAAGCCAGTGAGTTTGTTGTGAGAAAGGTCTAGAGTAGCAAGGTTTGAACAATTAGAGATAGAATGAGGTATAGTCCCAACAAGATTGGTACCGCCTAGATAAAGACCTTGAATGTTGGGTAGAACAGAACCTATATTTGATGGGAGGACTCCTTTTAGATTATTGTCTGTAACATCAAATATTCTTAGCATTGATATGTTGAAGATCTCCATAAATGATCCAGTAAAACTGTTACCCCCCAATGCTAATATCTCCAACTCAACAAGATTGCTCATCTTTTTCGGTATTTCACCTGCCAATATATGAAGAAACAGTGAACACTAGTGGCTTTATCCAATTAGTTCACTCTAGTAAACTGTAAATTTTCCTTACGTTATTGAATATATACCTGTGAACTTATTTCTATCAAGCCTTAGGGTCTGAAGCTTGGTTAAGTTACCCATCTCCCGTGGTAAGGACCCACTGAGGTTGTTCTTCCATAGCCCCAAATATTGTAGAGAGGAGATATTGAATATGGAGATTGGAATAGATCCTGTAATTTGGTTTCTCTCCAATGTTAACTCCACCAAATTAACAAGATTTCTAATTTCTTGTGGAATTGTCCCTGCAATTCATGTATTCATAGAATTTTTGGGTAAGTAGTTAAAGTATAAACACCTGTGTTAAACAAATGGTGTAGTGTCATACCTGTGAAGTAGTTATAACCGAGATACAAGGACTTCAAGTTAGTTAGACTCCCAATGTTACTATGTATTGGTCCACCAAACTCATTTCCTGATAAAGACAACATTTGAAGTTCAGAACAATTTGACAAGCTTGGCGGCATATGACCAACTAGCTTGTTGTTCGATAGATAAATCCCCTTGAGTATTGGAAGGTGATCACATAAATCATGAGGAAGATTTCATGATAAGCTATTGTTTGTGAGTCCAATGACTTCAATTCTGGAAATGTTGAAGATGGAGATTGGTATGGAACCTGTGAGTTGATTAAATTCTATGGTCAACTTGTTCAAGTTGTGAAGATTGCTGATCCCTTCTGGGATGTTTCCTTGAAGGAAATTGTATGAAAGAATCGTAAGTCTCCAACATTGAGGCATTCGAGATAGACATAGGGATAGAACCTATAAGCTTGTTATTGCCCAAGTTTAAAAAGCTCAGTTTTTCAAGATTCCCAATATCTTTTGGGATTTGACCTTCTAAGGAATTGAATTTTAAATTCAATATTTCAAGTGTGGAAATATTCAAAAATGAAGAAGGGATGGGACCAGTGAAACAATTATTTCTAAGATTTAGAAATTGAAGTTGGCATAAAAACCCAAACCAGGAAGGAACTTCCCTTCTGAAGTTATTGAAACTTAAATCAAGAAACTTAAGCCGACTCAAGCGTGCCATTTGTTGAGGCAAATTTCCATGGAAATTGTTGCTTCCTAAGTCAAGAGAAACAAGAAATGTAAGGTTTCCAAAATTAGGTGGGATTCTGCCTGTAAGATCCATGTTGGAAAGATTCAAGGACTTCACTCGCTGGTGGCGAGACCCACAAGTTACTCCTACCCAATGGCAAACAGAAGTAGTTGGAGACCAGCTCTCATCCAAGAAATGAAAGGGATCTGAAATGATTTGGGATCTCAATGAAAGAAGAGCTAATTGATCAGTGGTAGTGTTGGTATGAGTCATGGATGAACTAGCCACTACATAGTGAAGAAAAAAAAGTGTTAAGAGAAACTTCATAATTGCATAAATTAGTAGGAAAATGGAATGCTAGTAACTATATGGTTTTGAGACTTTAAATAGCGATGAGATCTCCTTTTTGGTCTTCCTGGTTTTCAAATATTCTTTTGGAGTTTTTTCATTCTAATCTCTTTTAAGTTAAAAAAAAAAAAAAAAAACTCTTCTTTATTCATTCTGTCATATCAATTCTAGTACCACCAAATCAACCAAGTCTTGCACGTATCAATCATCAATATAATATGGTGGCAAGAATTTGTCGAATCGGTTCAAAGACTTCTGCAAGTCAAGCAAGTCTTGCTTTATTTTCTGTGTGCTTCTTCGCGAATAGTCCTGCTTTCACACACTCTAGAATTGTGTGGTGAAACGTAGTGCTACGTTTACGAACTTGTAAATATTTTTACATAATTAGCATATAGTTGATCGTAACATGTTTATTATCATTTCATGTGTAGGATAGAATCTGGAGACCTTTACATTCTAGTTAATTAATTACTTTTTAGGTATGACAATGTAAAAAATATTTAACCTCTCGGTCAAGATAATGCAGTTAGCAATTATTCTATTGTAGTTTAATATCTTGACGATACAATATAATGCAAGGATGGCAATGTGGCAAAGCTGGTTTGAGGCGGGAAGGGGGAGGTCAGTCATTACGAGATTTACAAGACTATGCGGCACGGGATGGGGAGGGTTAGGTGATAATCAAAACATTTTAGTAAAACTTAATTTAGCACGTCGTTACATAGGATGGAAATATATAGAAATGTTTGTTTGAGTCATGGCTGAAGTAGCCATTTCATATTGAATTAACAAAAGTGCCATATGAAAAGAGGTGAAAGCCTTCCCCCATAAGTGCAGAAACTAGTAAGAAACAGGCAAGGCAGGGCTAGTAAATGGGGGTTTGAGATAAATAGTGAAGAGATCTCCTTTTCGGCCCAGGCAAAGCTAGAAACTCGGTTGAACCAATACTCTTGTTCAAACAATTTATTTGTATTAAAAGTTCATTAAATATGTACAAATATTAATTTTAGAACCTAATTAGTACCACTTGAAGTCGTCGTTCTAAAATCCAGAACCCATAAAATTGAAATCTTGACTCCTCCTATATTTCAATTCATGTCCATTCATTAATACATCTTGCTTTAATTCCTCATATGCATTGAAGCTACTCGTTTTAGAGAAGTTTTCCATTTGTGGGTCCTGAGGACTTGACAAACTGGAGAAGACCAAAAAATCAACTAAGTCTTGCAACCGTAAATTTGGTGGCAAAATTAATCCAAGAAATTTGTGCACGGATTGCCCTTCAAACGCACTGTTTTTACCTCTCATATATGTGGTCTTTAATTTTTGCTCTTGGTGCTTAATTCATGAAAATATCATGATATGCTTCGCCATAATTTTTGTAATATTTTTATCTTCAAAAACTGAACTTTTGCTTCGCTTGGCACAAGTTCTGTAGGAATTAAGTAACCCGGCATAAGTTGTGTAGTATTTTTCAGTTTATGTTGAGTGTTGAATGTTTTGCCATTTCCGGCATAACTTGTGTGATGTGATGATACATATGCCGAAGTTAAACGTTAATTATGCCAAGTGAAAGCTGAAGTTATGGCTTTTTTTAGATTATGTTGAATGTTAAAAGTCTTGCCTTGTCCGCTATAACTTGTGGGATGTTATAATACATACACCGAATGCTAACTATGCCGGCTGAAAATTAGTTTATGTCGCGCCAAAAGTGCCAAGGTAAAAATTAAAGACCACAAATTGAAGGGCAAAACTTAAAGACCACCCCAAAATATGGGCATTTGTGCGAGTAACCTAGTTATCCCTCGTTGATTTAAAAAAGTAATATCAATGGGTTTATAGGTTAAATGAGCTCCTCCACCTGAAGTCATTAAATATGTACAACTATTAACTTTAGAACCCAGTTATTATCGCTTGAAATCATCGTTCTGAAATCCATAACTCATAAAATTAAAATCCTCACTCCGCTCGTATTTTAGTTCATCTCAAGTCATTAATACATCTTGCTTTAATTCCTCATATGTATTGAACCTACTAGTTTTAGAGAAATTTTCCAGGTGTGGGTCCTGACGACTTGACAACTGGAGAAGACCAAAAAATCAAGTCTTGCAACCGTAAATTTGGTGGCAAAATTATTACTCTAACCTAACCTGTCCAAGAAACCAAGTCTTGCTTCCTTTTTTGTCAGCTTCTTCAAGAATAATCTTTGTTTTATGTTGTGTGTTAATTATCCCAAAATTTTCACGAATTTCCCTTCAAACGCACTGGTCTTTGATTTTTACCTCTCATATTTTGTGGTCTTTAATTTTTGCCCTTACAGCTTAATTCATGAAAATATCCAGATATGCTTCGTTCGGCATAAGTTTTGTAATATTTTTATCTTTGGAATTGAACTTTTGCCTCGCTCGGCACAAGTTTTGTAGGAATTAAGTTATGCGGCGTAAGTTGTGTAGTATTTTTCGGATTATGTTGAGTATTGAAAATTTTGCCTTTTCCAGCATAACTTGTGTGGATGTGATGATACATATGTCGAAGCTAAACGCCAACTATGCCGAGCGAAAGCTGAACTTATGGTTTTTTTCGGATTATGCTGAATGTTGAAGTTTTGCCTTGTCTGTTGTAACTTGTGGGATGTTATATACATAAACCGAACGCTAACTACGCCGACTGAAAATTAGTTTATCTTTGCGTCAAAAGTGCTGAAGGGTAAAAATTAAAGACCACAAATTTGAGGGCAAAACTTAAAGATCACCCCAGAATAGGGGCATTTGTTTGAATAACCCAATTATCCCTCATTGATTTAAAAAAATAATATCAATGAGTTTATAGGTTAAATGAGCTCTTCCACTTAATAAACTAATTACTTAGGTTGGGATCCCGTTCTAGTCTATAACATTTGGGCCAGTTGATCAACGCTTGGGGCCACGACTCGGAATGATAGTCTGCATCCAAGAAGGGTGCCATGACCAACGAGGTCATTAGTTCCCAAATGGAGGTCATTATTTTATGCCAATTGTTTCTCATTTTTTAAAAGAGAAATATTAATGGGTTTATAAGTGAAATGAACTCCTGCACCTAATAGACTAGTCTATGGGTTTAACCTTAAGATTATTTGTATTAAGAAAAAATTAAGCTGAGTGTTCATTCGGACATTTAATTTGTCAAAATTAGCCCAATTATCTGCTTTTACCCCAATTAACTATTCGGCAATCCAATTTGCCTAAAAGTCTCCCTCGATACTTTCCCCAGTCTCTCACTACTTCGGTTGGTGTTGGACTATGTCAATGCCACTAAGGATTTCAGCTGAAGGCTGGTAAAGACCAAATGGTTATGCTAATTAATAAATGATCAAATTGGTATCTGACATTGTTCCCTCTGATGGTTTCGTCTAAACACTTGCTTTTCATTCAAAGATTTATAATATTGTTTTGGGTGGTGGCACCTCATTGACCTCCTAAGAGTTATGACGTATGAAGTCTGGCCAATATAAAATTACATCAAGTTTTTGCCTTCTAGTTCACTACTACTACTACATTTCTTCTTGTTTTCGGGAAGGGAAAATAGAGAGAGAAGTCTAGAATTTTTAATCATTGGATATAATAATATTTTAGCGACACAAGCGAAGAAGCCATATAGTTAGAAGCGAGAACAATGCCTTATTACTCTCTCTGTCCCATTTTATATGAAGGTGTTTGATTTGACACATAGTTTAAGAAAGAAATGAAGACTTTTGAAACTTGTGACCCAAAATGAATCATAGATATTTGTGGCTATAAAGGGTAAAATGGTAAATTTGAAGTTAAATGGTTACTAAACATATAAATGTGTCATTCTTTTTGGGATTGACTAAAAAGGAAATAGTGTCATATAAATTGGGACAGATGGAGTATCAGTTCAATAATTGTAATTTAGTTTAACAAGGCTCATGAATCAAAAGTTACAAAATAAGTTGAGCCACTTATATATAGCTATATAGAACACGTTTAAAATTGGACTGCTTTAATTAAACGACGTAGACCTCTAATTAGAGGCCACGTGTCATATATGGTATTATAAAATCGGCGTTAATGAAAAATGACATGGATGAGTCATTTTGGTAACGGGCGATGGCATAAATGAGCCAAACTATTGATGAGTGGCATAAATGAGCCAATTCCAATAGTTCGATGACATAAATGAGCCAAATTATTGATGAGTGATATAAATGAGCCATTTTCAATAGTTCGATGGCATATTTGAGCCTCTTTCGTATTAAAAAAAAATTATATTACGTATCAAAAGAACCAATTCAGATGAATCCGTAATTATGAGCTCCACATGCCATTGCTTTACGCGAAATCTTAAAACATTGCAACAGACCATCTTTATTTAGGCCCATGTCAACGAACCTTTCTATGCATGCAGCAACGGTAGAAAATAGATTTAAGAAGTGAGGAAGAAATAATCCGATTTTGATAGAGTAATCTCAATTCTTAAGGAATTTAGTGGCAGAATTCCTTCTAATTTACAAAGCCAATGAAATTCAAATTTCAACAATTAACTTAAATTTCTCACAAGAACATAATTGTGTTTTGTAATGAGTATTTAGATGAAGAAGAGAAGAAATCAGTGTTTGTGTGTTGTATCTTTAGTTTTGAAGCAGTATCAGGTATTTATAATACCTTAGGAGTCTGTTTGCAGTAGATACATTTGTTCAAAGAGACTTTTCTAGTAGACGCATCTTTTAGTAATAGACATTTAATATCAACCATTTCTAAAATTAAATTAAGCCAAAAAAATGTTTAATTAATTTCAAACTAACCTCAAAAATATAATCTCTAAAAAGAGTAACTTTCGCTTCTCTCCAAAATTCATTCTCTCATATACTCCCATCAACATTAACTTTTCCAACTACAATCATTTTACGCACTGGAATTGAAGCTTTAATTTAGCTTTAAACAATCGGAAGAAAATGGCATAATACATAAACAGGCAATCAAATTTGGCCTCAGCTGGCAAGTAAGCACTCCAACTTTGGGAGTGCACATATAGACACCTCAATTTGCCCATTGTGTCTTAAAGACACCCGATGCTAACGTGGCATATAAATTTTGGAGGTGTCTAGATGATCATTTTGTAAGTTAGAGGTTTATATATATATATATATATATATATATATATATAAACCAATTCCATAGACTACAGTTGTCTATGGCCATTGGGGGGTTTGGCATTGACCCCTACCTTGTTAATAATATTAGCAAAAATATACATGGGAGGAGGGCTACGCCATGACTCCCTCTTTTACATTTGTGAGGACCTCCTCTCTTATATCTACCCCTATGAGCCAGAAGAACACTACTAATTAGATAGAATTCTAATTAGTTATGTTCTCATTATACTTACAACTCACGGGACATCATAACTATACTTACAAGTTGGAGGGTTCAATGACACAATGGTGAGTTAAGGTGTCTATATGTGTATTCTCAAAGTTGGAGTGTCTATGTCATGCCCTGAACCATGGTCTGGGCGTACACGACACTCGTTACCTGACTGCATGTGACCAAGCGAGCCACATGGTTGGCTGAATCAACATGGACATGTACTGATGTGGTATGTAATTTATAAATATGCTGAGCTATTGTAAAGTATGATTGAATAATCATACATACGAAATACAAGAATAAGACTGAAGTATAAAGATGTAGTCAACATGGCCAACACTAAATCCGCTAAACTTTGACTGTCTACTGTTATAGTCTATGAAGTCTCTAAAGGATACTGAAATACTAATTGTTTATCGGGATAAGGCCCTCGGCATACCTGACTGTCTAATATAACTGAAAGACTGAAAGATTGATAACTCCCTAATGGAAACTAGGGCTCACCAAATAGCTGATACGAGAATCCAAGCGAGTAGATTCGTCGTCCTGAAAATTAGTACTTGCATCGTGAATGCTAGCCTCAGGAAAAAAGGATGTAAATACATTTGAATTGTACTTGTATGTGAAACCAACTAAAAGAATAAATTGTTGTGCGGTGCTCGGGAAAGCCCAAGTCAAAACATGTAATATACTAAAACTGAAACCTAAGCATATCGATAATTGAACTGAACAAGAGAAGTATAGTTATAAATACTCCCCATTCAGAACATGGAATCACCCGTTTCTGTGAGTTTTTCTCCTATGGCCTCAGGACCACATGAAAGTACACAATTCTGTGGCCTCGGGCCCTACTATATGTATACATAAACGGTGGCCTTGGGTCCAAATATAGGTGTTCAGCATTTAACAATTTATATTAAGGAACTGAGAATCATACTGTAATGCATAACATGGAATACTGAACATTACTATCCTAAGACATGGATTCATGAACTGTTTATAGAGTTTAGAGTATAAACTGTTCATAAGCTTACTGAGTTTTCATGACTGAGACTCATGTGATATCAAACACAAGTCTATACTGATTACGTACTGAGTTCACGACATTCAGAATGACAATCATGAAAGAATTACGAAACTATATCGTTTAAATAATAAATGTCTTGAAGCTTTTCATGAGACTAGGGCTTAACTCTATTCCTGAAGCAATCTGTAGTAATTGTAAAAGATCGTTGCATGGGGAAGATCAATGACATTGCCGCATGTTGAGAGTTAGCCTAACATACCTCCATTCCGGCCTTTAAGCGTACTACAACGTTCGTCACCTTTTTCGACTTTAATTTATAGCAATATACGTCAGAAGGGAATCAATGTTAGTACGATTACTCATATTTTTGTTATCAAACATCTTGTGGGCATAAAGCTCTACAATCCTCATCAATGGTGTTATGTTTCTTCACCCAACAACCCATCATCTTGCGATTAGATGATACCACAATCTCTTATTGATACAAATACCATCATCCCTCATCACCCATAAGATAAATAACAATCCGTAGCCAACGTACCAATCATATAATCGTTCGTGTTTTTCTATCATACCCGTTGATTTATATTTCAAGGATTTGTAGCCTATAATCACCAAGTACAAAGCTACATCCGAATGAAATAGAAAGCTCTTACTTTTTGACGTTCAAGTTCCTTGAAATTGGATTCTAGGGTTTTCTTGTCCAAGATGAAGACTCAAGCTATAATCTATGGATTTGAATGGTTTAATTGTGTTAATAAGGCATTGGAGAAATGAAATCAACTTGAAATCATCATTAAAACTTACCTTGAAGTTTTCTTGATGCTTGGGACGAGTTCTATCTCTTTCTAGGCCGTTTTTCGTACTTAGGAAAGTTGGGGAAATAAACCACGACCTTAAATATATAGTGGAATACGTAATCTGGACAATCCTTCCTCGTGCGCCACTCGTGCTTCGCAAGGATGCCGGACAAGGCCAAAAAATATTCAGAGAGGGTGCAAGCGTGCACCACCAGGGAGATGCAGGGGTGCCGCACACTGCCTTTAGTAAAATGGTTATAACTATTTTTATAGAATTCCGTTTGATCTGGTCTATATATGGTTGGAAAGTTATTTCAAAGGGCTACAACTTTCATGTTTTAAGTTTTCTCAAATTCCCAATGGATTTTCACATAAATAGGCTGAAAGGCAGACCTATCGTAAACGTAATCGATTTTATGGAATCTTATGAACCTCACTATTCGTCCTGATTTTAAAACAACTATTTCCACCCAATCTCATCCCGATGGGACTTCATATGGCTAAAATATCACATTAATACTCATATCGCACATTCACACCTAAAAATCGAATTTACGGAGTATTACAGTTTAGTTGTCAGTTGAGGTCAAGTTTAAGTGCATCTTTATGCATTATGCCAAAGATAAAGGAAGAAAACTAAAAATGTAAATACTTTTATTTTTGTCGAAAAGATTGTAAACAATGTCGAGAAAGTCACAGAAATCTATTAAAAAAAAATATAAGACCTTGACAAAGTCTAATTCTTCGTTCTTTAAGCTCCAATTTTGTTGCAACTTACGATGTTTATTAGATGACAGGATGAAGGAACAAAATTTGGCCACCTTCCGACACAACCGTACCTGCCAAATGAGAACGGACAGACACGAAACTTTCAGCTGACAACATAATTATGATTGCATCTATAGTGGCTTATTAAAATATAAATAAATCCAATTAGTAATAGCATTACTCATATGACATTGGTTTTTTCTTTATAAGTCTCTTGCGAGATATTTGTTGATGTATGTGACTCATCTTTATACGTACATGCAGCGACGTTGTAAGAGATGCTAACACAACTAAATTACTCATAAAGGTGTAAGGTAATATATCACAGATAAATCTTATGACAAGCATTAATTAGTCACATGGTAAATAATTAATACTAATTAAAATATGCTATCATAGGTAAAATATGCTAACATTGTAAACATTTTTAACTCTTTTCGTGTATGTAAGTTAAATTCTATTTGTAAATGTAAGTTTTATACGGATGACAAGACAAATCAGTAGAAATTCTTGCAGGTGAGAGAATTTTTATTGGATTTGGCTGTCCTGATTTTCATAAAATTAAAGGCCTACTGAGAAGGAATTTAGAATGACAATGAAGAACAAGAAGGATTATTCAACACTATATATGGAGCCCTATCGTATGATTAGCAAAGCCTTATCTAGTTCTTTTTAATTTCCAAACTCATAATGGAGAAAGCCTTCACATCTTTTCTCTTGATACTCATGTTGTTTCATTTTGTACTTGGCTAGTTAGCCAAGACTAACTAACATTATCATCAATGTCACAACCCAATTTATGAGTCATGATGGCACCTATGCGATCCCCCGGTAGGCGGACCATCCCCAAATTATTGCTCTAGTATAAAAAAGGAAAATGCGGAAATTAAGTGCAACAATGTTATATAATAGTCTTGATACCATAAATAAGTGTGGAAATGATAATTTAGTCTTTGCAACCCCAAAATCTGGTCTGATTCATACAGAGCTTCTAATCAGTACAAGCCTGAAATACTAATAGAAAATCTCTGAAAATCTAAATAAGCGGATTCAAAAGATAGGAGGAGATTCAGGGATGCAGAACTGTCTGATGGCTCACCCTGTAATCTCGAGACAGACCGCCTCAGGATCAGTCACGAGGCCGAATGCTGCAACAAGGATCAGTATCTGCACCCACAAAAAAATGCAGCAAGTGTAGTATGAGTACAACCATTAGTACTCATAGGTATCATAGGCCGATAACGAAGGAAAAACAAATACATGATATAAAGATTGAAGTCAATTACTTAATACATCAGTTCAACTTAACTTCACCACCAAGCCCAATTAAATCAAATCACACTAAGGAAGCCAATACACAAACATATAAGAAGAGTAGGAGACAATGGATATATGAATGCATGAATGCAGTGCAATGGCCAATATCAAACCTGGTACACACACACGCTAGTGTTCATTCCATATAGTCGTGACCCATGAGAGACTCACGAGGCCCATATAGTGACAATGTCACTGTACATCCCGAGGTCTTTTCCCTTCAGACTGTGACGACTCACTATACCGCCCGATTTTACCGCCGAACTGTGAAACACTCACTGTACCGCCCGACTTTACCATCGGATTGTGGGAGCAACAACCTTACCTCATTATGATTTTGTATCATCTCATATCTTTCCTTCATTACAACTCATCCATATATGCATATGAATGCAACAGTGTAACATTTCATGCCAACAACATTATAAACCTGAAGTATGAATATATGTAATCAATGAGATTCATGTACCAATTCATAATTCTAAAGCAATCTCCTTTCACAATTATACAAGATATAAACGATGAAGTAAATAATCAAATCACAAGTATAAGTCAAATCACGGTACTCACCCAACAATATACACCAATACTCACCCAAGTGCTCATCGTAATCACTAAGATGGGACCACAATCATGCCCAATACCCCCTTCACCATTTATAAACTATATATGCCCTCCAATCAGAGTCTAAAGAATAAATCGTAACCTACCTCAAAGCCGAGCGGGCGCCATGAACCCTTAAGTCAAAGCTTTACCCTTCCGGAGTGCTTCTAAATGATCGAAGTCTAACAAGCATAAATTCTATGTAAAAAATATGAACCTAGGTATATTCAATAAACCGTAAAAGGATTCGGGTCCAAAAAGTGAACCCAAAAACCTGTCCCAAACCCTGAAGGTCAAAATGATAATTTTCATGAAATTAAACTCAACATGATCAAATCAGTAATCAATACGGTCATACAAACCCAATAATACCCATATTGCTATACTTAAATTGAAACTCAAAAATGAACCCAAAATAACCAACCCCGAGCTCCAAGAGCAAAACTGAAAATTGAATGTAAAATCATGTTACCCATAGTCTAGATAGTCCATAGCCTAAACTTCATGAGAATCTAACCACAAATTAGCCTTCAATTTTACTATTTAGTTGAAAACCCCAATCTATATCAAACCCTTATTTTCCTGTGTGGGTTCATGGATTAGAAAGGAAATTGTAGGATGAAATCTTGCAATAAAGTCTAGAAGAGAGTTATAACCTTACCCAATGAAGAATCTTGAATTTGAACTTGGAATCACCCAAAACCGAGCTCTAGAACATAAAATATTTGAGAATGAAGTCTCCTTTCGAATTTCAGAATTAAATCACTGGTTCAGTGATTTCCTTCATCGCGATCGAGGAGCCACCTCGCTATCTTGATGATGCGCGACCCGGCCTAAAGGACTTGGCCTTTGCGAATGTGGGAAGGCCCACGCGAACGCGAACGCGATACCTCCATCGCGAACTCGAGAAGGAAACTAGCCAAACTGAACCAGAAAAATCTGGTTATTCACAAACTCGGAATGGATACCTGAAACTCACCCAGAATCTTCGGACACAAACCAAATATGTAGACTAAGTATAAATGACGCTACAAACTCCCTCGCGCACTCAGATTTTCTAAAAGAGGTCATCCAAAATTCATAATTCCAACCAATAATCCAAATCACACCCGAACACCTCCGGACCCGAACCAAAAGCTCAACAAAGTCACAAATGACGTTCCGGACCTAATAGAATTGATGAAATTTAAAAAATGACAAGCATACCCCCGGTGTTGACTTTGGTCAAATATTTTCATTTTTTTTAACTTAAGACTCTCTAGAATCACCAAAAGCCAATCAAAACCCACTCGATTGCCTCGGGAACCGCGCCACGTATCCCCATAACTCATGAACTCCGAAATGAAACTACAAAAAGGGTAATTTAGGGAAGAAAAGGTGAAATGCCTAAAACGACCAAACGAGTAGTTATATCATATACCAATTGAATAAACGTTCGTTTTCGAACGAAAAAAATGAAGGGAACGTACCTGAATCGATAAAGAGCTGGGGATATTGTCACGACCCATACTGGAGGGCCATGGCGGACACTTAACTGTACTAGTCAAATACTACCTGACATACATCTGACATGAATCTGAACATAGGTGAGCCGATAGGGCCATCATGTGACTCACAATAACTCATAGGGAATGCATATATCAACTGCTCTGAAAGACTTATCTGTATGAAAATACTGAACATGCTATATGAGCTGGTAAGGCTATCATAACTAACTGTGATGACAAACGAAATTTCAATTATGGACACCATCTGGCTCTACATAACTGTCTACAAGCCTCTACTGGAAACATAACATAACGTGGCCGGGACAGGGCCCCGCCATGCCCATAAACATATGCTTATACATATCTCTATATACATAAGATCATGTTGACTCCTGGCATCTCCGAAACAGATGAAGTGCCTCAACTTCATCCGCTGAGCTGATAATCCTAATAGATGGATCACTAACCTGTATTTGCAGACCTGCGGGCATGAAACGCAAACTCCCCGAGCAATAGAGGAGTCAATACGAATAATGTACCGAGTATGTAAGGCATAAGAACAACAAGTACAAAAGGATCATGAAAGAAACTGAAACATAAAGGCTAATCTCAATATCTTAAAGTGCCTCTATGGCGTATGATACGCATGCTTTCTTTAAAAATCATATACATATATATACTGTTAGTGCTGAGGAACGTACAGCCCGATCCATAAATGTTAGTACGGAGGAACGTACAGCCCGATCCATATATCATGTCATCCCGCGTCCGGGGTAATCTCATAATCTGCCCACTGCAGTGGTGTGCACATCTACGTGCCTGCTCGACCGACTATAGCGCGGCGCGGTGTGAGAAAATAGCTATACATATATATAAATGCATGAAGGACTCATGAAAGGATACTCTGAAAACTGTAGATATGAACACATGAAGTCAATGATACAATGAATCCTATACCATCTAGGAGTAGAGTCTTTGGAACTCGCTTGCTTACTTCTTTCGTTCATATGATAAGGATCATACCAAAAGAATATAAGGGACAGCCTTAACATACCTTTGCGTCTCCTTACTCACTCAACGCCTATCTTCCTGAGTTCACAAATATACATTCAAGACCATTTACCACATAATTAGGTTAAGGGCAAACTCATAATTCAAGGTTAAACTAGTTCTTAAGTTAATGGAATTCGGGCAGCATTTCCCTTATAATTTCCATTCCAAACCAACTCCAAATCAAGCCCAAACATCAACAACAACATAATAAAGAACTACAAGTCAAGGCATAAGTAATTCCATCCCAAAACTTCAAATCAGATCCCAAGCCAACCGCATCGACATGCCAACATGTAACCTTTTATATCACAATTTGCTTAACTTAAAACTATTAAAATCCTTCAAGAACCATTTAATATCAAAGATTAGATGGAAAACATACCTTATATGGTCCATAACCTCAACCACAACACTTTTCTTTAAGGTCACAAGACCACCAACACAATAGAAACACAAGCTACTATGACATTCTAACTAGTCTCGGGTTTTACGGGCTCAAATCTTACTTGGATGGTGGAGGGAATTAGGAAAAGGGTTGAGAGGAGTATTAGGACATTTAGGGTCTGTTGGTTTATGAAATAATGAAGGGTAAAACGAAACAAATCAATATATAACAAATGGGGCACCTGTCCACCGCTTTACTGTTGATGTACCGTCGATGTACATCGACGGACCGTCGATCTTCGACTGTTCATAACTCCCATCTTCGATGTGCAAATGCAGTTCTACCAATTGCAATCGAAAGTTGACTCACTGAACTTATGAATGCATAGTTTATGGTCTCTGTAACTCCTAATATTCTAGGAGATATGGTCCTCACAAGTGGACCAAAAAATTCTGTCTGGAATTCTTCCAAATTTCCCGAAGTTTCAACAACCCTAGTTTCTTCGATTCTCTTAGCATCCAATCTTCCCGATACTTACTAAGCACGATACCAAGCTCTCATGTATGAAGAGTGAGCATGTATTATTCCTTATGACCTTGATGACAACCTTGCCATTTAAATCTTCGTCAACTAACTCACGACGAAACTTTACGTATAAAAGTACCGGGTGTAACATCCTTCCCCCTTGAAAAAATTCATCTTCGAATGTTAAACTAGCCTTGCATTTTCAACACTTCCTCAAGCGCTCTCTTATTGAACTCATGCCCTGCACGTACCTTCCTCTCAACGGGTCATGTCTAATCGTACCATCGTTCTCCTTAACTTGACATATTTTCATTGCTTCTCTTCTCATTTTCCTTTCACACGTACTCTTATCATTTCTTCGACTTATTTCTACTCACACCTTGCATTGAATTTGCTTATATCACACGCTTTCTTATCTTACTCTGGAGCTCCAAATGAGACACCAAACGGTCCTTATTTTTCCTTTTACTTTCATATCTAAACCTGTTAATACCTGGAAGCCATAGGTCGAAGAATGTAGTTTTGAGTATTTAAAAGTCTGTTTTATCACTCTTTCTTTATCCTTATCACAAGCCTTGTAACTCTTTTCTTTTATATTTCCAAGTTACCATTGCCTTCACCTCGCGCTGCGTGTCTAGAATTTTCCTTTTGGTTTGTTCTTCGCATAATATGACCCATTGGTTTGAATGCTTTACTGGAGATACCATATTATCCCATGGTTTACTAAATCATCATTTGATGCCAGTAGCCCTTCTCAAGTTTTTATACTTTTGTCAACTTAGAGTTGTCACTTTTGTGCTCGATATACTTCCATATTCTTCTCACTTCTGTCTCTATAGTGATAGGATCGTTTTTATATCCTTTACTTGACATTGTCGCTTTTGCCTTTGTAGTTTATTTATCTCGTCTTTCTTTTACTATTTATCTCGTTCTATTCTTTCTTTGCTCATTTCTTAAGTTAGATATCATTCTTGTGCCCTGAAATTCCCTTAAAAATGTTCTGTCTATTGTCAATCAATTCCTTTGAACTGGCTAATGGTTATATCAGGTTTTTCGTATGGCAGTTCCTTGCCTGCTTATGTTCTGGTGTAATAGTATGTTTATCTTTCTTAGTATCGATTCCATACTGCTATTTGTACTTCCTTTTGTGGTATCCCTCTCTTACCATCCATCGCTTACCTTCAAGCATTGACCATCTCTTATTGGCTATGCATTGAGCCATGTTCCTGTCTTATCAAATTCTGAATCATTACACCGGGTTTCCTATTATTCATTGTCATACCTGCAAGTTATAAAGTTGTATCCTTAGTTATGTTCCATCCTTTTTTGGGTTTTAAGTTTCCCTATCCTGTCGTTCATCCCAAGTCATGTTCTCTTGAACTCCTTACAAGTTAAGCTTAGTCACAGGTTATTTCTCGTAAATCCCCTATGTACTTTACTTTTTGCAATTGTATTCTGGGAGTTGTCATATGCTTCATCCTAAATACCACTCTTATTAACCAACATTCTATAAATTCCTTTAATCATATTCTGACAACAATATACTTAGGGAAACTCTAATCTCCTTATTGCAACTTGAAACTCAACTTTAGGATTAACATACTCGAATGTTAACTGATTATAGGCATATTTGATATCCCTAGATCTGGTGTTCTTGTAAACTCTAAGATGCACAGCTCATATAGGGGAGCATTAAAGACATGTCGCGTCATATTGTTAAATCTTAGAATAGCTTCACAGGTTTCGTTGACTAAGTTTTACTTCTTATTTCAATCCTTTCTTACATTTGAATTCTCTGTCATCAGTATAGGAATTGAATCAACATTTATTCACTTATCTTCCTTCTTTTTGGTATCATAATTTATATAACTCACCACCTGTCTTTTCTGGTACCACCGTCGTTCTCCCAATCATCTACTATGTTACTCATGGAAGTCTCTTATCGTATACCTCCAAATCTCTCTTTGTTGTCTCGCATTTGTCTTAATATTCACCTGAAGATTCCACTTCTCGTTGTCGTTTTCCTAACATGGGATTCCCTTCGTCATTCATTTATTAGTAAGGTTTCAAATCTTGTTTGTCTTACAACCTTAATTCCTTTCTAAACGTAATTTATCATATCCAAAATAACTCATGATCATCCTGCCCTTTTTATCGATTGTGACTCATAAACATTCTATTTTAATCTTGGCTATTGCACTCAAATTTATTCTTCCCCCCTTAATAGCTTCATCTTATCGTGATAGAACATCACGAACAACTTACTTATATCCTTTATCCCCGACGTTTATTCATAATAACCTCTTGAATCCTCAAAATAATCCAACAACATAGAAATAATGCTTCGTCCTTTTTGTTCCTTGTCTCGTCTATTTTTTTCTTTAGACGACAAAACACATACTAGGTTAACCTTGAGCATTACCAAAAACGTCTTAAACTTCACCTTTAGCAATAACTTTAATTTGAATTGAACTGCGTCCTTTTGGAATTTCCTCAAATTAGTCTGTGATGCCATAACGGGTGATCCTTTATTACTTTGAGGGATCATTGGAATCCTGGTGAGATTACTAAGTGTACTTAGGAGGGGCGAGAAATCCATTCTTAACCAATAATTGGAGAACTGAAGTATTTACTAATTATAACGCCTCGTTTTCCCATTAAAAAAATAATAATCACATAACACATATCCTTGGCGGCTTGTCTTACTCTCAATCGTCTTAAAGTGCTAATTTCCCTTCTAGTACAGAAGTGCCTGTGGGGAGCATATCTGTTATACCTCAAAAATTTTCGCATCGTTTGTGTCGTGAGTAAACTAACATAAGCTCGAAGAGGTCATGGAACCCTTATAAGGTTAAGGAATACTCTTAACAAGTGTTAAGCAAGTGTCTAAAAATTCTGGGATTGAGCAAATCGAAGAAAATAAGTTTGTCAAAAATTTGGTAGAATTTTGGACAGAAATTTTGAATCAACTTCAGAGAGGTATATCTCTTGGGATATCAGGAGTTTTGAGGTGTTTAAAGAGCCTAAAATGAAGTTCGTCGAGTGTAGTTTCCAAGGCAACAAACCGTTCGTCAATACGATATAGAAGTAGTGAGTTATGGGCATTTTAATACGGACTGTCAGAAGCCTACGAACCTACACGGAAATTCTAGAAACTACTTAAAAGGCCCACCAATTTCGGCCCATCAGCCCAACCTGATTTGGACTACTATATATACCCCCTTAAGTCACCTAAATCACTTAATTTTTCACCATTTCTCATCCCCACACCTCTCTAAAACCTCCCACAACATTCATCTAATATCTAAACCCCCCTAAATATATCCCAAATCCTCTAGAACATTCCTCTAACTTCCATAACATGCACACATATTCCTACAAGTCTATATGACAATTTTGGTCATTTTTATTTCATTTTTAAGTCCTAGGATGTCCTAGAAACCTCTCCAAACATATTTCAACATATTTCCAAGCCCAAACCAAGGACAAAGTGAAGATTAAAGTGGTTAAGGGTTCCAACTGAGGTCTACACTTGTCTCCTCTTTTTGAAGATGTTTGGGTGAGTATTTTTAAGGTGGAGTAACCATGAAATTGAAGTGTTCTTGAATTTTGAGGTAAGATTTCGTCTTAGTTCCATGTTTATGAGTTTGTTTGGTAATTCTGTTAATATTTGAGGAGAAAAAATTTGGAGGAAAAGTTCAAATATGCATTTGATGATATTTTGAGTTGTGAATTAACTTGAATTATAATTATTAGTATGTTTTGAGCATAATCTTGCTATGAAGGATAATAATGATGTTAAGGAATTGTCGTATACGAGTGTATAAAGGGTTGTATGAAGTTGTTATTATGGATTGATTATGAAAAGAAGTTTTAGGATTAAATTGAATATAGTTTGAATGTAATCTTTTGATTATGGAATTGTTGATGTTTTATTGTGCTTTGGGAGTTGTTTTGAAGATTGAAGGGAGTAGAAGATATAGGGGAGACGCTGCCTGAATTTTGGCAGATTCTAAAAAGGGTTTAATTTGAAGGCTTATGATAAGCATACGACGATAAGCCTAACAATAGTATGAATGGTTTTATATGTAGATTGCGAGACCGGAAGTAGGTTGGAAAGTCGAGAAGTGAACTTCCAGCTATGTTAAGGCTGTTCCTTCTTTTCTTGGCATAATTCTATATATGGTAGGAGCGTAAAGAACCTTATGACTAGAGATTTGCCAAAGTAGAGCTTGTCATATTGTCGCATAGTTTCCGAGTGTTATGTTATTCTTTCTGAGGGGCCATATCCCTTCCCTATGTCCTTGAGTTTATAGAGAGACAAAAGAGACATGTTACAATATCAGTATTTTTCAGCACATGCATGATATACTGCATGTTATACATATATATTTTTCCTTAGCCTGGCTATTTGGTCAGTGAGACATTTTCTTTAGCCTGGCCACTTGGTCAGTGAGATAGATTACTTGGCCTACATGTTACTGAGACAGATTGCCTGACCTACGGGTTAGCGAGACAGATTGCCTGGCCAACGAGTCAGTGTGATTTTTCAGTTGCCTGGCCACTCGATCAGTGAGATATATAATAGCATTATGTTGCATTTCATATGAGACAGGTCAGGTGAGATATTCAGGGCATTCTTTGGCCTCCAGATTGTATTGTTTTTAGTTCAGTTTCAGTTATCCTTTGCCTTACATACTCAGTACATTATTTCGTACTGACGTCCTTTCTTGTGGGGTGGGGGGGGGGGGGGGGGCTGCGTTCATGCCCGCATGTCCAGGTAGCCAGACAGGCGATCCAGCTCAGTAGGCCTTCCGCTCAGCTACAGATGGTGCGCTCCACTTGGCTCGGAGCTGTAGTCCCTTTTGGTATGCCATTTTGACATGTATATATGGGTATGACGGGGCCTTGTCCTGTCCTTTCTATAGCTCGTACTCCATAGAGTTCTGTAGATAGTTGTGTGTAGTTGGAATGTTATGTAGCCTTGTCAGCTCTTATTTTTGTTGTACAGCATACGTAGCGACCTAGTCGGCTTGCACTGTTATCCTTAGCACGTATGTTTATATATATATATATATATATATATATATATATGCGTTGGTTGTGAGTTTTTGATGCAGAGTCTATGGTATTAATCTTACAAAAGATGGAATAACTCGGTTATAAGTTATTTATGGGCTACCAGGTTGCTCGGTGAGATGCAAGTACGAGATTAGAGGTGCTTGGTCAGTAATGGTCGGGCACTCATCACGACTCATCGGCTTGGGTCGTGACAATATCTTCCTCATACTATACTTATCGTAGCCGTTATAGCGGGTAGGCGTTTAATTATCCGCCTCTTTTCAAACCTTTCCTTTCATTTGTTTTAATCGCGGATACTTCATAATGTCACTGCTCACTCTCCACTCATCCTTTAACTTGCTGTCCTTGTCATCTTGCTCTTAGTTATCGCATCATCCTCTTTATCGACTCATTATCCTATTCTTTCCTCACTCATCATTCCCTCCATATTAATTACAACGATCTCTTCTTCATATAATCATTCCCTTAACATATCCTCAATCCCATATAGCAAATTTCCTTATTCATTACCTTATGTCGTTATTATGAGCCCATAGGATTTGGTCTATCAAACATATCAACTTTATTCGTCAACAAACAATGAATCTATCTCTGATCTGCTAACCTTTAGTCGTACTATATATATATGCATACCAATTCCGCCTTGTATCTTAACAAACATAGGGGTCAATATATAACATCTCAAAAGCTCAACCACTACCTCACTTCGACGGTGTACATCAACGGACCGTCGTTATTCGACGGTACCATCCTGTTGCACCGTCGTTGTGCAGCCTTGGTCAGAGGCCAAGGTAGCTCGATAGTGGTAATTCGATGGGCCGTCGTTCTGCTCGTCGGTCCGTCCTTCTACCCGTCGAGTTTCACACCCCCGTAACCTCAAATCATTCTGATTTGTTTAACCTCTAACCTTTTCGTAACTTCATAATCATGAGCTCATACCTTGGTACACATGGAATAACATACTCAACACCTCGAAAGCTCGGAGATAATTCTTAGTACTCGAGACCAATGCGACTCATATATATATATATATATATATATCAGAAAACTGCCTTTGAAACGACTTGTCTCTCTTGACCTTCCTTAAACATTTGGGTCCTCTTTTAATTTCTAGTCGCAGGGAACATGTTAATTCTTTCTAGTACTTCTATATCTGCTTTATCACTTACATATTGAGCCATCTTACTATTTCTCCCTCCGTACACAAGGTCACTGCTAATTCCTCCTTCATTCACCCATTACTAAACTGCTTTGATCTATAATGACATCTTACCCTTGCAGCACACATATACTCAAATAGCTTAAATTTTGAGAAATTTTGGCAGAGTTTCCTCTATAATTCTTACTATCCCAAACCTGCACACAGCCCATAAAATACATCCAATGCCTCACAGGGCTACCCATAAAAATACATGTGATACACAATTCGATAAGGGTCGTTGGTATGAAAGGGATATAAGACTATAAAGCTCGCTTCATATGCCATATCTGGGCATCCTTCTTGCAAAACATCAAATTTATTTTCTAAACCCTTCGTTAATCAATCCTCTTAAATAAAAGTTCATATACTCATAATACGTTCTTTCTGCATACGCTTCTTTACTCCTTGTTGTAATTAATCAATCAATTTGCACTTCATTATCACTATTAACTCAATGCTATAGGGATCTCTTACCTTGATCCTATCCTAGAATTTTGATCTGGCACGAATCGATCCAACGGTAGATAAGGAGGTTCTCCCTCCTGTTGCCCATCCATAGGTTGCTCAGCAATATCTGAATTCTTTATAAACATACCAATTATACTAATCCTATTAGCTTGGCCATCAGTATCATTAGATCCCTATTCTGCGGATACCATTAAGCCTCGGCTACTTAGTTCTCTCGTCTGTAACCTCTTCGGCCTCACAGAAGGCCCTGCCTCATTGAATAACCTATCATAATGTGGGACCTGAAGATTGGCTCCCATTCTCTACTGGTTCCTTACCTCTTTTGCTGATTCTTTCTGAATTTCTGACGGATCAGTCTCTATATAAGATATATCCTCAAATGGATCTGCGTCAATAGAGGGCACATCCTCTGAAGGGTTTGTATCATATGAATGGCTGACTCTGGAAGCCCCTAAACCATCAGCTTTCTTTCCCATAGAGGCCATCTCACAGCTACAAAAACGATCAAGGTTAGAGCTGGAAATCTCAAATCCTATCACTTGGCTCTATTGCACGATCTAGAATAGAAAGGAAGGAAACCATCCTAAATATCCTGCAGCCTTCTGTTTATAAGTGTGGCGTGCAACACACCCATAAACAAGACTCTACTAGACACGGCTTGTAAACAACCCTAGGACATAACTGCTCTGATACCACTTCTGTTACGACCCAAACTGGAGGTCCATGACGGGCACTTAACCGTACTAGTCATGTACCACCTGACATACATTTGACATGAATCTAAACATAGGTGAGCCGGTAGGGCCATCATGTGACTCACAATAACTCATAGGGAACAAGCATATATCAACTGCTCTGAAAGACTCATCTGTATGAAAATACTGAACATCCTATATGAGCTGGTAAGGCTATCATAACTAACTGTGATGACAAATGAAGTTTCAAGTATGGACACCATCTGGCTGTACATAACTGTCTACAAGCCTCTACTGGAAACATAACATAACGTGGCCAGGACAGGGCCCCGCCATACCCATAAACATATGCGTGTACATATGTCTATATGCATAAGACCATGCTGACTCCTGGCATCTCTAAAACAGATGGAGTGCCTCAACTTTATCCGCTGAGCTGATATCCTAATAGATAGATCACCAATCTGAATCTATAAACCTGCGGGCATGAAACACAAACCCCTCGAGCAATAGGGGAGTCAGTACAAATAATGTACCGAGTATGTAAGGCATAAGAACAACAAGTACAAAAGGATCATGAAAGATATCTGAAACATAAAGGCTAATCTCAATATCTGAAAGTGCCTCTGTGGCATATGATATACATGCTCTCTTTAAAAATCATATACATATATATATATATATATATATATATATATATATATATATATATATATATATATATATATATATATAGTGCCTTTGAGGAACGCCCGGCCGATCCATAAATGTTAGTTTGAGAACGATGCCCCCGATCCATATATCATGTCATCCTGCGTTCGGGGTAATCTCATAATTTGCCCACTGCAGTGGTGTGCACATCTACGAGTCTGCCCGACCGACTATAGCGCGGCGCGATGTGAGAAAATAGCTATACATATATATAAATGCATGAAGGACTCATGAAAGGATACTCTGAAAACTGTAGATATGAAACACATTGTTACATCCCGTATTTTTGGACTAAAAAATTGAACCGTCCAACATGAAAAAATTTACCCGAGCCGGAGGATTGGTCATATTCAAGCATGAAAATCAATAAAGAGCTCGGTGTGTAAAATGAAGAGGTCCCGAAATGGTTTAGGACTTAACAAGTGTGACGACGGCGATTAGGAATAATATTTGGTGTGTGCATAAATAGAGTATGGACTAGTGCTATATCTCATGATCACGATAATGAGTATATGAGGTGTGCTAAAAATGACTACTATTTAAGTAAATTGAGATCATGAAATTAATTATGTGTGTAATTGGTTAATTATTGTAATAATATGGGGGAGTAAGGAATTAATTTTGGTATTATTGGATGAAGGAATGAATGTTATGGTAGTAATAACATTTCCACGTGGCTTTGTAGCAAGTGCAGCTAAATGACTAAGCTTGTAGGTGGAGGGATATCTTTTAAGATAAGAAATTCTTTCATGAAAAGTAAGAATAAAGTGGACCACATTAACCACTAAATGTTGTAAACATTGTCATTTTATTTTGGTTTGAGACATATATATAAATATATAGGTATATCTATGAGTGCAGCTTCAACGTACAAGATATGTAGAGAATATAAATGTTATTCTTCTTGCCTTAGTTTAGAGGAAGTTAGAGGTGGGCAGCAACTTTGGCTTGTTCCAAGCCAAAACGGTAACGTGAAAGCCTTGTCAAGCAGCAACGTTTCTTGCTACTTTAAGCGGATCGGAGATCCTTCGTAGTGTAGTAAGGCGGATGAAGAACAATTCTTGGAAAATAAGATTACGAGACTATGAATGACCTTACGCAGATTGCAAGACAAGAAGCAAGTTGAAAAGTGAAAAGTAAGCTTCCAGGTATGTAAGGAAAACCTTTCTTCCTTTGGCATGATTCTTATTGTTATTCATTCTATATGTACTCCATATGATTCCATTCTTAGACGAGTAAGGTCTAAATGTTTCTTGTGATGACTTATTGATATTGTACTCCTATTCTGTTCCAAAGAGAATACCCATAAGGTGCCAAATTGAGTTGTGTATATGGTTTTACTAATGATTTCGAAGAAACGAGTTTTATACTAAAGGAAACATAAAGTTTGATTTTCAAAACCACTCCGAAGGGGGTGCGAGATTTCACTACTTCATTTCATTTACGTATTTACGTTTTACATTCATAGTATCATCCTTTGTATTGATATGATCATTTATTCTTTGGGTAGGGCAATAAGATGAATTAAGTAGAATATAAGTAGTAAGAATTTCATAACAATTCTACCCTCAAACCTGAAAGTATGTCCTCCTAAGTCTAGTGAGATATAAATTTGATAACTTCTTATGAAAGACTAAGGCTAATAACTGGATTGTGATGAATTGATTAGTGACTTATGACTTGAATTGAAATTGATATTTGTGGATTGAGTTTGTATTGATATGAGGGTGATATTAAGCCAGAAGCAACTGCCTGAAAGGGCCACCCTAGCTAAGCCGGAAGCGGCTGCCCTAAGGGGCCATCATTATTATGCCAAAAGCGGTCGTCCAAAGGGAATATTGTGATACTAGCCTGTAGTGGCTGTCCGAAGGGACTATTCTGTTAACATGTCGGAAGCGGCATATGTTTTGGATTGCATTATTTACTTAAAGATTGTTTTGAGACCTCGTGTGCATATTTATGTTTCTTCCAGCAAAGGCTGCTGGTATTGAGTTAGATTGTGATTTCTTCTCTCCTAAGTCAAATTATGATTATGATTTGTTACCACCTTACATACTCAGTACATTGTCCGTCGACGTCCTTTTACTGGGACGCCGTATTGTGTCATGCCCGGCCAGTTGTTTAGCGAGGTTAAGTGTATAGCTAAGATGCTTGGACGTCAGCTGGGATTGGCAAGTTCCATCTCATTCTGGAGTTGTGTTGACTCATGTATAGATAGATATGATTATGGGTATGTCAGGGCCTTGTCCTGACTCATAATGTTCAGTTTACTTCTTAGAGACTTTTGCAGACAGTGTCCTGTGGTATATTTGTCGAGATGTCGACAAAGTAATGTCAATTGAGTCATTTGTGAATTTTAAAAGAATATGTATTTTAGAGGATTTCAATTATTTTAAAGTACTTATTTGATTGAAAGTGTTCATAATCGTTATAAAGATAATGATTTCTATTTGGAAAATTTTTATGTTCTTAAAAGTTTTTGAAAAGACAGGTTTTGATAGAGCGAATGTCTGAGGGTTCACTCAACTCTAATGAGAGTCGGGTGCCCGTCATGCCCTATCAGGATTGGGGTGTGACAAAGTGGTATCAGAGAAATTTGTCCTAAGGGTTGTCTGCAAAGTCGTGTCTAGTAGAGTCTTGTTGATAGTGTGTTGCGCGCCACATTTATAAATAAGAGTCTACTGGGCATTTAGGATGGTTACTTTTCTTTCATATTTAAGATCGTGCGATAGAGCCAGCTATAGGAAATGAGATTCCTTATACTAACCCTTGATTTCGTGTGAAGAACGGATCAACAGAAGAAAGTGATTGATGATATTGAAAGTTACAGAGGTAAGTCACTTCGTTGAGGCTACATTATCAGAATATGTATTTATATGATAATGGATTGGGATTGGTTTCATAGAGGTAAGTCAATATTCGTACAACAGAGAAATTGATTAAATGTATCTCTTGATGATAAGTTCAGTTATAAGTTTGTGAACTAAACAAATTGAATGAATTAGTACAAAGGTAAGCAACGCTACGAAAGATATATGTCGAGTAAGGTAAGAATATTGAGGTATGATTGAAATTTCAAGTTGAAGAATGAAAGGAAAGTAAATAGGAAGGTATAATAGGGCAAATCGCTAAAGGATCAGGTACATCTCGAGGTGTGATATATGAGGTAAGTTTCGACATCTTTGTACTTTTACTTAAAATTGGGAGCCCTGTGTGGCTGATATATATATATATATATATATATATATATATATATATATATATATATATATATATATATATTAGCCCTATGAGATATTGTTGGTATTTGCTGTGTGCAGGTTTTGGATAGTAAAAAATATAGAGGAAACTCTGCCGAAATTTTTATAAGACTCTATAAACTAGTTTAACATTCGAGGATGAATGTTCCTAAAGGAGAGGATGTTACATCACAGTATTTTTGGACTAGAAAATTAGCGAGTCTGACATGAACAGAATTTACCGAGGCAGTTGGTCATGTTGAAACATGAAAATCAATAAAGTGGTCGGTGTGTAAAATGAAGAGGTCCCGAAATGGTTTAGGACTTAACTAGTATGACAACGGTGATTAGGAATAATATTTGGTATGTGCATAAATAGAGTATGGACTAGTGCCATGTCTCATGATCACGATAATGAGTATATGCGGCGTGCTAAAAATGACTACTATTTAAGTAAATTGAGATCATGAAATTAATTATGTGTGTAATTGGTTAATTATTGTAATAATGTGGGAGAGTAAGGAATTAATTTTGGTATTATTGGATGAAGGAATGAATGTTATGGTAGTAATAACATTTCCACGTGGCTTTGTAGCAAGTGCAGCTAAATGACTAAGCTTGTAGGTGGAGGGATATCTTTTAAGATAAGAAATTATTTCATGAAAAGTAAGAATAAAGTGGACCCCATTGTTATGCCCTATTTTGAACGGGTCCAAGATAGTTTACAACTTCCTGGTTCTTCTAACTGGTTCTAAAAGGGTTAGAGTCGCCACCTTGTTACCCAGAAAAAAACGAGGAAACCTATATGTATTTGTGTGTCTACTCCATTTTTAGTCCACGAAACCTATGAGATTCTAGATAAGGGTTTTATTTACCCCGAGGGGAAGGTATTAAGCATCCCTCAGAGCCTGTCCGAAAACAGTCCTTAAACTTAGTTTAACTGAACACTAGAGGGGGATTATTTATCTGTTTATCATTATTATTACCTATTTTTCAAAATGTTGTGATTT
>NC_081352.1:12715966-12759042 GCF_029784015.1 Lycium ferocissimum
ACCCCCCATATACTCAATGAGGGAATCTAGGGGAAATTTCCTAGATAGTGAACGGTTTGAGTGCAAAATTGGGGATTTTATCTTCATTGTACCATTTGGTACTATTGTACCGTTAGAATGGTACAAAATTTGTTATAGTTGTACTATCCTAGTATTTTCTGCTTTTATTAGATTTTATGTGGATTTTAGGGTACAATTAGTTGGTATTGTTTGTTGTCTTATCTGATAAAATTTGAATTTTGAGGATAAGGTACAAAAATTGGGATTTTGGGGGGAAAGTTTTAGGGCTAGGTGTCCTTGTTTCATTCCTAGGATTCCCTATAATGAAAAGTCTATAACTGGTAAGTAGAAGGGAGAAGAAAGGACCCTTTTTCGGAAATTCAGAATTTATTCCTAAAACTAAGCAATATTTTAGCTATACACTATATACAGTCAAGAAAACACTACAAAATTTATAAATATACAATCAATATACACAAAATATATAAGAGGAAAAATATAAAGAAAGGTGATTTTTTGAATATCAAAGGGGTTTTGTAACGACCTGTCTAGTCGTTATTTAATATTTCACGAAACCATGCTCAATCTAGGTCGAGGATTGTAAATAATAAGCTCCATGATGTATTTTAAGAGTTAAGAGTGAGAAAAAAAATTAATTTTGAAAGGATTTAGAAATTTCGGGCCAGAAAATAAAGCAGACCGCTATAGCGGTCAGTGGACCGCCATAGCGGTACTGCTATAGCGGTCAGTGGACTGCCATAGTGGTACCGCTATAGCGGCTTAGCGACCAGCGCAGTGGTCCACGCGGAACAGTAGCCCAAATTTATGTATTTAGTCTATTTTTCTCTCCCTTTTAACCAAAAGACTCTCAAGGGCTGGTCCTAGGGTTCCTCATGAAAGAAAAATCATAGACCTTAAGAAAAAAAAAGAACCCTTCTAATTTCTTTTCCACCCTTCCCTATGAACATTATCGCTCATGGAATCAGATAAAGGCTAAGCCGACGAGAAATTCTTGAAGAATCAAATTTCTGTTCGTCAAAGAGGTAGGTTATGGTTTACTTTAGTTAGAATTTGATTAACGAATCGTATATACACTTAGAGTTGATGGGAGAATGCATGCTTAGGTCTTCGGATATGGAGTTTGGATGGACGGACTTGTTAATGTGACTAAAATATGGTATAATTATGGCTATAATAATAGTGATTAAGTTTAATAGGAAGTGATGTTGTTGCTAAGGAGATACCTCGTGTTTACTTTTATGCAACCCTAGAAGGGGGTGAATTCCGTCTGTATGTTTTATTTTGTTAAACTTTCATAAGGTTGTTTCCTTGAAAATAAGAGGTCGTATTAAAAGAATTATATTGAGTTGGGTTGACATTACGCTCATCAAGGGCTGGAATTATGATTGATTGGCATGTAGTTTCGTGCATTGCACTGCATGGTTTATGCGGAGATATAGGTAACAAGCAAGACTGAGTATGGGCATTGTGTTATCTGGCCTTGTGGCCGTTGAGCTGAGTACATGAATTACATATACGTATATGATTTGAATCCGCCACCGAGGTTTATTCCGGGGCGGAGGTTTGTGCTCGGGTCTGAGGAGTATTCCGGAATGAGTGATATATGGACACCATGGGTCCCCTGCAGGTCATGGCTACTGAGCAAAGACATTAGATAACGTGTATGTACAGTGTGTTTGGGCCCTGCATCGCATTTGCATTACACTACATCTCATGATTTTATGTTATACATGTGCGTACTACTATCGTTAACATTGCTCATTTATTCCATGTGTGTTATTGAGAGTCTGGTGGAGTGGGGGTTACACAAGGTAAGTGTAGGGTTGGCTGTCAGATAGTGATTTATTTTCCTGGATACATTGTATTATAGTAGTAATGTGAGTAGGTTAACTCTTTTAACGACAAGGGTAAAAGTATAACATACGGTAAGTGGGAGAGCGGGAGCTACTAGGTTGGATGAAGGTAGGGAATGGTTATGATTTTGTAGAATACCTTATATTTTGGAAATAAAAGAAGTGAGCTTTGAGGGTAACAAGGCACGCGAGTTAATGTTGTAGTAATCCTTATTTAGAATTTTGAGGTTCATTGACTTAACTGCTTGTCTTATTGACTTTATATTGTGTTGCGTGAATTAATCTTATTCGACCTATGATGCTTACCCGTATGTGTGGTGTACTAATACTATTCTTGCTACATCTTTTCTGGGTGTAGATGTGTTGTAGGTCTTAGCTGAAGTTTCACCGAGTGGATCTATCGGATATTCTTCTACAGCTTCGCCTATCTCACTTCCGGTAGAGGATGTGTCATTTATTCTATCTTCTTGTACTTTAGGAGTCCTTGTACCTGTCTAGACTAGATCCCGGGGATTTATTTCGAATTTATTTGTATTGAAAAGAGTTTGTAAGAAGTGTCTATTTTAAATCTTGTAATTTTAAAGATGGTTGTCTCATGTTTTTAAGTGCTGGGTTGTCAGTAAGGGTTCGCCTACTAAAGGTTAGTACTATGGTAGGTGCCCGCACGACCCGAGGCTTGGGTCGTGACAGTTGGTATCAGAGCCCTAGGTTACTGTCTCACAAGTACAAGAGTAAATGTCTAGTAGAGTCTTGCAGAATGGTACGATGACGTTCGTACCGGTCCGCAAGAGGCTATAGGGCATCTAGAAATTTCTTTTCGTTCATTCTATCATGCCACCCCAATACGCCGTCCCCTAGTTGGATCCAATTAGTATCTGGTCTATTCCAATTGGTATCTTGACGGGCTAATTGGTATCTGTCGATTCCAATTGGTGTTTCTCTATTTCGACTCAAGGTAGACCATCCATAAGTAGGTGCGTAAATAATTGTGTGACCAAGTGAAAGTTCCGTAGTAATGTTGGTGTTGTAGACTTGGTGATTATTCTAGGACCATTGGCAAAGTTAATAGCGCATTCATACTTACGTGCTAAGCAATTTAGTGAACCCCTACGCAATCTGGGTTGGAATACTAGAAAAAACCAAAAATATTCACTCACTGGAACTGTAGCACCGCTGTAGCGGTACAAGGATCGCTATAGCGGGCCTCAGATAGCTATAGCGGGCCCAGAATTTCTGCCAGGGCCATTATAGCGGTGCACTTACGGCCATAGCGGTACCGCTGCAGCAGTCAAGTGACCACCACAGCAGTACCGTCTGACCATTAGCCTCCTCCTTTCGCCCCTGTTTTGACAAGTTGTGTAGTCCATCAACAAAACAAGAATAAATCAATTTCCAAAATGGACACATCCATAAAAACATCTGCCCTACGAGGGAAATTGTCTTACGAGCACCCTTAAACTGGGGCGCCCTCATCAAAACAACCAAAATAAATAGTATCCAAACATGTCAAACACAAGCAATAAATTGTCTAAACATCAAAGCTCAACACGGGCAAGTGATAACCCAAGCTGATAAACAGTGGAGGGGGGGAATCTCTAAACCACTCCTCGGCTAGTCGCCTCAACGCCCTGTCACGACCCAGCAGGGCCGTGACTAGTGCCCGAACTGGGCACCCGTACCCAGCTATCAATTATAATCAGATCATAGCAAATATAATGAAAACTTATACGTGCCAAAGGCATGACACCGCGCACACATACATATACATATATCGCATATACAACACACGGAGATATACAGAACACAATTGCAACCGAACAGTGCTACCCACAACCCACACTTATGTCTACAGGCCTCTAATAATAATCACAGAACCATATGACGGGACAGGGCCCCGCCGTACCCTGAATAAATAAATACACATATAACAAAGGAGTCTGTACCAAAATCTGGGCTCCGGACAAGGGAGCTCTTCAAGCTAGCTGAATAGGGATCCTAAGCTGGCGGCTCACCCAAACGAGTGTCTGTACCTGCGCGACATGAAACGCAGCCCTCGAAGAAAGGGGGTCAGTACGAAATATGTACTGAGTATGTAAAGCACGGAATACAATATATATAGAACCATAACCGAACTGGAAGTTATCGAAATAAACATAATAATCAGGAAATCAAAACTTGCCTGTGAATCATATATCATGCATGTCCATATCATATCATCAAATCATATGCACATATAGCGTACCCGGCCCTCCAGGGAGGGACTCGGTAAATAAAATCATGTAAACATCATGTATAGTAATCATGTAATCATATGCATATACCGTGCGGCCCTCTAGTGAGGGACTTGGTGAATAGGATCATCAAATGCTATCCGCCGCCATCCCCATATCACATCATCATATCATCATAGACAAATATATAGCGTACCCGGCCCTCTAGTGAGGGACTCGGTGAACAATGCAATGAGACTGTGCACGAATACGTACCCGGCCCGGGACTCGGTGAAATAGGTAACAACCATATGCACGGTAGCGGGAGTAAATAGGAACCATACGCACACAAATCATTTAAAAGACTTGATGAAATAAGTTAGACGAACTATCATTCAAAAATCGAACAATCGTTATATCAGGTACCTTTCGGATGTCTCTGAATTTACCAAAATCCTGGACTTAGGAATCATAATTACATATCGAGGTCATATGCGTACCAATCCTTATTTAAAATGCATACGAATCATAATTAAAACTTACCAACTAGTAGGGAATCCATACGAATCATAATTACTTTCTTAAAGGTCATTAAGGATAATCGTAGAAAAGCCGCGGGCCCCACGGACGGGTGCCGACCCCATCCGAGCCCGACTACGAGAGTTAGGGGAATGTTATGTCTTATGAAGTTACCTATTATGTTTCGGGGCGATCTGAGCTCATATGCAAAAGTTACGAGCGTTTGAAGTTCGGAACCTTTTAGTAACAAAATTCTTCCTAAGACTTTTGAAATTTAATCTTTTGAGAACATAAGAACCTTAGTTCGGTTACATAGGAGAGTAAGTTTTAAGAATGAATAAGATACATATCTAAGCTCGGATTCTAAGAGTGGAATTACCCCGAGGCTCGTCATAGCCTGTTTATCACTAAGGCATGCCAAAGAAGGAAAAGTCACGCCTTACATACCTCTTCCGCTTGCAAGCTAAGTCAAGCCTCAACTCTCGGATGCTCCAAGATCTACATAACGCCAAATATATTAACATTAGCCATAAGCCTTTAGGCATTCAATTTCAAACGAACATTAAATTCTACAGAAATTTCGGCAGCATTTCCCCTGTAAATACACCAACCCCGAGATTTCAACTCGGCTAATTTCAACAACAACCAAACCAACAACTAGACTACAATATCAATAATCAATCCCCAATGCATTCCAACATTACTAGTTCTTCCTACACGACTTTAACAACATACATAATATTCCAACAACATTCATAATGTACTCATTTCAACCACTTACGTTCAAACTAATATCAACGTTTATACATTCGATTACCAATCCAAACCCATTCAAACTATATACAAGAACACTTTAAGCAATTCATACAATATTTCAAACAACCCAAACATTGTTCCAACTCACCGAAACTCGCCCCCAACCCGAGAGCATCCACATCCATATTCCTTTCTCCCAAATTCATGCATTACACTAATAATCCACACATTAACAAGACGATTCTCATACATACAAAAATCACATAAAATTCGCATAAATTTCCAAATCATCCCATAACCAACGTAACATTACTTTGAGTCATTAAACTTGCATTTTTCCTCCTAAAATCCATAACGACGATAACGAAAATATTAACGACGATTTGTTCATTCACCACTACACTAAAGGGAACCCTACGGCCAACATCAAACACCCACACAAAGATGATTTTCATTCTTTTCTTCACACTACAACAATCAAAACATGCTAATTAGAATTAATACATTGCCTTTAACACAATACACACACACACGGCCAACTACCTTCCACATGGCCCAACTTCAACTTCTTTCCTAACATGAATTTCTTCCGTTTTAGCATACTACGACACATATAAACCATGTATAACACATAAAACAAGATTAAAACTCACCTTCCTTCTTCAACTTCTCAACTTGCCCAAAGTTGGTAGATAGAGAAAACGAGTAAACTATCGCCCGAAACAACAACTCCACGTTACTTAGCACCCTTGAATTAACAAGTTTGCTTGAAGAATTTATTTTTTTAATGGCTAGAAATTGATCTTGGTTTTCCACCACCTTGGCCGAATAGGCCCTTTTCTTGCTCCTCCAAGGTTTTTTTTTCTTGATTGTTCTTGAAAATTCTAAGTGTGGAATGAGTAATTAGATGACTAAGTCATCTTTTAAGTAGCCATATTTCACCATCCATGTGGCCATGGCCCACACCCAAGTGTTTCCTTAACATTTTCATACCATTAAAATCATACACAGCTTAAGCCTTTAAAACAAACGAAAGTCTATCGGAATAGTCTTGTCCCTAACTTCTCATAATTCACTCAAGCTGTCCCGTTGTTCAAAATACGGGATATAACACGCCCCCCATCCTCCGAGTCACTAGAGTCCTCGCTACTAAGTCCGGACTCACTGAGGAAAGAGAACTGAGAGGCGTCTCTGGTAGTCACCTTGGGAGGCTTCACCTTCGGGACTAGGGCCTTCAAGACACTCTTGATGCCCTTCCACATCTTCATAAATAGCTTGTCCCTAGCCTGACTCTTTTTCTTCTCTTTGTCCAAATCCTCCTGGAGATCCACAAGGGCCTAAGCCAAGGATCTATAGGCGCCCTGCAAGGCATCCACAGCCTCTCCCATCTTGGTCTGGGTCTCCATGTAACTCTTCATTTGATCAGTAGTAAAATAGCTAGTACCCGCAATGCTTTTAGATGACACAGCCTCTATGAAAGCCGTGCAAACCCCATCATGGCTGCCCTTACCGCAACCATATCAGGCTTCATGTGCTCTAGGGTACCTGGGGTCTGTGACTGACCGCTCCCATCCAGTGGGCCACCGCTGTCCTCGCTGTCATATGAGCTAGTCCACTTCCTCTTGCTCCCTCATCGTATGACCCTTTGACCTTCAATGGGTCTAAGGCAATATCGCACTCCACATAGCGGTCCCCAGGCTCCGTAGGCACCCCGACATTACGACGGAGATGGGTAATCAGGGAAGGAAACATCAAGCTCGGGACAGCCTTGGCTATAAAACCCCGCCACTCCTCGATCACCTGCATACTCACATTCACAGGCACACCATCCAGAATGCAAGCCACCATGAGGGCCCGTTAGTAAGTGACATCAGCAGTATTGCTCGAGGGGTGAACCCATCGGGAAATGAGGTTTAGCCACCTCCGGGCCTCAGTAATAAAGTGTCGGCTCTTTATAGCCAATCGTGAGACAACCCAAGTAGCCTTCTTCCTCTTCGATTCTCGTACCGACATCCTTACTAGCCACGGTTTGTTACGTTCAACATCCTTGGCTCGAAGCTCATCCTGTGCTAGGTTTGGCAGCACGTGAACGGCATTGATGGCCTTGGCACTCACCATTACTGCGACCCCCCGAATAGTAATTTGCGACTGCAGGGCAGTCCAATCCAGAGTGGGGAGGAGAGCATAAAACTCCTTGACCCAATTACAGTTGACATCATGGGGCTCCTCAGCTAACTGGGCCCAACCAATATGATGTAGGGTCTGATAGATTTCGAGGCCATTTCTTCGTCTCGGTCCATAACGAAAGCCCTCTCATGAAGCAGACCCTTGGTCTGCTGCTCCATGAAACGCCGCTTGCAAGTGTTGTTGGGGAACCTGATATATACGGGGGGAGCCAGGGGTTATTGCCCTTGTTGTTGTTGTTGATCCACCATGATAAGTGAGAGAGTTAATCTAAAAAAGTAAAAAATGGAGTTAGAATAGTGTGGCGTAAAGAATTAACGATGATAAGCTATGCATGAAATAGTAGAAAAAGTTAAAGATTTAATTCTGCCTGAAGCAGCTCTGCTGCAATGGTGGTATGGCCGCTGCAACAAAGCCGCTATAGCGATAAGAGGATAGCTACAGCGGCCAAGGCATCGCCATAGCGGTGCTTTGTCGTTGTAGCGGGCTTGCTATAGCGAGCAAGTCATCACTATAGCGGCCACCTCCCAGACTCGATGGGCCGCTCCCAGCGATGGTTCCATCGCTACAGCGGTACCGCTGTAGCGGTGGAAGGACCGCCGCAGCGGTCCCACCTTCTCCAGTCCGAAAAACTCCTACCCCAACCCTATTCCAAACCCAAAATTTTCACCATGGTTTCCCCGTTGTTGTCAAGGATCAAGTAGTATGATAGCATGCATGAGTTTTATAACTTGTTCTGCCTATTTCAACTACCATAAATACCAAAATTTTGAGCCCGAACACCAAAATTTGCACCACTACAAATCGTCCCACCCCAACATAAAACTACCCCATATTTAGCAGATCTTTAGTATAAATTGTTGCTAAGACATTCTGAACGTGAATTAACCCCCCATGATCCAAGGAACTACCCTCCCCAAGGACCAAAAATCCCTTTTTGTCTAGAAAACTGAATTTCTTCAGAATCTAGCAAGTTAAGCAAGGATTTTTCGAAATAAAAAGCCATATACAAGGTATAGGTTAGTAAAAGAGAGCATATACTTTGAAATGGGGGGAGATCTGCAAGCCTGACAGGGGGAAAATGAAATTTTTGATATAGAAGAAACCTTTGCTTTTCAAATTTTGTGTAAAGATTTTGATGAATGGTAAGGGGTAGGGTGGTTATAAGGGAGTGGGGAGGGAGATGAGGGGTTGAGAAGTGAATAAAGAGGGAATAATTTTTGTAGGAAGTGGAGAGGTTTTCGGTTATGGGGGTATGAGGGAAGTGGGAGGGGTAAACTAAACTCAGTTCACCCTGTTATTTTTTTGATTCTGCCCAATGACCGTTGTGGGCAGCCCTTAGACCGCTGCAGCGGTACCGCTATAGCGGTCCTCTGGCCGCTATAGCGGTGGCAGTGAAACATTTTCGTTTCGTTTATTTTATTTGTCGTTCATTCTTTCCCCATAGCAATGGCTCGAAACCCTGTTCTCATGGGTATGACCCAGGAAAGTGACCCTTACCTCACCCAACCCGTTCGGGGACGAACGGTAGTTTAATTGGTATCTGGTGTAACCACCCGTCCGGTCGTTATTTAATATTTCGTGAAACCATGCCCAATCTAGGTTGAGGATTGTAAATAATAAGCTCCATGATGTGTTTTAAGAGTTAAGAGTGGGAAAAAATCAATTTCGAAAGGATTTGGAAATTTCGAGCAAGAAAATAAAGCGGGGACAGCCATAGCGGTACCGCTATAGCAACTTAGCAACCGCCGCAGCGGTCCACGCGGAACAGTAGCCCAAATTTCTGTACTTAGTCTATTTTTCTCTCCCTTTTCAACAAAAGACTCTCAAGGGCTGCTCCTAGGGTTCCTCATGAAAGAAAAACCATGGACCCCAAGAAAAAATGAACCCTTCTAATTTCTTTTCCACCTTTCCCTACGAACATTATCACTCATGGAATCGTATAAAGGCTAAGCAGACAAGAAATTTTTGGAGAATCAAATATATGTTCGTCAAAGAGGTAGGTTATGGTTTACTTTAGTTAGACTTTGATTAGCGAATCGTATATATACTTAGAGTTGACGGGAGAATGCATGCTTAGGTCTTCGGGCACGGAGTTTGGATGGATGGACTTGTTAATGTGACTAAAATATGGTATAATTATGGCTATAATAATAATGATTTAGTTTAATAGGAAGTGATGTTGTCGCTAAGGATATACCTCGTGTTTACTTTTATGCAACCCTAGAAGCGAGTGAATTCCGTCTGTATGTTCTATTTTGTTGAACGTTCATAAGGTTGTTTCCTTGAAAATAAGAGGTCGTATTCAAAGAATTATAATGAGTTGGGTTTACATTACGCCCATCAAGAGCTGGAATTATGACTGATTTGTCATGTAGTTTCATGCATTGCACTGTATGGTTTATGCGGAGATACAGGTAACAGGCAAGGCTGAGTATGGGCATTGTGTTATCTGGCCTTGTGGCCATTGAGCTGAGTACATGAATTACAGATATGTATATGATTTGGATCCGCGACCGATCTTCGTTTCAGGGCGGAGGTTTGTGCTCGGGTCCGAGGAGTATTTCAAAACGAGTGGTACATGGACACCATGGGTCTCCTGCAGGTAATGACTGCTGAGAAAAGACATCAGATAGGGTGTATGTACACTGTGTTTGGGCCCGGCATCGCATTTGTATTACACTACATCTCGTGATTTTACGTTATACATGTGCATACTACTGTCGTTAACATTGCTCATTTATTCCACGTGTGTTGTTGAAAGTCTGGTAGAGAGGGGGTTACACAAGGTAAGTGTAGGGTTGGTACGTCAGATAGTGATTTATCTTCCTGGATACATTGTATTATAGTAGTAATGTGAGTAGGTGAACTCTTTTAACAACAAGGGTAAAAGTATAGCATACGGTGAGTAGGAGAGCGAGAGTTACTAGGTTGGATGAAGGTAGGGAATGGTTATGATTTAGTAGAATACCTTATATTTTGGAAATAAAAAAAGTAAGCTTCGAGGGTAACAAGGCACGCGAGTTAATGTTGTAGTAATCCTTATTTAGAATTTTGAGGTTCATTGACTTAACTGCTTGTCTTATTGACTTTATATTATTTTGCATGAATTATTCTTAGTCGACCTGTGATGCTTACCAGTAGGTGTGGTGTCTTGATACTACTCTTTGCTACGTCCTAACACGGGGTGTAGATGTGTTGCAGGTCTTAGCTGAAGTTTCGCCGAGTGGATCTATCGGATATTCTCCTCCAGCTTCGTCTATCTTACTTCCGGCGGAGGCTATGTCATTTATTCTGTCTTCTTATATTTTAGGAGCTCTTGTACCCGTCTAGACTAGATCCCGGGGATTTATTTTGGATTTATTTGTATTGAAATGAGTTTGTAAGAAGTGTCTATTTTAAATCTTGTAATTTTTAGAGATGGTTGTCCATGTTTTTAAGTGCTGGGTTGTCAGTAAGGGTTCTCCTAGTAAAGTTTAGTAATACGGTAGGTGCCCACACGACCCGCAGCTTGGGCCGTGATAGGTTTAGTTGCTTGAAGTTGGAATTTCAATCCCCATTTTGGTCTTTACGTTGCCCCAATAAGAGGTAACTTCTTATTTCAAACCTTATTATATTTTTAGGCATGATTATTTACTGTCTAGGCTTGTTTATTATTCAAAAATGCTATAAATGATTAGCTTAGTCCTATATGTTGCTATTCTATTCTGTTTTTGTTATGCAAGGTTATAAAAAAAGTTAAGGTTTAAATTATGTCACATTAAGTAGATATAACCTGTTAGTTAATAAAAGTGAAGAGTGGTTGAAGAATAGGATTTTGGAAATTTTGAGTTAGAAATGCATAGTCTTTGGTTCAAGGATAAGTTAAATGAGGTGGTGTGATGGGAATCCTAAGTTGCTAAATCTGTATTAAGTTTTTTTATATATAGTCATACTTTGTCCCCTTTTTTTGTTTGCAATGGTGATGTTTAGAAACTATTTTAATGAAACAATAATATATAGTTACTACTTTAGTAAAGGTGAAGTTACTTTCAAGGTCTGAAAATAATTTTGTGGCTTACCTTAGATTCTGGACTTTATCTTGCTTCAGCTTAGCTAAATATGATTTCTATTAGCTTAAGTCCATTTTTAGAATACTATGTTTGTTTGATATGTTTAAACTGCCTCAAATAAGTAAGCATTTTCCCTTGAAATGAATCATGGAAGTTACTTGTTAAGTTTTGAATGAAGTTCCTTGAAGATTGAATGTCCTGAGTTTGTTTTGTTCGAATGATTGAGCTCTATCACTCCCTTTTGTTGTCAACATTGTTAAAACATGACACATAGTAGGATAAGTGAGCCTGCTTACTTGGCCTTTGTGTGACCTAGTGTGTGCCTATCTTAATGTGTCTTTTTGACCTCAGAATAGATTCATTAACTTTTTATAAGTCTTTTTTCCTTAAAACTGGCAATCCTTGTGAAATATTGATTGACTATGTGATTTGAAAAGTGAAAAACCTACTTTGTAATTTATTTTTTAGATCAAGCTGAGTTCATTTAGGTGTTGTTTGGGATCATTATGATCCATTTAGGATAGAACTTGCCTCTGAATGTTGTTGTCAACCTTTGCTAATAGCTTGACACTTTCCAGAACTTGTCTTTTGAAAATTGAACCTGTTATTTGCTAGATGTAGGTCTTAGAGACTAAAAGCGATAAAAAAAATGAATCTGTTTTGACTACAGAATAGCAAATGTGATTGAATATCATTATAACTTGCACTTTCTTGCTTATTTTCCCAGTTTGAGAATCCAAAATTAAGTGAAGCCCTCTTCTGTGCCTAGAACTGTTCCTATATGATCCTTGTTAATTGTTGCCTTGCAACTTAGAATAACTATTGAACCTGCAATACTGAATCCTGTCCTATTTGCTTTGTTTACTAAGTTAGTTAAATAAGTGGAACTGACAAGAATAAGAACTGTTAGCCTTTTGTGAAACTGATAGTACTAAACTGTCTGTGAATTTGTTTCTCTCATTTCTCCTTATTGATTGATTTGAAACACTTAGAATATGTGAACTTGTCTTAAAAGATAAATGACTGAAATGGTAAGAGTAAAGATTGAAACCTGCTACTCGTGTTAAAAATTGATTGCAAAGAAATTTGAAAAAAGGAACTGTAAGTTTGAAAATATGAGATGCTTCTTATCCTGTGATTAACCGGGCAATTCCTCAATCTTACTTAGTGTGTTCTTTTGTACGACACTGTACATTTCCTGAATCCTTTTTGGGATTGACATAGTTATTTGATTAGGAAATACTTATAAGAGCATGATGCAGTTCCGTTTTTTCCTTCTTTGTTGTGCATTACTGTTCCATTTAGGATAACTGCTAGGTAGGGACTTTGCTTACGAATCACTATTTTTCCCACTTGGCACCTACTTGAAACTGCTTAAAATTGCAAAAAGGCTTCACCGAGCCAATTTAGAAGACTGTCTTTGTGAGTTTTGGAACAGCTTGAGACTGAAAAATGCATTTGTTGAAAACATGAAAGATTTGCATATTACCTGAATGATTTCTATTTAACATCAGTCTGAATTTGAACTCTAGGTGTACCTTTTGCCTGGCATCATCCCTGAATCCTTTCAAAAATAGGCTAGTTTGAATTGAAAATCTTGTCTGTGACTGAGTCTGTGAAACTTGCATGTCAGCTTTAGAATTGCAAAGTTTATTTTGGAAAACCTTGTCAATTCTATGAGGTCTCATTTAGGCTACGTTGATCATGTCCTATTTGGATAACAATTTCACATAAAATATGCTCTTTGCATTGTGTTTGGACACTGGTTCTTGTGGCTTGTTTTGATTTGAGATCGTTTGTTCTTTGCTAAGTGTTTGCTAGAATACACTTTGTCACACCCCGATCTTGATCAGGGTGTGATGGGCACCCGACCCCACATCTGGAGCCGAGCGAACCCTCTGACTCTTATTACATAGATAAATTCCTGTATCAATTAAAAATAGGATACATAGTGAACTCAAATTTTTTTTCTATAAGTAAAGTCTATTGTCATGTGGGACCCGTGACATGAAACATAATAACATATTAACCGGCGAATCGTACGCAAGCTTTGTCACTCTATACCCTCGACTGCCTCGCAAAGTCTCTAACACCAAACAAAACATCATGGCTCATGTACCCTGACTCGGCAGCACTCCAGAACAAGTGGAGCCTACCAACCCCGCTGGAACATCTTGTATACTAGCTTTAATACGCCTGGGTGTACCTGTGCGGCATGAACGCAGCCCCCGAAGAAGAGGGGGTCAGTACGAGCATTGTACTGAGTATGTACGACATGAATAGTAACATGATAAAGGCATATGCAGTATGAATAATAACGGTACAAACGTATAGAGCTTATACGGGTTAGATATAACTTTTTGTACATGTGAGTGCCTTTCGGCGGATGCCATGCTTAGTTTCTTTCCGTAAAACGGTACCCCTTATTTACATATACGAGAAAACGAACATTTCGGAAAATGGTGTCCTTTTACTTACGTTCGGACGCCGAACACATCGGCTCTCCCACCCCTTCCCCGACGGTGTCCCAACATATTATACATATCACATATACAGAAAACGGAACATTCCAGAAAACGGTGTTCTTTGCTTACGTTCACAGACGCCGAACACATCGGCTCTCCCACCCCCCTCCCCAACAGTGTCCCAACATAGTATGCATATCACATATACAGACGCCGTATCCGGCTCTCCCATATCCCGCGTCCGGGCATCCCGCGTCCGGGATGATAAGCCAGCTGAATCAGGTGGACACAGTTGCCCTTCCCCATTCCCCATATACATATACATTCACATATACATTCACATATACATATACATATACATTTCCATGCACATATACGTGTATCATAAGGCGAGGTTACCAATGAAAAGTGTCATTATGAGAAAAACATCGAATAGGGTCGTAAGGTATAGTTTCATCTTCTTAAAACCTTTATGGCAGTCATTCCCTATAATAGAGTTGATATGTCAAGAAATCGTTTAACATTTCCATATTTTCATTTTTATAGCAGAACATATCGTCAACATATCTATCGTAGGCATTTTTCTCATTTTCGACTCCATCATTATCTTTATAAGATCATATTCTTCACCTTAGTCAAGGAATCATCTTTGTCGTACTTATCATGGACGTATGTTCTTTCTTAGCATTATCGTTATCACGGTCATCATAGACATTTTTACATTAGGACGGTGTTGTACCTATCGTTTAATAATCGGGACGAGGATCAAAAGTTTCCTTAGGATTCTACTCCAAAATAAGTCAAACGAAACGATAGGAAAATCCGGGAACAATGGGCCCACCTCGGGCCGAATGAAGTAGCGTACCTAATTTATAGATGTTACGTGTCATGACGTTACTTATGAGGATCTTAAAGTATTCGGGTCCTCTTTATGCAAGTTCTAGAGACTTGGGAAGGTTTTTCAACATTTGCACATGTTCTAGTTCAATTCCACTGAATGAAAAAGGGGAAACTTTAGGTGCGGATTCCGGAGAGTAGGGTTGTCCCCGAGGCTCATATCCGACTTAGTACGTCTAAGACATGCCATAGAAAGAAGGGTGAAGTCTTACATACCTCTTTCCGCTCCATATGCTGTTCCAAATTCAAGCTCCAAATTCGCCAAAATCTACAATTTGGTCATGTTTACCAAAACTTGATTAGTGCATTTAGAACTAGATTCTTCAAATAGCGCTTGGCTACCGAAATTTCGGCAGCACTTCCCCTGTAAATACACCATCCCCGAGATTCTAACTCGGCCAAATTTTAATCAATAACAATCCGGGAATTCAACCCGGCCAAACTATCAACAATACCAACAATATTCAATTCTATTCAATTCAATTCACATGATTTTCAAAACGATTCAATCAACATAGCAATCCATCCAACACCTCCCAACTCAAGGAATACAACGACATATATCTTTCTTTCAACTTCATAAACTATATCAACAATCTCATATGCTAGCAACATCACTTCCATAAATTCAAGAAAACATATTGAAATCACATGGAACTCCGAATCATCCCACATGGTTCTACATCTTCAACATAAGTTATTAAACTCTTATTCTCACCATACAATTCTCAACAACAATAGCCAAGAACACTAAATAAATTTGGTTCATTTTTTTCCTTCAACAAGCAGCCACCATTCGGCCAACAATGACAACTTCAACATTTCATGGGTTTCATTCAACTTCCATTATCAACACAACATTCACAATAATAACAACCAAACACTAAATAAAATAATTAGCACATGATTTCTCCACCACACATACATGCACGGCCACACCCCTATATTTACATTCTTCATGAATTCCATCCATTTTTGTATACTACAACACACTTGAGCATTCATAATATACAAGAAAATTTCAAACCTTACCTCTTACTTTGAATCTCCACTTGGCTACAATTGCAAACTTGTCAAGATTGTGCTCCCCTTGCTCCAAAGAACTCTTCACTATGTTAAGGACCCTTCAAGGAATTGTTTGGCTAGGAGAAACAAGTTGAAACTCCTCCCTTCTCTTTTTTTTTTTTTTTTTTTTTTATTTTTTTATTTTTTTTTTCTCAAAGGGCCGAATGGCCATGGGAGATTTCTCCTACTCTTTTTTTTTTTTTTTTTTTTCAAGTCTTTCTCAAGCTAAAATGATGACCAACCCACATATATATATATATATAATTGCATGCATGTGAGGGGCACATGCCCCCTCTCTAGATTTCTCTTCTTTTTTCTTGAATTTTCCTCACTTTTCTTGAAAATTAATTTAAGAAGACCAATTGTCTTCTCTTGCAAGCCTCATCCATGCACATGCACAATTACCATTATTAATTAAAATGTGGCACACACCACTCATACTACACAGCCACATGGCCTTTTCTTGAATTTTCTTGAACTTTGTGAAATGATCATTTTGCCCCTAGCCTTTTTCAATATTTCCCATGATGCCACTTTGCAAATTTTTTCCTCTTTGCCCTTGACCTTTTCCAACATTTCCACAATACCAATATTCATAAGTAATATTCCTAACAACTCGGACATTAAAATTATTTTAGAGCATAGTCTTTGTCCTCAATTTCTCACCATTATCTCGCAACATCCAGACGCACGAAATACGGGCTATAACAACTACTTGTTTTGCTTGCCTGAGTTGTTGGCCTTGAATCCATGGCCTTGACTGTTTATATGCTTAATTATTAGCTAAGTTTTGAAGTAGCCTAAACCTGGAAAATTTTGGGCATTTCTGGAAATTGAAATATCCTATGAAGTAGTTTAAATGATGTGTTTGAGAGGAGTGAATATAAAAGAGTATATAGTGTATATGGGTGGTATATGGAGGGTATGCCTTTCAAGGGGTTTTGCTCTCCATATGACGGTATATTATATAGTATACCAGGTATATTACAATTTGACACTTAGAAAAATTCATGCCTAGGTGATAATTAGGGCCAGTTGGGCCTAATTAATACTTCAGTGGATATATATTTGACAGAAATGTCCCTTTTGCATAAACTGTCCCTTTCCCCATTTATTCAGTGATTATGGGATCGGCCCAATTCTATTGTAATTTAATTTTTGGCTTTGTAATTTAATTTATGTCCTTAAGTCAAATACTAATGCAATGTATACCCGTTTTATTTGTAAATCCCCCATCCGTTGGTGGGTTCAACGAGGCCCTATAACTTTCCTAGATCGAGTTGACCTCAACCATGGAAGGACTAAGCATTTGGAGCGGACATATTCTTTATACGCATTTTTCTGTTGGGCTTGGTAGGCCCAACACCCTGTCTCTTATTACTTATTTGTCAAAATTGATGAAAAATGTGTTTTATTGGAACCTTTAAAAATTGTCAGGTATTAGAATCGCCAAAAAACCATTTTTAAATACAAAACTGATTTTTGACAAATACTAGCATGCAAAAACATTTTTGAGACTAAAATTGCTACTTATGAATAAAAATGGACATTTCCTTTAAATGAAAACATGATTTTTTGAAAAAACAAAACTCAATAATCATCCGCCTCTTCAACCACTCCTCTCCAAACCAGCTCCACCATGGCCGGAAAAAGGAGAGGAAGACCAAGGACAATACCTTTATCGATCCTGCGGGTACTGGAGAACAACCAGGGAAGGGGACAGCAACTACTCCTGCAGTTACGCCTGCTCCTTCTAATGGTAGTGTGAACCCTAAGGTGCTTGAATCTATGCCGACCACCCGTGATGTGTCTAAGCAACTTCAATTAAGCGGTTCCCCTACTTCAGAACCAGCTAAGAAAATCGAATTAACCCCAATGCCAACATTAATTGTGACTGAGAAGCAGAACCCCAATGGAACGGCAACGACGGCGAAGGACCAGAGTAAAATTACAGACAAGGAGAGATTACCGGAGGACTCGTGGGTGAACTTGTTTGCTAAAAACAGATCGGTAGGGAGCGATATGTCTCTCTCTTACATTCCTCCGCAAATCGTTAATGGCGAAACGGTGATTCAACTGGATAAAAATGAGGTAGACTGAGAAACAGGTGGGTGCACACTGGGATCTTGCACACAAAGCTGACAAACTTTGGATCAGGTGGGTGCACCTATATTATATAAAAGGCCAGCACATAAACACTACGGCATCCCTAAGCGAGTGTTTGTTAGATGATCAGAAAGGTGATAGAAGCAAGAAGTACCATGAACCATGTGCAAGTGAATATAAGAGCTGGGAAAAGCTTCATTAGACAAGTGTACTTTCAACTATTAGGAAATGAACCTAGAGTCCTCTGGAGGAGCTAGATTTTTCAAAATGCAGCAAGACCAAAAGCCAAATTCACGCTATGGCTTTTGATGCACGAAAGATTGTTGACTACTGATAAGCTGCATAAATGGGGAGTACCAGTTGATCTATCGTGTGTTTTCTGCCACAACCATGATGAATCAAGAGAACATTTATTTGTTGAATGCACATATGGACGATGCCGGGAGCGCATATTAACCCGGATACGTAGACAACCAATAGCTGCTACTGGATGGGATCAACATTTGCAGATAATCTTGAAGGCAACTAAAGGCAAGACACAGAGGGCTCTACTGTTTAAAATGATCTACACTGAGTATTCCATTGCCTATGGATCGAAAGAAATGCACGAATTTTCGAGAAGAGAAGAAAGGAGTATGAAGTCATTGCTAAGGAGATTGCATATACATGTTGTGTTAGAGCTCCACCTAGGCTAAGTCTTATTTTGCAAAATCTTATGTTTTAGCTAAGTTTCAGAGCTTTGTTGTCAGTTTTGTGATTTCATGGATAGATTGGCTGAGTTAGTCAACTATGGTGCTTGTAATGGTTTATACTGGTGATTAATGGAAAGGTTAGTTACCAAAAAAAAAAAAAACATGATTTTGGACAAAAAATGAACTTAACTAATTTTATAGACTTGAGACAAAAAATGATTGTGGACCGTGTACATGTGGACATTTACTTAGACTTTTTTGAATTAATTTGGACTAAAAGACTAAAAATTAATGTAAAACATGGATAATAATAGTATGCCAAAAAATGATTTTTGTAAAATTTAAACTAAAAGCTCTTTTCTAAAACTCGGTGGGCTTACGTGGTGTTCTACTTAGATTAACGCCTTTGGATTTTAACTTAGGTATTCTAGTCCGAAATCCAAAACGCCCAATTTTGGGCAAAACTCTACCACTATTATTTCTTGAAAGTGTTGTATTTTTGCATAAATGACTAACCTTTATTTGCAGAAATATAAAACAAAAGCGGTTTTTATCAAAAATAATTTATATTTATAAAACATACTATTAGAACCCGTAGGTCAATCGTATTTTACAGATCCTTAATACCGGGGTGCCTAACACCTTCCCCGGAGATCACAAATCCTTACCTAGGCTTTGGTATAGATTGGTTTCTTTTAAAATTTAGCCATTTTAAATGAACCCTTTCGAACTGGTTTTTCTAACTTACCTATAAGTTAGGTGGTGACTCTAAAACGATGTCCATTTAGAGCCCCATCCAAGTAGAAGTATATTTTTTCTTTTTCCCGATACGATTGACAATCATACTTCCCCAAGATACTTTCCTTTTTAAATGAGACAAATGCAAATCCGAATCGGAAAAAATAGAACCGCTACAGATGGTGACTCTGCTGGGGAAAATTTAAGGTTCTAACCACAAGGGTTCCAATAATTTGTTTGCTTTGTATGATATAAATTGTTTAAGTGATATAAACTGCTTATGTGTTTAAATTTTCGCAAAATATAACTGTCATTCATGCATGCATACTCCGTCATTCCTGGCATTTATTTATACTTTATTCCAAGGGTGACGATGCGGGATGAGCTGCTATCATACCTCCACTAAAAAACCCTTTTGCTATCTTTCTTTGGCAGTCTCTAAGGTAGAGTGGGCATGCGGTCATCCCACGGCCTTAGGGAACCCACTACCAGCTTGTCCGCTTGGGTAACCTGTGTCATTTGCTTGAAAAACCACTCTAGAATAACTAGTGTAGAGCGAAGCCAAATCCTTATTGGTTGTAACAACCCTTCTGGTCGTTATGGGAATTTAGGACTCCATTGGGAATTCCGAGACCGCGGGTAGATTCGTAGGCCATCTTTTTGTATGTATGCATAATTTATGTTGTGTTTTGAGGCCTTGGATGAAATGTGGGGTGATAGGGGAAAAACTGGACAAAAAGCCGACCTCACTGCCCAAAATGGACCACTACAGCGGTGGGACTACTGCTGCGGCGGTACCGCTATAGCGGTGCCTCGACTACTGCAAACAGCCATCCATTTCTTTGGTGGCTGCTGTGGCGGACAGTGGACCGCTATGGCGGTACCGCTATAGCAGTGAACCGACCGCCATATCGATTAGGCGGGATAGTTGGGGACCGCTATAGGGGGACCGCTACAGCGGCGGATGGTCGAAGGGAAGTAGTAGCCGAGTTTTTAATGCCTTAGTTTTATTTTCTCATTCATAACACCTCAACACACTTCCCAACAAACACTTAGAGAGAATTTTCAAGCTAGGGCAAGACAACCTTGTGAGGTAAGTTCCATTGCTTTTCATTCTATCATTCCTTTCCCCTTCATTATTGTAATCATCTCCATGGGTCTTTAATGGTGAAATTGAAATAGAAACCCTAGAATATTAATAAACCTTCTAAACTTGATGGGTTATGGTTATTATCGCTTAGTTATCATCTAAATGCATTGGTTAGTTGCTGTTGATCATAACTTGAATAGTTAGAGACAAACTAACTGATTGGAGACCTAGGGTTCTATAAAAATGGTGTCTTTGCCATAGAAATCTGTTGTAATGGGAATGTTTGATAGAATGTGGTAGAAATTGATGGTTTATGAATATTAAGGGATTTTGATAGGTTGTCTATCACCTAGAAAATCATCCACCCTTAGAATGGGGAGAGGGAAGGGTATTTCTTGCCTTGGTATTTGCAAATTGAGCAATGTGACTCATTGAGTCTTCTATTTCTAGACCGTGAACGTATTGAGGCTTTGAGGAAAGTAAAGGCTGTGGCAGAGTGACAGGCATTGTTCCAGCTCTACTCTGAGGAAGGTTACGGTTTACTTGAGTTAGACTTTGGTTAGTTGAATGTATAATTGTGATTTCATTAGGAGAAAGCATTTATAGTATTCATTACATGATATTTTGTGGTTAAGCTCCTATGTGCTTGTGATTGAATGTTGTGTAGGCTTCATGCCATTATTCCTAAGTGATTTAATCTGCAGTAGATGTATTGTGATGAGAAGTTAATATAGTTTTATCGAGGATATTGTGATATGAAATGATGAGGTGAATATGGATATTGAGAAAGTAAGAAACACTGTTCTATAAAAGGTATGACAAAGCACACATGTGGCCTATATTATGGGCTCGTGGTTCGAGGATAGTTTTAAAAATGAGAGGTACATTATTATATCCCGCGTCCGAGGTTCGTTCCGGAGCGGAGGTTGTGCTCGGGTCCGAGGAGTGTTCCGGAATGAGTGGTACATGGACACCATGGGTCCCCTGCAGGTCATGACTACTGAGCTATGACATCAGATAGCATGTGTGCACAGCGAGTGAGGGTATATTGTTACACCTCTCATTTTCGTTGTAGGAGAACTTATGGTTTCTTAGTCGGCTATGCCTTTGGAATAAAGACCCGAGCCTGAGTTTGGAGGTAGAAAGTGTCGTGCCTCATGTACAAGGGTACCAACAGGTATTCCTGGCAATTTATGGAGTTAGAAGTTGAACGAATCGAATCGACGCAATCTGATCTGAACCTGAGAAAATCTGCATACACCAGTCATCGTCGACGGGTTGAGCGTAGACAGGGTTTCGCAGCCTTGCATCTGCAGGCGAGGTGGACGGAGCAAGTTGATAGACCGTCGACATGTCGACGGGTCGTCGACCCGCTCGTCGGACTGCACCGCTGTAGCCTTTTTAATTCTGAGTATAAATATGTGGTTCACAACTTTATTTCCCATTTTCATTCATTCCAAGTCAGAGAAAATCCTAATATTTCTCTCCCAACATTTTATACAATATTAGTGGAGATTTGGTAAGATCCGAGCCCCGTGAACCCGTGCTTGTGAAGAAGAAGGTTGTTTCTAGGGTTTCTTCAAGTTGTGAAGCTTAGGGAGTTGGAGTTGAAGTTGATCTTTGGAATCTAAGACCCCTCAAGGTATGTGAATGATTTCTACCCTTGTATTTGAGTTTATTATCAAGAGTTTTAGTGATTTTATGTAGAGAGAGGATACCTATGAAAGGGGTAAGTTGATAAGGGGTAATATAATGATTTGGGGTTGTTTTAAGAGATGATTGAAAATGGATTTAAGTATATTTTGATATATATATGTGTTGTCATTGTGTTGTGGGTATTGTGGATGATGTTGGATCAAATGAGAAGTTGAATAGTTGTAAGCTTATAAAGGAAATTATTGTCTATAATTCGATAAGCTTTACGCATATTTGAGGATGGTTAGTAAGTGAGGTAAATGGTCTAATTAAGGCCTACGTTATCTTAATTGTAGAATTACAAGTTCGGGTGGTAGAAGTTGGGCGATTGGATATACGTCAAGGTATGTAAGGCTATCATTTCCTTCTTTTGGCATGCTCTTACGATACGAACCAACAAACGAGTATGCAAGCTTCCATATTACTCTACTCTTAGAAGCATAGGGAGTACTTTAGTCATTGATGTTCATGTGCCCCGTTTATGATTGCTCCTTCTGTTTATAGGTCCAGTTTTACGTATACAGTTATTCATGCATTACATTCATGCATATATATTGACCCATGACCAGAAGGCGTTATATACGCAAGTATTATATGTATATGGGGTATGAAAAAAGGATAGACGTTATATACGCATTACCACCTGATCAGCTGGTGCACCTTGATGATGATATATGGATCGGGTCGTACGTTCCTCGGCAATATTATTATATGATATATGGATCGGGCCGTACGTTTCTCGGCATTATTATTATATGATATATGGATTGGGCCGTACGTTCCTCGGCATTATTATTATATGATATATGGACCGGGCTATATGTTCCTTGGCATTACTATTATATGATATATGGATCGGGCTGAACGTTCCTCAGCACTATGACCTATATTTATGTATATGAGCATGATTATCATTGAGAGCATGCATATTGTGCACCCACAGAGGCATAGTCCGTTATACAGATACCAGTTCATACAAATACATGCAGATAGTTACTTCAGCTTATGAGTTCAGATTTTATTCATGATTCTTATATGTACATGATTGTTCTCATGCCTTTCATACTCAGTACATTATCCGTACTGACTCCCCTTTTCTGGGGCCGCGTTCATGCCCGCAGTGTTCGTGTAGATCGATTGTGTGGTCCAAATTTTAGTAGGACTTCTATCTAGTAGTGGTCAGTGCGCTCCATTGATCCGAAATTGTAGTTTATTTTGGTATGCTAGCCTTTTTGGATATACATGCATATGGGTATGACGGGGCCCTGTCCCGTCCTGTCTACAACTTTCATTCCAGTAGTGATCTGTAGACAGTTTTATGTATTAGTCAGATTATGTAGCCTTGTCGGCTCCCATTCTTTGTGTACAAGATACGTATGCCTCAGCTAGCTTGCACCGTTCTTCATTATGCGTGTGTATACAGATTGTACGTAGTTTGATGTTTCCTTTATGAGATCGCCTTTATGCCATTTATGGGCCCTTGATGTTCAGTATGGTTAGGATACGTGTTTAGGGGTGTTTGGTCGCTAGAGGTTAGACACTCGTCACGACTCATCGGTTTGGGTCGTGACAGAAGTGGTATCAAAGTATTTTTATACTAGGGTTGTCTATAGACCATGTCTAGTAGAGTCTTGTTTATGGGCGTGTTATGCACCACACTTATAAATAGGAGGCTACAGGACATTTAGGACGATGTCATTCTTTCTCTCTTAGATTGTGCGATAGAGCCATGTGTTAAGCGTTCGCTTCTAATGAATTGTTATGATTTCAGCGATGCCCCGCAAGAAAGCTATAGCTGTCCAGAAGGGTAAGAGAGCGACAGGTGAGGCCACTAGCCGCACTCGATAGGCTATGAGGGCCCAAGATGAGATTTAGAGTGAGGGGCCGTCTGAGACATCGAGTACCTCGCCTCCAGGACCTGCCCCTCTGGGGCTCGGGCGGACGCACCGGGCCAAGACGCGGAGGATGCTATACGGCCATCGACTAGATTAGTAGCCGCCCGGTTTCCGGTAGGGAGTCGGTGTCGACCCGCGTATAGACCGGTAGTTCGAGGGTTAAGACCTTCCTTGGGTTAGGTCCTCTAGAGTTTTTTGTAATAATGCAAAATATGGACCTCGAGAATTTTATTGATGGTATGCAGAGGACCTTGAGGGTTATGCACGCGGATGAGGTTGAGTTTGTGGAGTTTGCTTTGTATAGGCTCCGTGATATTGCGGGCATGCTGGTATCGTACTTTGGGAGTTATCTAGGGGAGAAAATGCCCTCCAAATGTTTTGGCGAGAGTTCTCCGATGCTTTTATTCGCCATTATGTACCTCCTGAGGTCAGGCGAGCCCAAGCAGATAGATTTCTATGTAGTGAGCAGGGCAGTATGAGTGTCCAGGAGTATTGCGTGTATTTTGATTCGATCGCCAGGTATGCTCCAGCCATGGTGGCTAAGATGGAAGACATAGTCCATCGTTTTGTGGCTGGTCTAGGGCCACATTTGATAGATACTTGCATGATCGCGTTAAGCGCCTGTGCATAGATATCTCCCGTATACAGCAACCGTACTGTAATCAGAAGATCGCAAGCGTCAGAGGAGGACAGATCATAACCATGACCGGGGCTATGGTAAGAGGCCCAGATCTTTAGTGATAGGGGGTGAGTCTAGGGGAAGATAGAGACCGCAGTATCCCCGGTATCCATTACATTCAGCAGGGAGTGCACCTCCGCGATTTTCAGGTCTGAGGTTTGATCAGCCTTCATATTCCGGAGCGGGCCAGAGTTCCAAGGCATCGTAGCTCTCAGTACAGATCAGAGTCAGGCCGGATGAGGCCCCCTTTGCCGTAGTGTGCCCAGTGTGGCAAGTTACGTGCCGGTCGTTGTTGGCGGGCTGGGATGTTTGTTATACCGGTGGCCAACTGGTCGTAGGTTGCGCAGCTGTCCTTGGCAGAAAGCGGGGGTATGGTTCGGCTCACAAGGTCTATGGCTGGTTCTTCTTTTGTGGTGCGCCCTTCAGGGAAAGTTTCTCAGACACCAGCAGGACAAGGTAGAGGGAGGAGTGGAACATCCAGCTCGAGCGATCCTCAACACCGCGTATATGCACTAGCAAGTGTAGACGAGGATGCGCGAGACATCCCCGACGTTGTTGCTGGTGTATATTATCGGCCTCCTCCCTATGATGTGTATGCGCCGATTGACCTGTGTTCCACTTTATCATATGTTATGCCTTTTGTTGCCGCAAGTTTAGGATAGAGCCCGAGTTGATTAAACCTTTTGAGGTGTCTACGCCACTTGGTGACCGATTATATCTAGACGAGTATACGGATCGTGTTGTTATAGTTTGTGACCGCCAAACCATAGCAGATTTGATTGAGTTAGATATGATTGACTTTGATGTTGTTATGGGCATGGACTGGTTGGCTTCTTGTTATGCTAATATTGACTGTAGAGCAAAGATGGTTCTATTTCAGTTCCCAGGTGAGCCAATCCTAGAGTGGAAGGGCAATGTTGCTTCGCCTAGGGGTGGGTTTATTTCCTACCTTAAGGCAGAGAAGATGATCAGAAAAGGGTATATTTTTCACCTAGTTCGCGTTCAAGATGTGCAAGCAGAGTCACCGACTCTTCAGTCTGTTCTTGTGGTTAATGATTTTCCAGAAGTGTTTCCAGATGAGCTTTCAAGCATTGCCTCGTAAGAGAGAGATTGATTTCACTATTGACCTATTGCCAGACACTCAGCTAATATATATCCCTCCTTATAGGATGGCACCTGCGGAGTTGAAAGAATTGAAGGAGCAGTTGAAATATTTGCTCGAGAATGGCTTTATTCGGTCTAGTACATCACAGTGGGGAGCGCCAGTGTTGTTTGTAAGAAAGAAGGATGGCTCTTTGTGAATGTGTGTTGATTATAGGCAATTGAATAAAGTGACTGTAAAGAATAAGTATCCGCTCCCAAGGATTGGTGATTTATTTGATCAGTTGCAAGGCGCCAAATATTTCTCAAAAATAGACTTGAGGTCGGGTACCACCAGGTTAGGGTGAAGGAGGATGACATTCCGAAGATGGTATTCCGTACTAGATATGGCCACTACGAGTTTCGTGTTATGTCATTGGGCTAACTAATGCCCCAGTCGTATTCATGGATTTGATGAATCATGTATTCCGACCCTTCCTAAATTTGTTTGTGATTATATTTATACATGATATTCTAGTTTATTCACCGTCAGAGGCTGATTATGCAGAACACCTATGAACAGTGCTTGGAATTCTTCGAGGAAGAGAGTGGTATGTCAAGTTTTCTAAGTGTGAGTTCTAGTTCCATTCTGTGGCTTTTCTGGGTCACATTATTTCAGAAGAAGGCATTAGAGTGGATGCCCAAAAGATTGAGACTGTGAAGAATTAGCCAAGGCCCACCGTACCAACAGAGATACGTAGCTTCTTAGGCTTGGCAGGGTATTATAGAAGGTTCGTAGAAGGATTCTCCTCTCTTTCAGCCCCATTGACTAAGTTGACTCAGAAATCAGCTAAGTTCCAACGGACAGATGCTTGCGAGTAGAGTTTTCAGACGTTGAAGGATAAGTTGACTCCAGCACCAGTTTTGACTCTTCCAGAAGGAACAGATGGCTATGTAGTATATTGTGATGCTTCAGGTGTTAGATTGGGCTGTGTGTTGAAGAAACACGGTAGGGTTGTTGCTTATGCTTCTAGGCAGTTGAGGAAGTACGAGAAAAATTATCCAACCTATGATCTTGAGTTAGCGGCAGTGATTCATGCATTGAAGATATGGAGGCACTACTTATACGGTGTCCATATTGATATCTATACTGATCATATGAGTCTCCAGTACATCTTTAAGCAGAAGAACTTGAACTTACATCAAAGGCTATGGCTAGAGTTGCTAAAGGATTATGATATGGATATTCTGTACCATCTTGGGAAAGCTAATGTAGTAGCTGACGCCCTTAGTCGTAAATCCATGGGCAGCTTGTCATATGTGCCGCCAGAGAAAAGAGAAATGGTCTCTGAAGTTCATCAATTAGCTAGCCTTGGAGTTCAATTGATAGATTCAGGTGATGCAAGAGTTACCATTCAAGACACAGCGATGTCATCGTTGGTAGTAGAGATAAAGGAGCGTCAGTATGAGGATCCTGTTTTAGCTCATTACCGAGGTATAACACCTTAGAAAGAAAAGACACCCTTTGTGATTACAGGTGATGAAGTGCTCAGGTATCGAGGTAGGTTATGTGTTCCTAATATTGCAGGACTCCGTCAGTAGGTTATGGGGGAGGCACATTGCTCCCGCTATTCTATTCATCTAGGCTCAATAAAAATGTACCGTGATCTCAGGGAAGTTTATTGGTGGGATGGTATGAAAAAAGATATAGCTAAATTTGTTGCCCAGTGTCCAAATTGTCAACAGGTCAAGATAGAGCACCGTGGCCGGAGGTCTATTGCAGGCTATGGAGATTCCTTCATGGAAGTGGGAGTTAGTTAATATGGATTTTATCACAAATTTGCCCCATACTCCGCGGAAGTATGATTCCATATGGGTTGTAGTTGATAGGCTTACAAAGTCAGCCCACTTTCTGCCCGTCAGAACTACTTATGCAGCCGAGGATTATGCTAAGCTTTATCTCATGGAAATTGTACGACTTCATGGTGTTCTTACAACCATTATTTCAGATAGGGAAGCACAGTTCACTGTCAAATTCTGGAAGTCTTTTCAGCAGGGATTGGGGACTCAGGTGAGTCTTAGCACTGCATTTCACCCGTAGACAGATGGACAGGCGGAGCGTACTAAACAGACACTTGAGGATATGCTTAGAGCTTGTGTACTTGACTTTCAAGGCAGTTGGGATGATCATTTGCCTCTTATCGAGTTTGCATATAACAATAGTTACCATTCCAGTATTCAAATGGCTTCTTATGAGGCCATATATGGGCGGAGATGTAGATCGCCCATAAGATGATTTGATGTCAGGGAGAATCAGTTAGTAGGCCCAAATTTAAATCAATAAGCAGTTGATAAGGTGAAAGTGATTATAGAGAGGTTGCTAACAGCTCAGAGTCGACATAAATCCTATGCAGATATCAGCGATGTAAGCTAGAGTTCGAGGTAGGCAATTGGGTGTTCCTGAAAGTTTTGTCCATGAAAGGAGTGATGAGGTTTGGAAAGAAGGGTAAGTTGAGCCCTCGATATATTGGGCCATACAAGATCATTCGTCTTTGTGGGCACAGTGGCATATAAGCTAGAATTGCCTTCTGAAATGGAGTCTGTACATCCAGTATTTCATGTGTCGATGCTTCGTAAATGTATCAGAGATCCTTCAAGGGTTGTACCAGTGGATGATATCCAGGTGACTGAGCAGTTATCATACGAAGAGGTTCTAGTGGCTATATTGGACAGACAGGTTCGCTAGTTATGAAACAAGAATGTAGCTCCAGTTAAAGTTTTATGGAGGAATAAGAATGTTGAGGAAGTGACTTGGAAAGCGGAAGAGGCAATGAATATTAAGTACTCGCAATTGTTCCCAGCGGTACAGGAGGTGCAGTCTGAGGCATCATCTCCCCCAAGTATTATTTCATTTCAGTTATCGTGATTGGTTGTGTCAGGCCCTAGTATTGTATGTTATAGTATGTGGCCCTGTGTGGCATTATTTGGGTTGCTGTGTGCAGGACGGATTGGTATAAGTACAGGGAAAACTCTGCCAAATTTTTTATAACCCATGACTGTTCGAACATTCGAGGACGAATGTTCCTAAGAGGGGAAGAATGTTGCATCTCTCATTTTTGTTGTAGGAGAACCTATAGTTTTCTAGTCGGGTATGCCTTTTAAACAGAGACCCGAGCTCGAGTTTGGAGGTAGAAAGTGTCTTGCCTCGTGTACAAGGGTACCGGCAGGTATTCTTGGCAATTTATGGAGTTAGAAGTTGAACGAATCGAATCGACGCGATCTGATCTGAACCTGAGAAAATCTGCATACACCAGTCATCGTCGACGGGTCATCGACATGGTCGATGGACCGTCGATGTGCAGCATAGACAGGGTTCCGCAGCCTTGCATCTGCAGGCGCAGGTGGACGGAGCAAGTCGATAGACCGTCGACACGTTGACGGGTCGTCGACCCACTCGTCCGACCGCACCGCTGTAGCCTTTTTATTTCTGAGTATAAATATGTGGTTCACGACTTTATTTCCTATTTTCCTCCATTCCAAGTCAGAGAAAAACCCTAATATTTCTCTCCCAACATTTTATACAATATTAGTGGAGATTTGGTAAGATCCGAGCCCCGTGAACCCGTGCTTGTGAAGAAGAAGGTTGTTTCTAGGGTTTCTTCAAGTTGTGAAGCTTAGGGAGTTGGAGTTGAAGTTGATCTTTGGAATCTATGACCCCCTCAAGGTATGTGAATGATTTCTACCCTTGTATTTGAGTTTATTATCAAGAGTTTTAGTGATTTTAAGTAGAGAGAGGATACCTATGAAAGGGGTAAGTTGATAAGGGGTAATATAATGATTTGGGGTTGTTTTAAGAGATGATTGGAAATGGATTTAAGTATATTTTGATATGTATATGTGTGTTGTCATTGTGTTGTGGGTATTATGGATGATGTTGGATCAAATGAGAAGTTGAATAATTGTAAGCTTACAAAGGAAATTATTGTCTATAATTCGTTAAGCTTTACGTGTATTTGAGGATGGTTAGTAAGCGAAGTAAATGGTCTAATTAAGGCCTACGTTATCTTAATTGAGAATTACAAGCTCGGGAGGTAGAAGTTGGGCGATTGGATATACGTCAAGGTATGTAAGGCTATCCTTTCCTTCTTTTGGCATGATCTTACGATACGAACCAACAAACGAGTAAGCGAGCTTCCATATTACTCCACTCTTAGAAGCATAGGGAGTACTTCAGTTATTGATGTTCATGTGCCCCATTTATGATTGCTCCTTCTGTTCATGGGTCCAGTTTTACATATACAATTATTCATGCATTACATTCATATATATATATATATATATATATATATTGACCCGTGACCAGAAAGCGTTATATACGCAAGTATTATATGTATATAGGGTATGGAAAATGCATAGGCTTTATATACGCATTACCACCTGATCAGCTGGTGCACCTTGATGATGATATATGGATCGGGCTGTACGTTCCTCGGCAATATTATTATATGATATATGGGTCGGGCCGTACGTTCCTCGGCATTATTATTATATGATATATGGATCGGGCCGTACGTTCCTTGGTATTACTATTATATGATATATGGATCGGGCTAAACGTTCCTCAGCACTATGACCTATATTTATGTATATGAGCATGATTATCATTGAGAGCATGCATATTGTGCACCCACAGAGGCATAGTCAGTTATACAGGTTTATACAGATACTAGTTCATACAAATACATGCAGACAGTTACTTCAGCTTATGAGTTTAAATTTTTTTCATGATTCTTATATGTACATGATTGTTCTCATGCCTTTAATACTCAGTACATTATCCGTACTGACTCCCCGTTGCTCAGGGGGATGCTTTCATGCCCGCAGGTTTAGGTAGACCGACAGGTGGTCCAGCTTAGTAGGAGTTCTATCTAGTAGTGGTCAGTGCGCTTCATTGATCCGAAGTTGCAGTTTATTTTGGTATGCTAGCCTTTTTGGATGTACATGCATATGGATATGACGGGGCCCTGTCCCATCCTTTCTACAGCTTTCATTCCAGTAGAGGTCTGTAGATAGTTGTATGTATTAGTCAGATGATGTAGCCTTGTCGGCTCCCATTCTTTTGTGTACAATATATGTAGCGGCCTAGCTGGCTTGCACTGTTCTTCAGTATGTATGTGTATATATAGATTGTACAGAGTTTGATGTTTCCCTTTTATGAGATCAATTTATGCCATTTATAGGCCCTTGATGTTCAGTATGGTTCAGATATGTGTTTAGCGGTGTTTGGTCGCTAAAGGTCAGACACTCGTCACGACTCATCGGTTTGGGTCGTGACATATAGTGGTAAATTTATCTCCGTTGCGATTGACGTGTTGTGATTCTTGGCAATTTGGTGATTTGTTGTGATTGTCCGTGATTGACTTGTTGTGATGTATTGATATTCGTGTATGATTGACTGCCTTGTTTAGTTTATTGATTTCATAAGATATGCATGATACTAATATTAGTAGGCCTATGATGCTTACCGATACATTGTGTTTGTATTGATACTACCTTGCTGCATTCTTTGAGTACAGATTTTGATATAGAGACCGCTACTCGTCCTAACATCTAGAGTGGAGGATAATTGCTGACAGATTTTGGGGTGAGCTCCTTCTCATGCCAGGCCGCTCGAAGATCTTCTACTTATGATGTCTTTTCTTATTTTGGACATTATGGATATTTATTAGGTAGATTTCAGTTCTTAGACGTGTTTTTGGCTTAGAGTCCTGTACGATGACTTTCGAATTTTGGGGATTGTAATAGTTAGAACTTCCGTACTTACTACAGTATTTATGGCATGATTTACTTGTTCTTTTATTGTTAAATAAATAATAATTGTTTAGCCTGATTTATCTAAAAACCGTATTGAATGGATTAGATGGTATGTATGTTGGTTCGCCCATTAGGATTTAGATGGGTGCCAGTCAGGTGGGTTAGGTCGTGACAAAGTTGGTATCAGAGCTTTAGGTTCGTCAATCTCATCGTACCAGGACATGTCTAGCAGAATCTTGTAGATCGGTACGGAGACATCTGTACTTATCTTCGAGAGGCTGCCGGACACCAGGAAAACTCCCTTTTCTTTCTTCTTTCATGCTACTTGATTCCAATTGGTATCTGCTGATTCAAATTGATATTTGACTATCCCTCATTCTCTGGTAGATGGCGAGAACATGCGCGGCAACAGCTAGAGCAAGAGGTGGAGGCGAGAGGAGGGCGCAGAGGGGCGGCCCCCACCGGGGGGTGGTGTCCCGGTGGTTGACCCCGTGCCTCCGGTGGTCCCTAACAAGGCGGCGGGAGTTGCGGCCGCGCCCGGCCCGGCGGCGTACCGGTTCCACCGGGGCGGGCGCTCGGGGGTGTACCAGACGCGATGGCACAAGTGCTAAATCTGTTGCTTGGGTTAGCACAGACCGGAGCTATACTAGTGGGTCCAGCAGGTAGGGGCGCAAGGGTAGCGGCTCCAGATTCGGACAGAGCACAGGCTTAGGGGGTTCAGTACACGGTAGCGGTGGCGCCTCACTTGGATAAGGTTTCGGGTTTTGAGGCCTTCCCGAGGCTTGTTGCAGGCCCAGTGATGACTGGTGAGGAACATGATCTATTTTGGAGGTTCACAAAAATGAAGCCTCATGTGTTTTATGGAACTGAGTCCGAGGACGCAGATGAGTTCATCATTGATTGTCATGAGCAGCTCCATAAGTTGGGGACCATGGATTAGTAGAGTTTGTGACGTTCCAGTTCTTGGGAGATTCCAAGCTTTGGTGGAGGGCTTATGTGGAGTGTAGGCCAGCTGGGTCTCCTTTGTTGACTTGGGTCCGCTTTTTACTCTGTGTTTTTGGACAAGTGTGTTCCGCGTACTCTGAGGGATAGAAGGAAGGATGAGTTTGCTACTATTGATCAGGTGAACTCGTCGGTTCTTTTGTGTATGAGTCCCGTTTCCACTCCCTATCCTAATATGCTATTCAGTTGCTGCCCACTGAGGGGGAGAGGATATAGCGATTTGTGAAGGGGTTGAAAACTGGGCTTCAGTTATCGGCTCTTCAGCTTGTAGCCACTATGGTTTCATTTCAGGAGGTAGTGGAGCACGTCCGTACTATTGAGAGTATTAGGCAGGAGAGTCAGGCGAAGCATATAGAGAAGAAGGCCCGTAGGGGTGGGATGTTCAGCAACTCTTTCTCGAGGGGTTAGAGTTCACAGGTTTATTCAGGGCATCCGATTCAGTCCGCGATGTAGCTGGTGTCAGCTGGGGGCCCCTCAGGGGTAAATTATCAGGCCTCCGATCAGCATGGAGGCTATACTGCTTCATCATCTTCTGTTCAGCGGCCTACGCTAGACCGTGCTTGCTTTGAGTGTGGTGAGATAGGGCATATTAAGAGATATTGCCCCAGACTTAGACAGAGTGGACAGGGGACTCAATATCAGGCTTCCCGAGCTCCATATGCACCAGATCGAGGGGGTAACGATCGCGCACCAGCAGGGCGGGGCGGCCATACAGCAGGTACGGGTGGCGCCCAACCTAACCGAGGCGGTTCTCAGGCAGGTAGAGGTGGACAGCAGCCCAGCAGAGACGGGGCTCAGACTAGTAACACTAATCGCGGTGGTACACAGGCGACAGGGGGGCGTGGTCATTTGTATGCCTTCCTTAGTAGACCCGAGGCTAAGGCCTCCGATGCAGTTATCACAGGTACTATCTCCGTTTATGACTGTATGGCTTCTGTTTTGTTTGATACGGGTTCTTCCTTTTCCTATGTATCTACCTATTTTCTTTGTGGGTCTGAATATGATGTGTGATACTCTTGATACCTCTATTTTTGTGTCTACTCCTGTTGGGGATTCTGTGGTAGTGGATAGCGTCTATCCCGCGTGTGCAATTTCTTTTATGGGGATATAGTACTTGGGCAGATTTGATGATTTTAGACATGGTAGATTTTGATGTTATTTTGGGTATGAGTTGGTTGTCCCCGTATTATGCTGTACTCGATTGCCATTCTAAGACTATCACACTAGCTATGCTCGGGGCACCTAGACTCGAGTGGAAGGGTAACCTTAGTCCCCTCCCTAAGAAAGTTATATCCTTTGTTCGTGCTAGGAAGCTAGTAGAGAAGGGTTGTTTAGCTTATCTGGCACATATCCATGATACCAGTGCAAATACCCTATCCCCTGATTCGGTATGCAAGTTTGCGGATGTTTTCCCCGCGAACTTGCCTGGTATGATAGCGGATCGTGATATTGACTTCAGGATTGACTTAGACCCAGAGACTCGTCTTATCTCTATTCCACCTTATAGGGTGGCACCAGCCAGGGAACTGAAAGAGCAGTTGCAAGATCTTCTGAGTAAGGGGTTTATTTGCCCAAGCACTTCTCAGTGGGGTGCTCCTGTGTTGTTTGTTAAGAAGAAGGATGGGTCTATGCGTATATGTATTGAATACCGACAGCTGAATAAGGTAACTATCCAAACAAGTATCCCATCCCTCATATTGATGACTTGTTTGATCAGTTACAGGGAGCTTCGGTGTTCTAAAAAATTGACCTAAGGTTAGGGTACCATCAATTGAAGATTCGGGTGGAGGATGTTCCTAAAACTGCTTTTCAGACTAGGTATGGGCATTATGAGTTCTTGGTTATGTCTTTTGGGCTTACAAATGCCCAGCTACGTTTATGGATTTGGTGAACAGTGTGCTCAAGCCCTACTTAGACTCATTCATTATAGTGTTCATTGATGATATCTTGGTGTACTCTAGATGTAAGGAAAAGCCTGAGAAACATTTGAGAATTGCTCTTGGAGTATTGCAGGAGAAGGAATTGTATGCTAAATTCTCCAAGTGTGAATTCGGTTTGTCTTCCGTGTCTTTCTTGGGGCATGTTATTTCGAAAGAGGGTATTATGGTGGATTCTTAGAAAATTCAGGCAGTCAAGGAATGGGCTAGGCCCACATCAGTGATCGATATACATAGTTTCGTAGGTTTGGCTAGCTACTATTGTCGGTTTGTAAAAGGGTTTGCCTTTATTGCTTCTCATATGACCCGTTTGACTCAGAAGGAGGTACCGTTTCAGGGGTCTGACGAGTGTGAGGAGAGCTTTCAAAAGCTCAAAAGATTGTTGACTACAGCATCGATTCTGGCATTGACCGTTGAGGGAAAGGATTTTGTTGTTTATTGTGATGCTTCACGTTCTAGTTTAGGTGTTGTTTTGATGCAGGAAAAAAAGGTAATTGCTTATGCATCTCGGTGGTTGAAGGTGCATAAGAAGAACTATCCTACTCATGATCTAGAGTTGGCAGCGGTGGTGTTTGCATTGAAAATTTGGAGGCACTACTTGTATGGTGTGCATGCGAGGGTTGCATAGGGCATCTAACTTCGTTGATGAATATGACTGGGGATTCGAGTTTGCTAGAGATTATTACCGGATAATGACAGAATGGTGTTCAGGTTTGGAGATATAGAGATGACTCCACCTTAGAAGAAATTAGAGATGTCTTGGAAAGCCCGGTAAAAGCAAACAAATCCAAAAAGAATTTAGCTTAAAATATCCTCATCCCTCACAAACCTACCCCAAAAGAAATCAAAGATGTGTTTGCTATCAACAAGGCTGACTGGGCACAGGGGCCCACAATAGCCTTTAGGGAGCTGTATGGGAGGTATTCGTCCAAACAGGTTTATGAAAATCACATCCTCGAGTTTCCTTCATTCCAATCTTGGGAAGCCAACCAAATACTAGCCATCATTACTTGCCTGCTAGGAACCATGGTATTTCCACTAAATTCTTCCCTAGCCATAGACACCAGGGTTTTCTTTGTTGCCCATTCTATTCTTAGAGGGGTTACAATAAATGGGCTTACTAAATATTTTGACATCATCCCTGTCATCCTATCAGATATATACCGAGCTTTGGGAAACTGCTGCAACCATTATTACTACTTCCAGGGTTGCAACATCTTAGTCCAATGGTGGATACTTAAGCATTTAGATAGGAGTGGTTTATCTTCCCGCCGAGATCCGGCCCTAAGAGTGGATGACTTGAGAGTCACTGCTGTCCCTTGTAGGGCTCAAGACAAAGTGGGATGGGCTTAAATCTTTTCCAGAATAAGAGAAGAACATATCAGCTGGAGAGTACCTGGTTTTCATTCCAAGCTTTGTTTGTGTTAAGAGTCGTAGGCATCCCTACTTACCACTTATGGGCATTAGGGGGATCATATCATGACCCAATCGGAGGGCCATGATGGGTAACCGGAGCTAGCCTACCGAGCATCACCTAGCATGCTTTTTCCAATCATATCTCAGTGGACCACATATCTAACTCACAATTAGCATAGCGTGAACGAGCATAATTCTCAAATAAAACTCATTTACACAATAATCATTAACACCGCCCCATATATCCATATACAAGCCCACAAGGTCACAAAAATGATATACAAAATACAACCTGAGGGGGTTATGAGACGTTTAACTGTACACACACACCTATATGTCTACGAGCCTCTATACAGAATATTAGAGTCATAAAGAAGGGACAGGACCCCGCCATGCCTAAACATGTACACAAAAGAGTAGTACCAATAAATTTCAGCTCCGAAACAAATGGAACGCTCTTGAGAATCCACTGATGAAGCTCCTAAGGATCAGATCTCCTTGCCTACCAAGCAAAAGGACGTTAGTACGAATAATGTAGTGAGTGTGTAAAGCATGAACAGTAATATAACAAAGATATGAGAAACATGAGATAAAGAGATAACCTGTATATCTGGTTGCCTCTTAAGGCGGATGTCATGCATGCTTAGCTTTTCCAAAATAATATCCATATATGTATATATAAACATAAATATTGCTGCGAAACGTGAAGCCTGATCCATATATCATATCATCATTATATATATTGATGCGGAACGTGCAGCCCGATCCATACATAGATATTGTTGCGGAACATGTAGCCCGATCCATATATCCCGCATCTGGGATGATATCATAAACTGCCCATTGCAAGGGTGTGTACATTGATACATATGAGAAAATACATATATAAATACATTTAGCATGCATGTGAGCCCAATGAAACATCTCCACTCTATCGGAGTGACCTAAGGTCGATAACCTCCGATGTGTCATTATGGACTCATCACCATCGCTATATCTCACCTTGAAGGAACAACTATCATAAGGTGAGATCAACAATGAAGTAATCATGTGACAAGATCAATAGTATCATGAGAACATTAAGATCTTTAAACTTTGGCCTTTCTAGAATTGAAATCATCGTCATAATCATCATTATCGTTCTATGTCACTTTAAAGAAACAATAGCATAAGGTGAGGCCAATTGTAATGAATGAAATCAAGAACCATATGGTAAGCTCAATCACGTCATGAGAATAGGTAAAACTTTAGGCTTTAGTATCTTAGGAAATGGAGTCATTACCGTTATCGCTGTCATGAAGAACACTTATCAACACCATCATAAGAATCTTGAGGATTATGGACATTCTAGCGTTTCTAGGAGTTTGGAGTACTACAGAAATCATGTATAAGGTTATAACATAGGAATCATGTCTTTACAAAGAAAGATTAGCCTCACATACCTTTACGTCTCCTTAATTACTCAACGTTCTCCTCCTAAGTCCGCAAAATCTACATTCAAAGGGTTCATACTAAGATTAAGTCTTGAAAACACCCTTAAGTCCAACTAGTATAACTTAACGAGCTAACGAACTTCGGGCAGCACTTCCCCTCTTTTATTAATTTCCATCATATCATAAAACAGCTCCCAAACAACAATAATAAAATCCATAATATCATAATCAAGGGATTATATTCAATTTAATCTCAAATTTAACCAAAATCCCCTTTTCGAGTTCACTTCATACTCGTCTTCTTCATTACAACACTCATAGCTTCTCCACTTTCATTCTTTTCCTTTCTAAGGGATACTAAACCTTTACATCAACTCAACCATGAGAATAGGATGAAGAGCATACCTTGTAGTAGTAGAATTTTACCTTACTCAACTCTCTCTCCAAGACTAATTTCACCACAACTTTGAAAGGAACCAAGAACCATCACTCTCCATGGATTTATATTGAGATGTTGATGTTGGTTCTCTTTAGATGATAAAGAAAGGCGTGGAGTGTTTGGGAACCTTCAAGAAATCTTTGGAAGTCTCTAGAGAATTGGGGAAATAAGTGTGGAAAGTTGGAAATGAAGTTGAGGTCGTTTGGGATTTAAAAAGGTGGCAAAATCACCCCCCCCCCGACCCTGCTTTGCGATGAGTATGCGGCCTAGCATAGTCAGTATGCGGCCTAGCATAGTCAGTATGCGGCCTAGCATACTCAGTGTTTGGCCGCACACTCCCTCCTTAGCTTAGGGGTGATGTTGGGCAGTGAGGGTTGCCAAAAAGGTGAGTTTACGGCCGCAAACTAGACCACAAACTCCAACTTTCACGAAAACGCGTTCTTTTCGATTCGGTTGACCTCCAATCCTTATGGAACCTTCTTGGCACTTGTATAGAACTTCATTAATAATATAAGGGGCTCTATATCTCTCCCTCAAAGTGATACCAAGAAATGTGTAACTCCAATGATTTGAAAGCTTTCCAAACATAACTCAACCTCAACTTTTCTCCGACGAACTTACTTCCATTTGCCTCGTATGACTTTGGAACCTTAAGGTATACACTTAAAATTATCAAATAAATTTCTTAACCTTATAAGGGATTCATATCCACTTTATTCTTGCATTGGTTTCCTCATAAGTCAAACGTCACAAAATTTCCAAGGTGTAACATATCAGACCCTACGCACCTCTGAGGGTACTTAGGCAGTTTGGTATGAGACAGGTCATCCCAAAAATGGGAGATATGGGAGAGTTTGTGCGAGACTACGAAGATGGTCATATCGAGGGTATACAAAATGCTAGGAATGATTGAAAGAATGTGATAAAAGAAGACAAGTTGGACGAGGATCCAAATAATCCAAGTCATGACAAAGATTACTACGAGTGGCTTGAGGTAGGAGTTAGCAGGTACTGCCACTCTAGGTCCACACCTTTGCAAATTTCCCGTGGATAGGGAAGCCACAAAAGCAATTCAGGTTCGAAGAATGAAACGACAAGCAGAAGAAAGGGCAGCGAATCATCAAGCAAAAATAGAATATGATCAAAATGTAATTAAGAGTTTGACAGACGAGGCAGATGCCTCATTGGCGAGTTTAGAGTGGCTTAACACTTTTGTTAGGGGAGCCATAGATACAGGGACATCATTGACTGATGTTTAGAGGGGTTAGTGGATCGAGACAACATTGATGCCAGCCTACGTAGCCATTCAGACCGTCCTTCGAAGGACTAAGAAGGCACAGACTTCAAGGGAGCAGAATTCGATTTGAGGAGTGGACTTCTTTTGATATTATTGCATTATTTACTTTAAAACCATGTAATCCCACTTGGGAAAGATATGAAAAGCATTGGGATTTTTATTTTTGGGAAACAATAAATTTGTTTTGCATATGGCATAATTTTACTTCATGCGTTAGTAGCCTTAGAGTAACGAGGTATAGGAAAATGAATTATACATTGTCTAAATGCTTAGTTGATATAACTATTTTGTGTGAAAATCATATGTATTATTAAAACTCTTGATTGGTCCACATTCCGGACACTACCTAAAAGAAAAACCAAGAAGACAACCCACAAAACTAATTTAGCTCCACTCTTAAAAGGTTGATTTGCTAAAAAGAAATGGAGACTCTGGACGACATGAGTGGAACTTCCCCTTACATCAATCTAGTCAGTGACGATGAGGACAGGGAAGCAACAAGTAGGGGAAACCAACAGTGGGACGATAGCCTAGCCCTAGCTACTGCTAGAACGAAAGAAGCTATCCAGACTACTAGGGCAGCCAATGAGAAGATGAAAGAAGCTAAAACTCTCCTAGCTTATGTTGAGGAACTAACTAAGCAACACCCTGCCAATTGGGTAAAACAGGAAAAAGTACCAGAAGCACCACTTGGGAGTTACGTCCCACTCATTCAACAAAAAGGGCTTGACCCCATACCCTATAGAGACGACGACTTGCTTATCCCAATTTGAAGCAGGAAGTTTATGGGGACCCACGCGAATCTCAGCTCGTGGAACCTCTGATTTCATGCACAATTGTTCTCAAGGGCACAAGATCATACAATTGGGGTGCGCCAATAGAAATGTCCAAACGAGAACTCTTAGACTTTGGGGAGTCTTGGAGTGTACGCGCAAAGACCAAATCTGTTGCCATCGTGTGCTCCTTCCATGATCAATAAGAAATGCCTCTACCATCGAATTCAGTTGGGGCATACAACCAATGAGTGTGGAAGATGGTCCAATAGATTGACCAAGGGAGAATTAGCCAACTATGGGGGCCCCACTCTTTCCTGACCATGACCGAGGAAGAAATCATCCAAAAAAGATATCGAGGGTTAGGTTCTGGAGAAGTGACTACTCCAAATTCGAGGAGTTATATGCCAGGATTCACTCCCTCTTTTGTTTAGTGTGAAGAAGATAAGAACAGTACCGCAAACCTATCAGAGTCGCCCAGGACCTCTAAGAGAAAGGGTTTGCGTATTTCACCATGGTCGCCCTCGCCACGACATTGAAGAATGTGTGGATTTCAAGCTGGAATTAGAACGCCTCGTGAATGAGGGCTACGTTTGGATTGTCGTCGGAAGACAAGGATAGAAGATGAAGATGAAAAGACAATGAAAAGTTGCCTAGCATTGGTTGGGTAGAAAAATCTAAGTATCCCTTTACTGCCTTCAATTAAGAAGAATATTCCTTTCCCTTTTATGTAAATGGAACCACACTGACCCGATGTCCCGTTAGGGATACGTGGGAAGCCTACATAAGGCCTAGTCAGGGTAGAAAACTACGATTCAGGTAGCATAGGAAAAAACCTTTTTTGTGTATTCCTGAACTACGGATGGACCTGCTTTCCCTTTGGTGGAATACGTAGGCAGTCTATTTAAGACATGGTCCTTTTATCATAAAAATTAAAAATCCCCCTTAATACAGGATGGGTAGAAGCGAATCAACCATGAAGACCACTTACCGAAAAATCAATGTCCCTAAAAACACAAAACGACCAAAATACCCATAGAATATAAATCAATCAAGAGTTGAAATAAGATGTATGAATCTATGTGCTATAAACTGCGAACAATGTGATGTTTTGTATGGAAAAGGGTTAAATATATCCCTATACTATCGAAAAAGGGACAAATATACCCCTCGTTATACTTTGGGGCCAAATATATCCCTGCCATTATACTTTGGGGACAAATATATCCTTCATCCATTAAAGTTGTCCAAGTGTACATCCAATCCTACGTGGCTACCACACATTCAATGAAGTGGATGCGATATGGCATGCCACCTCAACACCCCTAACTCATTTTACCCCTCCCCTCCTTCCACCATTTTTCCTTCTCCTCCACCGCCATTACTGCCAATATGACCTCCTCTTTAAATTCCAGGCAACATCAATGACTATTGTTATTTTATCAACGAGGTATCCGTTGATGTTGTTTTGATTAAAAACAAAAATCAACAGCGTTTCAACCTGGCCTTTGGCTTCAAACTCTCTCCATGCGGACGCTTAAATTGATGCATCTTATGCCGGCAAGAGCTTTTGCGATGCTCGAGAAAAAAAATTGGCGGATCATGAAGCAGAAGCAAATATCTTATGTAACACAACGGGACCAAAAGCAAAATAAATCATGACATCAAATGGAACTTTTTTAACCATTAAATGGTCCACATGTTACAGAGCATATGAGCATATGCCTTACATCTATCATTTATGTTAGGAGCTTGAATAGTGTATCCAAAAAAAATGGTAAGAGCTTCAAAAAGTTTTGAAAGCATAGAGAATAAAATGGTAAACGACAATTCAGTAGCACCCTTCCCTCACCCTCTTTTGCAAGGTGGCAAAAGGAATGTAAATTTTTGAAGCATCTTATAACAACACTCCTATGTCAAATTGATCAATTGATGCGAGTCTCTAAGGGATCATCAAGGCATCAGTGTTAACAAAAAGTATCGTGTTCTTGACTGGCCAAAAACTCAGAAACTTATTTGTTTACCACAAATCATGTTTGGGTATAGACTGAGGTGGCTTCCACATCATCAAATTCATAAGTAACTGAACATTGATGCTGCCTGGAAGTTGAAGAGGCGGTCATGGTGGCAGCAATGGTGGTGGAGGAGAAGGAAAAGTGGTGGAAGGATGGGAGGTGTAAAATTGGTTAGGACTGTTGAGGTGACATGCCACATGGCATCCACTTCATCGAACGTGTGGCAGCCACATAGGATCAGATATGCATCTTAGACAACTTTAACGGATGTGGGGTATATTTTGCCCTAAAGTATAACGGCAGAGGTATATATGGCCCCAAAGTATAACGAGGGGTATATTTGGCCCTTTTCCAATAGTACAAGGGTATATTTGGCCTAAGCAAGCACTAACTTGGGAGCTTTTGAGTTATTTTCTCTTATAGACAGAGATCAATTCACTGACACCAGTTACTCGATCAAAAGCTGCTGCAGTGTCCTTAAACCCTCCACAAAAAGCAAACATACCTGAGACTCAACCACTAAATAACAACCAGAACAAAACTACCTTAGTCGAGGGTACCCCAATAGCTGACATAACTGGAATGCCTTTGGAAGAGGCCATTAACACACTAATGAGCAATTATTTAAAAAGTAAGAAGAAGCGCCGCCCGAGGGCTGAAAAAGAAAATGCTACTAATACTGAGGCTAGAAGGCTTGTACCCACTTTCCCAAATTTATACTTACCTATCCCTGACCATTTCCCACAAACTCAGACCAGAACTACTTTTCAAACTCTATTGCGCTGAAGCACCACCCATGTGGGGAATTTCTCACACTAAACACCAGCTTTCCAAATACCTGCTCATGCTACAGCATCTCATAACCCAAACACTTATCAAACTCCTTGGGCAATGGGAACTCCTACAACCCGCCTCGTGCAACCAAATGTTACTTTTCAAGACCATATCACCCA
>NC_081352.1:12759142-12783795 GCF_029784015.1 Lycium ferocissimum
GCTTCACTTAGCCAATTTAGAAGACTGTCTTTGTGAGTTTTGGAACAGGTTGAGACTGAAAAATGCATTTTTTGAAAACACAAAGATCTGCATATTGCCTGAATGATTTCTGTTTGACATCAGTCTGAATTTGAACTCTAGGAGTACCTTTTGCCTGTCATCATCCCTGAATCCTTTCAAAAATAGTCTAGTTTGAAATGAAAATCTTGTATGTGATTGAGTCTGTGGAACATGCATTTCAGCTTTAAAGATGCAAAGTTTATGTTACACCCCATACTTTCGGAGGAGCACTTATCAAATTTAAATGTAAGGATGTTAGCCTAGGGCTAAGTAAAACAACCTTGGAATATAAGGAGCGAAGTATTATTAAGTATATTTTATGAGTAAGGAATTTACATAAGGAACTCCGGGAGGTTCTATAAGGAAATGAGTTGAAGAAGTTGAGTTAGTATGACTTTGGAGGAAGATGAGTGTTACTTTGAACGGCAAAATATGAGCCAACTTGGGGAAAGAATATATTTTAGTATATAAGGAGTTTTGAGGTAAAATAAAAGCCGAAAATGAAGTTCATGAAGTCTTGTTTCCAACGCAACAAACCGCGCATCAATCCGACACCAGAATCAAACGTTATGAGCATTTTAAGACAGGCTGCCAGAGCAGAGATTAACTCTGCACGAACGTGCCTAGAAGTGGCGCAAACGCGCAGAGGAGCTAGGGGCTAACTCAGTACAAACGCGCCCCAAGGTGGCGCAAACGCACTGAGCAAATCCTAGGTCAGTGCAAACCGACTCTAGAACATTATAAAAGGGGGCTTACCCCCTTATTTTTCATCCAAAAACACCCTTAAACTTCCTAAACACTGCGAACTTTCCTCCAACTTCCGTCCATAAAATTTTAGCGCAAATTACGTGAAATCTCCGAAATTTAGGTTCGGACAGTGTATAGTTACGATAATAATATTGTATTGCGAGGAATCTTGGCTTAGATTCAAGGCGGATATTAAAGATATTGCGCTCCTAGCGGAGGCAAGGTATGGATCTTCTCTTGTTGATATTAATTTAAGTTTATTTACGGATATAGAGCTACAAAAGGTCGTATAATGAATTGATTGGTTAAAAAATTGGATGAGCATCATGTGGGATGTTCTATTAAGTGTGTTGGTGTAGATGTTGGTATTATGATTTCGGGCTAGGGATATAAAAAGGGGAGATGTTGCCCGAATTTCGACAGATTTTAAGGGAATTTAATTTGAAGGTTTAGGATAAGTACGTGACAATAGGCCTAACTATAGTATGAATGGTCTTATATGTAGATTGCGAGACCAGAAGAAGGTGGGAAAGTCGAGAACTGAACTTCCAGGTATGTTAAGGCTAGTCTCTTTCTTTCTAAAGGCATGATTCCTTCCTTATGAACCTATATATGTTTTCCATAACATCCTTATTTCCAAAAAGCTAGAAGTTCATGATTCTCAAAGTTCTTATGATGCTAAAGATATATGTTTCTTATGATGATGATGATGATCCCATTTCCAGAAATTCCAAAGCTTATGGTTTTGAGGCTATTATGAGGTTATTGAGTTATTTCATAAATTTTCTTGATTTTACTCATTGTTGTTGATCTCACCTCATGTTACTTGTTCCTTCGAGGTGAGGTATAGCGATGGTGATTAATCCATAATATGATCGGAGGTTACTGACCTTATGTCACTCCGATAGAGTTGTAACTTTTATTTGGGCTCTCATGCATGCTACGATATTATATGTGTATATGGTGTATATTATATATATATATATATATATATATATATATATATATATATATATGTGCGTGTGTGTGTGTGTGTATGGGGTATGGGGAAAGGTGAGGCGTTATATACGCATAACCACCTGATCAGTTGGTATACTGTGATATCATTCCGGACGTGGGATGCTCGGACGCTGGATATATGGATAAATGGATCGGCCCGTTCGTTCCGCGGCAATATATATATATGAAAAATGTTTTTTTAAAAGAAAGCTAAGCATGCATGATATTCGCCTTAAGAGGAAATCAGATGTATAGGTTATTTGTTCATCTCACGTTATGTTCCATATTTTTTTATTATGTTGTTAGTCATGCCTTACATACTCAGTACATTATTCGTACTGACGTCCCTTCTTGTGGACGCTGCGTTTATGCCCGTAGGTTCAGGTAGCCAGCCTGACGATCCAGCTCGGTAGGTCTTCCCCTCGGCCAGTGCGCTCCAGTTGATCCAGAGCTGTAGTCCCTTTTTTTTTTACATGCGCATATATGGGTATGACGGGGCCTTGTCCTGTCTTTTCTATAGTTCGTATTCCATAGAGGTCTGTAGACAGTTGTATATAGTGGGATGTTGTGTAGCTTTGTCAATTCCTATTTTGTAATATTATATACGTAGCGGCCTAGTCGGCCTGCACTACTATTTTTAGCATGCATGTTTATATGTATGTATTGGCTGAGAGTTCTCGATGCAAAATTTATTGTGTTAATTATCCAAGGGATAGCATAACTCAGTTATAAGTTATTTATGGGTCATCAGGTTATTCAGGGAGTTATCAGTACGAGTCTAGGGGTGCTGGGTCAGTAATGGTCAGGCACTCGTCGCAGCTCAGCGACTTGGGTCGTGATAATTTATTTTGGAAAACCTTGTCAATTCTGTGAGATCTCATTTAGGCTAAGTTGATCATGTCCTATTTGGATACCAATTATACATAAAATCTGCTTTTTGCATTGTGTTTGGACACTGGTTCTTGTGGCTTGTTTTGATTTGAGATTGTTTGTTCTTTGCTAAGTGTTTGCTGGAATACTACTTGTCTTGCTTGCTTGAGTTTTTGGCCTTGAAACCATGGCCTTGACTGTTTATATGCTTAATTATTAGCTAAGTTTTGAAGTAGCCTAAACCTGGAAAATTTTGGGCACTTCTGGGAATTGAAATATCCTATAAAGTAGTTTAAATGGGGGTGTTTAAGAGGAGTGAATATAGAAGAGTATATAGTGTATATGGGTAGTGTATAGAGGGTATGCCCTTCAAGGGATTTTGCTCTCCATATGATAGTATATCAGATAGTATACCATGTATATTACAATTTGACACTTAGAAAAATTCATGCTTAGTTGATAATTGGGGCCAGTTGGGCCTAATTAATACTTCAGTCGATATATATTTGAGAGAAATGTCCCTTTTGCATAAACTGTCCCTTTGCCCATTTATTTAGTGATTATGGGCTTGGCCCAATTCTACTGTAATTTAATTTTTGGCTTTGTAATTTGATTTGTGTCCTTAAGTCAAATACTAATGCAATGTATACCCGTTTTATTTGTAAATCCCCCATCCGTTGGTGGGTTCAACGAGGCCCTATAACTTTCCTAGATCGAGTTGACCTCAACCAAGGAAGGACTAAGCATTTGGAGCGGACATATTTTTATGCGCATTTTTTTGTTGGGCTTGGTAGGCCCAACTCCCTATCTCTTATTACTTATTTGTCAAAATTGATGAAAAATGTGCTTTATTGGAACCTTTAAAAATTGTCACATATTAGAATCGCCAAAAAATCATTTTTTAAGTAAAAAACTGATTTTTGACAAATACTAGCATGCAAAAACGCTTTTTAGACTAAAATTGCTACTTATGAATAAAAATGGATATTTCCTTTAAATGAAAACGTTTGACTAATTTTATAGACTTGAGACAAAAAATGATTGTGGACCATGTACATGTGGATACTTTTGACAAAATATGGACTTAGACATTTTTGAATTAATTTGGACTAAAAGACTAAAAATTAAAAAAATATAAAAATATGGTTAAAATATGGATAATAATAATATGCCAAAAAAATGATTTTTGTAAAACTTAAACTAAAAACTCTTTCCTAAAATTCAGGTGGGCTTACGTGGTGTTCTACATAGATTAACGCCTTCGGGTTTTAACCGAGGTGTTCTAGTCCGAAACCCAAAACGCCCAATTTTGGACAAAACTCTACCACTTTTATTTCTTGAAAGTGTTGTATATTTGCATAAATGACTAACCTTTATTTGCGGAAATATAAAGCAAAAGCGGTTTTTATCTAAAACAATTTATATTTACAAGGCATACTATTAGAACCTGTAGGTCAACTGTATTTTATGGATCCTTAATACCGAGGTGCCTAACACCTTCCCCGGGGGATCACCAGAACCCTTACCTAGGCTTTGGTATAGATCGGTTTCTTTTAAAACTTAGCCGTTTTAAATAAACCCTTTCGAACTGGTTTTCCTAACTTACCTATAAGTTAGGTGGCAACTCTAAAACGATGTCCATTTAGAGCCCCATCCACATAGAAGTATATTTTTTCCTTTTTCCGGTATGATTGACAACCGTACTTTCCCGCAACACTTTCCTTTTCAAATAAAGCAAGTGCAAATCCGAATCGAAAAAAATAGAACCGCTACAGCGGGTTATTGGACCCATCCATGTCCAGGATGGCTTAGCTGATCGGATAGAGATCAGATGCCACGTGCTTACGTGGCGGTTGCATGTCGGTTATACTAATGCTCTCCCACAAATATCTTTACAGACTTAAAATATCTTATTCATGTTATACATATTCATGTCAGATGATATTCATATTCATGTCCAGCTTACAGATACAGTTTCAGTTCTGCTATTTCATATGCCATACTTATTGTTACGGTTCACTTTTACGCAGGTTAAATCATAAAAGCTACTATGAGGTTGTTGGTGCTCTAATTGGATTTTAATATTTTTAGAGTCGCCACCTAATTTATTAAAGGGAAACTAGGAAAATCGGGTAAAAAAAATTTCAAGCAAGAGAGAAATCTTTTTGGTACCAAGTTCGAGGTGAGGGTTCTGGTGATCCCCTAGGGAAGATTTTATGCACCCTAGTATTAAAGATTCGTAGAATGCGGTTGACCTATGAGGTTCAATGTGTGATTAATGTATTATTTGCTTAAAAATGTTTAGTTTTCAGCAAAAAATGTCATTCATTTCTTTATCATAAACTCAAGAAAAAATTTGGCAAAAAGTTCCCTTAAAAAGGGGGTTTTTGGTTTCAAAAAATTTGTATAAGTATTCAACTCACTTTATTTCCGGACCAAGACGCACTCGGGATTTTTCCCAAGTAGAGGCACTACTATTTTGGTCCTAATGATATGAGTTTAGTCCTTATAGGTTTTAATTACCTATATATAGAAAAATATGGAGTATATCTCCGATTTTTGTACGTATATACATGTAGAAAGCACAAGTACTCATTTAAGCCCAATTTTAACATTGAAGCTCACATAATCAGCCCATATTACGAGTCCAAATCCGTCTCAACCTCAAACTAGTCCAAAGATTCCTTTTTTTTCCAGCCTAATAAATTTTGGGCTTCTAGGCCCAAAAACAGTCTTATTTTTTCCAGAAAATTGAATGAGTCTCGACTCTAGTTTTTTTTTTTTTTTTTTTTTTTTCCAGCTTATAAAATGTCCAAGTTTTCATCTACAAATCAATTTAAGCCCAGAAAATTGCTCCTTTGGTATACCAAAATGCTAATTTTTTTTTTGAAGTCAACTCATTTCCTAACTTCGTCTACATTTTAAGGTGAACCCGTCAAACAATTCTATCATTTTTATCTCGGGTTTAAAGCCCAAAACTCGTTACTTAACATTTGAAAAATCCTTTTTGCGTTGATCCAGTTTTAGACTTAACCCAAAATTCCATTTTTTATCATACACTTGGCCGTAGTATTACACGAATTTTAAACCCAAAATCAAGTCAAGTTTCAATTTCATGCAAAGTTGATCATTATCCGAGTTTTAAAAAAAGTTTTGGCGACTTCCTAAAAATACTATGTGTTCTTCCTAAGTTCTAGCAAGCACAAGGGTTTCATTATTTACACATTCAGTACATATACAATATATACATGCCAGGTATATATGGAATAGAAAAGGGAAAAAATTAAATTTCAACTGATGGGCCTACCCAAGCCCATCAGTGCCATTATCACCCATGACTGGGCCTTTAACATATTAGCTTCCATTTCTCCTCTTTGGGACTCGATCAACAAAAAAAAAGGGGCCTCTGGTCCAACAGGTTTAATGCAAGGGTGGCTCGAATGGCCCCAAGTTGGATTCACATGGACCATAAAGAGATAAAAATTAGTGCCTACTCTAAATGCTCAAATAGCATTTAAATAGATAAAGTAAAAACAAAAAACATATGAACCCAACGAACATGTAGGTGAATGAATGACATAAAACAAACAGGCCTGTCACATAAAACAAATCCAGGCCCAACTATGTTATCAAAGATGAGAACGAATAGATTAGGCTAAACACATGTTGGATTTAATGCAAAGGCCCAACAAGTATAAAAGATGAAGCAAGCTTCCAAATAAGGGAAATACTCAGCAAACAATTCACACTAAATAAGGTGATATATTTCATGTACACCAAATAGACTAACACATGTGTACCGGGTGTATACATAGTTGAATATACTCTGTATATTCGAGCATATCCCCTCTGTATACCCAGAAACTCAATTACACAAATGAAGAGACTAAGATATTAGACATTCAGAGGATTTCATGTGGACATCAGCAAATAGGATTAAAGCAACAACAAACAATATACAAGCCTAAAATGCATGATATACAGGTTTCTAAACTCAATAGAAGTAGTTATATGGGATAGTAACTTTAAGCCAATAAGGGAAAGTTCAACACTTAATATACCAACTTTATTGATTCATTTCCTTACTTAGCAGGGTCCCATAAGACATGAATTCACATGAGGGAACCCTAGCAACTTAGAAAGTGGAATTTGAGCTGAGTTAGCTAGAAACTCAAAGCTCTTTTCCCTTCCCTTTAGTCCTAGGTAAGTCATACTCATGTTTATCCATATACTAAGTGACACCTATTTAACTAACTCAATACTTGTGATAATATATATCAACTTCAAACTACACTTAAGTCCAATTTTATAATCTATTCCTAGTTTAACAAACATAAACAGAGGCAAATAAGCCTATAAAGTTAAAGATATGGGCACAGACAGACAACAGATCCCATATATGCTTCCCTACTTATGTTTAATTCCATTCATTAGTCATACGAGAGGAAGCACAAACAAGCAGTATCCTAGCTAGCACTCATAAGAACGCTGAGCATGATGTGTGAGCAAAACAGGCATCAGCCATGGCATTGAATTATGCAAACAAATCTTTGGCACATTAGCTAGCATATTATGTCAATAAAGAACTTCAAACATTATCATAAGACTCAATAAAGCATTAATGTGGGCTCACATATACTAAACTAGGTTCAGCATGTCTTTAGTTCTTTCAGAAATACCATATGTGACTTATAACACTAAACTAACAATAAACCAAATGGTACAAGGTTCATATTTGAAACAGAGTTCCTAAAGGGAGCACACTGTCACGACCCATTTTGGGACCGTGCGGGCACCTTTCCCACCTCAGTAGGCGAACCCTCCCATTCATAGACACATCAATTAAGCAACAAATCCTTTAAAAGCATTAGATAATTAGGAATACAACGGAACTCCATAATATATTCAATAACTCAAATGTTTATGTGATTACAACAATATATGATACAGACTCGATACAATTTTTCATGACCTGGTCTAGACTAGTATAAGAGCGACTAAGTAATTCCAGAATTCCACTACGTTCTAAGACTTAATCTCCATCCCGAAATGAAGTGGGAGGAGACTGTCACGACCCGACTAGGGGCCATGACGAGTACCCGGAGCTGACTACCGAGCACCACTCATTACGCTAATCATCATACTCATCCTGGACACATATAATCTCGAAGGCAACACATATATATATAAGCCCTCATGGCTGTAAAAATGATATACAAAATACAATGTAGTCATCATGGGACATCTACTACCCACACATACGTACCTACGAGCCTCTACTAGAGTACTAAGACATAGGGACGGGACAGGACCCCGTCATGCCCAAATACATACACAAAATAATATGACCATAAGTAGCACCTCCGGAGTAGTGGAGTCCTCCCGTGAATCCGCTGATAAGATAAGCTCCTACGGGTCTGCACCGTCTCCCTATCTACCTGTGGGCATGAACACAACATCCAAAAAGAAAAAGGACGTTAGTATGAAAAATGTACTGAGTATGTAAGGCATGAATAATACTAACATAATAAAGAAATATTAAAACATGAGGCAAAGATATAACCTGCTTAGCTTTTAGTGAAAAACACATGTCATGTATATCAAATATACCATCATCGTTAACCCGCGTCCAGGTAACTAACATACACCGCCCACTAGTGCTGTCATGTCCGGCCATCTAGGCACGGTGTTATCTCAAGCCTCCCGCCTTAGCGGTGTCATGCCCAGCCATCTAGGCACGGTGTAATAATAAGCCGCCCGCCTTCGCGGTGTCATGCTCTGCCACTTAGGCACGGTGTAATCTCATTATCATACACTTATCATAAGGCATGCATAAGAACTCAAAGACAAACTATAACTCTATCGGGGTGACGTAAGGTCAAGAACCCCCGATTCTATTATGGAGTAGTCATGATCATCATATCTCACCTTGAAGGAACTAGCATTATAAGGTGAGTTTGGCAACAATGAATAACATCAAAGAATCATATAAGGATCATTAGCTTCGTAAAAATATCATATCATGAGCTTTAGAATCTCTAGACTTAGACTCATCATCATCATTATCATATTCATAACATATCTCTTATCTTTATCTCATGAGAAGCCCTTTATAAACATAGACTCATAGTTTTCGAAATGTAAGAAGGTCATGGAAAGATAAAGGAAATCATGTCATAGGAATCATGCCTTGGAAAAGAAGGGACTAGCCTCACATACCTTTGTGTCTCTCTAACTTTATCAATTAAGCGTTTTCCTCTAATGTTCACGATTCTACCTTCAAGAGAATTCGTACTAAGATTAGATAATCGGAAATATATTTGAAGCTAAGCTAAAGCTAATGAAAATTGGGCAGCATCTCCTTTGTTTCTACAACTTTCTCCATATGATATATCAGCTCCCAAACATCAATAACAACATTCATAATACCATAATCAATAACTTTGACAAGTTCGACATTATTCAATTCTCCAAATTTCCTCTCAAGGTCATCCATAACCATAGCCATAATACAACACCGCATTCATCCTCATATAATGCTTCTCCAATATTCTTAATACCATTTATAACAAGATTATACTCATAATATATCAAGAGTCACGATTCATGTCAAACTACTATTCAAGGATACCATTATTTCACATTTGAGCTCCATATTCTACTTTCTTTCATAATCCAAGTCTTTCAACCCCTCAATATTCTTAATGACATAAAATGAACATAAAACTCACCTTTGATTATGAAGGAACGGGTTTTGGATAGAAATGCTTCACTTGAAGAAAACCCTAGCTTCAATTCAAAGGGATTTCTTGACTTCTAGCAACCCAAGAGAACTTCCTTGCACTTGATTTTCTTGGATTGATGAAGTTGATCTTTGATTTCCCTTGAATTCTTGTAAATGAAGTGTGTGGAATATTCTAGAGACTCAGAGAGAAGTGGAGAAGTTGGAAGAATGAAATATTTGAAGTGGGATCACATTTTTATACTTGGAAAATGTTCAGCCCGTCGGGACTTATACGGACCCTTGTACGGTCCGTATAAGTGTTCGTATTTCACCATCAGGGAAAACATCTTTTCTGTTAGGTTATACGGACCGTATAAAGTTATACGGACCGTATAAGTGGTCGTATAACTCCACTTCCCTGAAATTATTTCCGTCATTTCGTTTGATCTCCAATCTTTATGGAACCTTCTTAGCACTTGTTTAGCACTTCACTAACTATCTTAGGAGCGTTATATCTTTTCCTCGAGACATCATTGAATCAACATTAGCTCGGTATTTTGCAAACCCCTTCCAAAACATGACTTATACTTAACATTCTTTAACAAATTTTCATCCCTTGCTTCAAATGTCTTTGGAATCTTCATTAAAACCATTAAGTACTACTTCTTACTTGTAGAAACATCATACACTTCTCATCCCGCGTTAGTCTATTTACTGAGCAACAACATGAAATTTTTTGAGGTGTAACATCCTTCCAGATAGGCACCACATATTTCCACATATGTTTTGATCAGTCACTTGAAACAATCTACACCCCCAAAAAGGTGTAGCAAGTGCAATATCAGTAAAAACCACGCGTACTGAGTGAGTATCATAGGCCGACAATGGTTAGTAACACATATCAGTAAAAGAATTCACAGACAAGCATAATAACAACTCAACTAATTCATACGTCTACCTACCACACAATGTACAACAATACCCTTTAATCATTAACTTCATTCCAACAATCGCCCGTCAGACTCATAATTTCGCATGTCCTTTAGTCATTCGTATTAGTACAGTGGTCAACTCATCTTAGAGCACCCATTATACTACAGTACATAGGAACTGAACATATAACTAATATTCCAGACGCTCTATGGCTACATCGACAAGTTCAAACAATAAATCCGGACCCAAACACCCGTCATTTCCTAAGTATCTAATCCCCAAAGGTGCCAAGTATGCATAAATCACGCTCGAATCCAATCATCACAAGTACAACACCAAACATCTCAGAATCAATCCATTATGCAATGCAATACAATAGTGTATGAGTGCGATGCAATGCCATGCAAATGAGGTGTACACATGTACTCCGGACGAAAATATCGACGTCTCGGTAGCACAACCTAGCGTGAATCGCGAAGTCTAAGTGCCACTAGTCCCGAATCTTTTCTCAACAGACAGGCAGGACCCCGGATCTTTGTCCATGGGGGGTTCTTAACGGCACCACCCTGGGGGACCTGCGGAGTCCATGCACTAACAATGATTCCAGAATAGTCATCAGAATCGGTCATGTAACAATGATGCCGGAATGGATCATCGGACATCGGCCATCTCACAATCACTCAAGTAAAGAGTTTATCAAATATTAGTTTCACTCAATCAATGATACCGGATCATCACCAGTATCGTCCATGCATCATGAATGAGTGAGAATGTATGCAATGCGTGTATCAACATCAGCAACCAAATTCAATATCCGTTTCATACAATCAACGATTCCGAAATTGATCTTTGGACATCGGCCTTTTCACAATCACTCAAGTAAAAGAGTTTATCAATATCAGTTTCAAACAATCAACAATTTCGGAATTGATCTTCGGACATCAGCCTTCTTACAATCACTCAAGTAAAAGAGTTTATTAAATATTAGTTTCACTCAAATCAACGATACCAAATCATCACCGGGTATCGGCCATGCATCATGAATGAGTGAGAATGTATGCAATGCGTGTATCAACATCAACAACACAGTTCAATATCACAAGTACCAACAAATGGGGTATGCCAACAATGTATCACATCATAATACCCACAGTGGGTATGCCAACAATATCCAAATCAAGATGAATAACGGAATTTGACATCTACTAACAACTGGTGACTTCAAGCCCATACAATAAAGCGGTCAACACAACGCAACGGGGTGGCTAGTGTTACACCTCAAAAATTTCAGATTTGTTTCCTTGTGAGTAGACTAATGTGAGCCTAAGGTGATTATGAAATCCTTACAAGATTAATCAAAGTATTAGATAGCTTAAAGTGCATACTATAAGATTTCGAAGTCATATGAATATGTGAAATCAAGTTTGTTGAAGGAAGTGAAATGTAAGTCGTGTTCGGAAAGGGTTTTCGCTAAAATTGAGCTAATATTTATTTAGTACTGTCTTGAGGGGCTGCTATAGGGCCTATTGTATGGTTAAAGAAGCTTAATATAAGTGCCAAGGAGGTTCCACAATGATTGAAAGTCAAACGAATCAACGAGAGAAAGTTCCAGAAAAGCTGTGAGTTATACGACCACTTATACGGTCTGTGTAACATTATACGGTCCGTATAAGGAGGGTCCCTATAACATGACCTTTTCAGAAAGGGATATTTTCATGGTGGTGTTATACGGTCCACTTATACGGACCGTATAATATTAAACGGGCCGTATAAGTGGCCCGTATAAGTCCATCGGGCAGATTTTTTATTTTTGTATAAATAGATGACCCTTGTTCTTTTATTTCATTTCTCACATTTCCATAAGTCTTGAGAGCTCCAAAACCTTCTCCAAACGTATTTCACTCCAACCCAAGAGAAAACAAAGATCAAGAGGCGAGCATCAAGGTACCCATGTGTTAGAAGTCTTGCTAGGGTTAGTAGGCTACAAAAAAATTTTAGGTATTGAGGCTAGGGTTTTCATATAAGTTGATAGCTGCTCCAAAGCTCTGCTCCAAAGCTCATTCCCATGAGATAAGAGGTTAGTTTTCATGCTTATTTCATGTTATCATGAATGCTTGGTTGTTGAACAACTCTAAATGTAGCTTTTATGATGTCTTTGAGTAGTAAGCTAACTTGAGTTATGATTCTTAGTATGATATGGATATAAGATTTTTATGGAAGGTAATAATGGTGAAGAGGAAGCGTTGTATGAAAATGTGCAAAGGGTTGGTGTGAAGTTGTTAGTATAAGTTGAATATGAGAATGAATTTTGAAGACTTAATGGAATGTGATTATTTGATTATGATATTGTGGATATTATTATGGTTGTTTGGGGGTCGTTTTGTAATATGGTGGAAGTCGATGAAATAGGGGAAATGCTGCCCAATTTTCATTAATTCATGAATTATTCTAGTTGGATTTAAGAGTATCTTTAAGGCTTAACCATGGTATGAATCCTTCTAAATGTAGATTTTTCGAGCTTCGACGGTGAACGTTCAGTAGTTAAGAAGACAAAGAGGTATGTAAGGCTAAACCTTCTTTCTAAAGGCATGTTTTCCTCATTTTGCGTCTATACGAGATATTCACGCTATTCCTATTCCTATAAATGTTGTAAGCTCATGACCCTCGAGATTCTCTTGATATTGTTGACAATGTTTCTTGTGATGATAATGATAACGATTATGATGACAAGATAAATCCTAGAGATGCTAGAATGTTCATGACTTTCGATATTTTAAAATACCTTCGGTGAAAGTTCTTCAAAGTGATGATGATAATAACGATGATGATAATAGTAATAATGACAAGGATGATGATAATGTTGACGTGACTTAAGCACACCTATGTATATATATGTATATATAAAAGTATGTATGGCTATTATATAACACCGAGCTTATATGGCCGGGTACGATATCTATCGCGCGCACACCACTGCAGTTGGGTACGGATAACACTGAGCCTTGGTAGGGCCAGGTACGTATAACACTGAACTTTGGTAGGGCTAGGTACGTACAACACCGAACCCTATTATGGTCGGGTACGCAAGACACGGAACCTGTATGGTCGGGTATGATGCTATTATAGGTATAAATGTATAAAATGGAAGTTCCCCATTAGAAGGAGGGTAAGTAAATGTGATGAACGTCGCTAGAGGTGTAAATGGCTCTTTCATCCCATGACTTTTCTATCCTATGTTATTTCTCATGTTTCCATTATGTTATTGATTATGCCTTACATACTCGGTACATTGTTTGTACTAACGTCCCTTGCCTGGGGGCGCTGTGTCTTATGCCACACAGCCCCATATTGCTTTGCAGGAAAGTTATCTAGGAGTTTGACTATAGGATGTTCCAGGCTATCAGCTGGATTGGTAAACTCCATTCGGTTCGGAGTGATGCCGCGTCGGAGTATTTCCTTATGAGCTGAGTCATATACATTATGGGTATGTTGGGGTCCTGTCCCAACTTAGGTTTTGATATCATATCTTACGTTAGAGACTTTTGCAGACAGAGTCATGTATACAGTACATCAGCCTTGTAAGCAGATATGTAAGCCGATGTATCAATATGCATTACTTTAAAGATTTCATATGATTACAGATTTTACACGATTTGAGAAAGACAGAAAGAATGTTTTTGAAAAGTTTTCATCATGCATTTCATCTCATGATTTAAGAGTCCAGTGAGACCATGAGTATAACGAGAACCAGCGGGTTCGCTCGGCTCTAAGTAAAGGTCGAGTGCCTATCATGCCCTATCAAGATTGGGATGTGACAAAGTGGTATCAGAGCAGTTCATCCTAGGTGTTGTCTGCAAAGTCGTGTCTAGTAGAGTTTTGTTTATAGTGTGTTGCGCGCCACATCTATAAATAGGAGGCTACAGGGCATTTAGGATTGTTACTCTTCTTTCATATCTAATATTGTGCGATTGAGCTAAGCGATAGGAAACGAGATTCCTTATACTAACCCTTGATTTTAGCAGAAGAACAGTATCGACGGAAGAAAGTGAGTGATGATATTGGAAGTTACAGACGTAAGTCACTTCGTTAAGGCTACATTATCAGAATATATATTTATATGATAATGGATTGGTTGTCATAGAGGTAAGTCAGTGTAAGTACAACAGAGGAATTGATTAAATGTATCTCTTGACGATAAGTTCAGTTGAAAGTTTGTGCACTAAACAAATTGACTGAATCAGTATAAAGGTAAGCAACGGTGCGAAAGATGTACGTCGGGTAAGGTAAGAATATTAAGGTATGATTGAAAGGTAAAGCTGAAGAATGAAAGGGAAAGTAAATAGGAAATTATAACAGGGCGGATTGCCAAAGGATTAGGTACATCTCGAGGTGTGATATGTGAGGTAAGTTTCGATATCTTTGTGCTTTTACTTGAAATTAGGAGCCCTGTGTGGCTGAGATATGCCATATATATCTATATATATAAGGTAAGCAACGGTGCGAAAGATGTATGTCGGGTAAGGTAAGAATATTGAGGTATGATTGAATGGTAAAGCTAAAGAATGGAAGGGAAAGTAAATAGCAAAGTATAACAGGGCGGATTGCCAAAGGATTAGGTACATCTCGAGGTGTGATATGTGAGGTAAGTTTCGACATCTTTGTGCTTTTACTTGAAATTAGGAGCCCTGTGTGGCTGAGATATGTCGTGCATATATATATATATATATATATATATATATATATATATTCACGAGGTGTGATATGTGAGGTAAGTTTCGACATCTTTGTGCTTTTACTTGAAATTAGGAGCCCTGTGTGGCTGAGATATGTCGTGCATATATATATATATATATATTAGCCCTGTGAGGCATTGTTGGTATTTGTTGTGTGTAGGTTTTGGATAGTAAGAAATATAGAGGAAACTCTGCCGAAATTTTCCTAGAATTTAAAGGAGATAAGATATAAGCTTGTAATACGTCCTAACGGGAAAGGATGTTGTGTAAAAAGTAATGGCAGGACGGGATTAAGTTAGGAGTATCGTTGACAACTACGAGAGATGAGTTAAATGGTGTTGAATTGATAGTAACGGTAATTATAAGATCGACATTGATATGGTAAAGAGAAATGCTAGAGTAAATTCGGGAGACTGGTAGTACTAAAACATGGAATAGAAGAGAAAGGGTAACTCTACTAGAGTGTGATACTGAAGTATTAATTGGATGGATAAGCACAAGTAAAATACTACAAGTCTATTAGCAAAATAGAGTAACAGTATGACGGAGACAGGGCTACGAAATACGAAAGGGTATAACGAATGTGAATACATTGGTAAGATGACTTATGTGGTAAGTGTAATAGGGCTGATTAGAAAGAGTAACAGGTTAAGTATGCTTACTCCACGAGATTTATTCTATTTTATAAGCAGGCTTGCGAATGAGATCAAGAAGTGGCACTCCATAGAGTTGATATGATCAGGATATAATAAGAACGTAGCAAGAACTGTAATAAAAGGTAAGTAAAGCATAACGAGGAAATGACTAAAGATGTAGCATATTCTATATGAATAAAGAGTGAATGCAAGTGAGAAACCAATAAGCGAACCATGGGGCAGTAGATAAGAAAGCTTATAAAGCCTTGTTAAGGGAAAGTCCAGCATAGAGGTTTCACAATGACATAAATGATAGTAAGCCCAAAAAAAAAAAGTAGTCAACTTGAAAAATAAATCAGAGGAAAGTGATATGGCAAAGTAGTAACAGTTTGTGATTTGTATAATCGAGGTCACGAGTGATATCTTTGGCTTGATGTAAAAGACCAAGACTACGGAAAGATGAATAATGAAATAGAACGATTGTTGGGAAAAGGATCACCATAATAAAGATGAGAGGGGATGATCAGAATGAACAAAATAGGTTTTGGAAGCGAAGAATGGATTGTATAGGAGTACTATAAGGACAAAGTAGGGTTCCTTGTGCAAGGAATAAGGGATTGATTATAAAACGGGAGGTAATAAGGTAAATAGAGGAGAAAGGGATGTAAAGGAATAAGTTGGAAAGAAAAATGTGGCCATGAGTTATGAGTTTACCATATGACGATAAAGCGATAAAGCAAGACTATCATCAGCGACAAATACGATATGATTATGATTGGTTTCGAACTCAATGTTGAGTGCCACGCAAGAGTAAAGGAGTATGAGGCATAAGGGTATTAGTTGTGCATAAGACTTAGATCCTTGAAACAAAGATAGCACATTTAAGGGAAAATGCATTTACGGTTTCTATAAGTCGATTACGGGAAAGACAGGAATAACTTGAGATAGGAAGAAAAGGGAAAGGTGACGCTATAAGTCAACTCTGAGTATCGAAGAATGGGATGAGTGACATTACATGGATGGTACGGATAGTTAAACATACTTCTATTTCGAGTATCCCTATGGGTCAGAAGTTGTTAATTGGAGCGGATATAGACATTGACTCATAATTAATGATCGAGCTAAGTAAAATACATCCTTGTTAGGATTGCTATGTTGGTTGTATTACTTGATCACAAAACTGCAAGATGAGTATATTAAGACTTCACACATATATCACTGTAGCTATAAATTAGGGGAAAATGACATGGATATGATGCAGTATAATAAGGAAATTGAGGAAAGGAATACATGAATTCAAGATTTGAAAGTGAGGTAATAGATTTGAGAATGGTATAAGTAAGACCCTTAAGGGGGCAAGCGAGTAAGGAAAATACGAGTGTAGAGATTGAAACGATGAATCCTTAGATGTGACTGATAAAGACTCTAAAACGAAAAAAGTGAGAGTTATGCAGAAATAAGTTTAATAGCTAGTAAATAAATGAACAAGAATTGAGCGAGTATTTGAGACTGTACTGAAAAATTATTCGTGAAGACCTTGAACAACATAACATTGAGAGCGAATAGCTCAAGGAATATGGTAAAGGATAGCGATGCTATACTAGAATAGAGGCCAAGGAATTGTCAGTAGAGTCGTTTGTTAATGATATTGTGATTTATAAGTGGCAAATAAGAAGGGACATAAAGTTTTCTATAGTAGAATATAAGATGTGATAGTCAAGGGACAAATAAAGGAAAGAAAAGAGTATGACGAGATAAGTTACAACAGATAGACAAAAGAGTTTTGGGATGTAGGAGGTACGTAAAATAGAACGAACCAGAGGAAGGGAAATTTACAAATAAGATTAGATGTTCATACCCGAATCACACAAGAATGGTTATGTCGCCTACAAGTATTTACATGTCGAGAATGAAACCAATTGGGTACTTAAAAGAAGGAGTAAGAGGTAAGCAAGAATAGTGCGTTTGTGATACTCCGAGTCAGTTGAGGGAAATATATGGTAAATTGAGTCGAAATGTTGAGTTGGAATTATCATTGAGGACAAATAGGATGATTACTCTGAATATGATATAAGTATATGTTATACGTTTCCTAAAATAGCCCTGGGGTGTGTTAGATTGCTTACGAATTCGATAGGATCATTGAATAAGGGGGGTTTTGTCACACCCCCGCTCTTACTAGGGTGTGATGGGCACCCGACCCCATATTCAAAGACGAGCGAACCCGCTGACTCTTATTACATACATACTTTCTTTGGATTCATAGATTAAACAAAAATAAAATACATAGTAAAATTTTCAAAATCTTTTCATCGTTTCTCAAATTAAACACAGTCTGTAAACATAAGGGCTCTGTAACATAATGTATAATAAAAATGCATCGGCTGGTGGAACCATTTTCAAAACTGACACACTAGACCCACGACTGCGTACTCGCAAAGTCTCTAACTTCGAACGGTACGCACAAAGACATCTAATCGACTCGGCGGCACTCCGGTACTAATGGAGTCTACCAACTCCGGGAACGTCTTCGCAAGAGCTCTTACTTGTCTGAGTGTACCTGCGCGGCATGAAACGCAGCGCCCACAAAAGGGGTGTCAATACGAAAAATGTACCGAGTATGTAAGGCATGAGTAATATCACGAAATCATAATAGAGAACATAAAACACAAAGATAGGAGAGTAATATAACCTTGTATCTCTGTCACCATGATAGATATTGTACAAGTTAACTTTACCTTTTGGAGTACTATATAGATACTGCAAGTAAACTGCCCGACCGTGTAGGTGCGGTGTATAACTGCCCGACCATATAGGTGCGGTGTATAACGCTTTCTGAGCAGACCATGGAATAAAGGAGTAATCTGTCATCTGAGTGCCCCTTGGGGCGGATGCCATGCATGCTAGCTTTTCTTTTTTTAAAAAAACATGTAAATATCTGTAAGTAAACTGCCCGACCACGTAGGATCGGTGTATAACTGCCCGTCCATATAGGGATGGTGTATAAGCCCGCGTCGGCCCCCGCGTCCGGGGTATAATCCGCCCACCGGTGGTGTGTACGCCGCCGCCCGTTGGACGGCACGGTGTCATAAAATAAATCATATGTAAATATAAAGCATGCATGAGAGCCCAAGTGAAAACTACAACTCTATCGGAGTGAAGTAAGGTCGGTAACCTCCGATTACATTATGGAATAACCGGGATCGCCCTGTCTCACCTTGAAGGAACAATTATAAGGCGAGACTATCAATCAAGGATAACATTACGGGAAAACATAAAACAGGGTCATGACATATCATTTCATATACTTTGAAACCTTTAACATAGTCATTGTCCAAAAATTAGCTTAGCATTTCATATCGTCGTATTCATGGTACGAACATATCCTTGGCATATTCGTCCTAGTCATTTTCTCATATCTAGCATCATCATTGTCAACATAAAATCATAGTCGTTGTTTTGGTCATAAAAACTTTCAAAAATCGTAAAACTTGGATTTTGGAGAAAAAAGGATATTTTGGAAAACATTCATAAACTTTTAGGAAGGAAAATCATGCTTTGAAATCATAACTTCTAACTTTGAAAATAAGGACGTTATGGGAGCATTCATAAAATCGCAACGTGTGATTCATGCCATAGAAGGAAAAGGGACGAGCCTTAACATACCTGTCTCACGACCAACTAGTTACGCTTAATTGTCCAAGCTCGCTATCGCTATTCTACATTCAAGAAAATTGATGCAACCATTAGATTCATTACCATGCACACTTGTCTTGACTTTTCAAATAAATTCACTTATGGTATCCGAAATTTCGGCCCCCTCCCCCGTAAATACACCATCCCCGAGAATCTAACTCGGCCAATTTCAATCAACCACAATCCAGGAATTCAACCCGGCCAAACTATGAACAATACCAACACTTATTCTAGCAACACTTCAATATTCCATTCAATCTAGTTCAATTCAATTCAATTCATATAATCCTTCAACAATTTAATCAACGTACTACCTTATCCGAAACCCTCAAATTCAACACCAACCATACATTTCATTATCATTCATATACGTTAACTTCAACAACACCCTTCATTCTACATCACATAATCCATAATGACAACAACTAAAACGTCAAATAACATCAATTTACCATAACTTACCAAAACACCTACTATTCGGCCACAACCACTCCTTACATATTTTCATGCATTTTTCATCCATCTTTACACATTATAACAATGACATAACATGCTATATAAAATTTATTCATTCTTCTATGCACATAATACATACATACGACCAAACTTGGCATGCACACTTCCACATATTTTCATTCATTTCTTTGGCATTACCATAACAACTAGATTACTAATTAAAATTAATTCCTCACTTCTACACACACTACTATATTCGGCCACCCTACTACATCCATATTTTTCCACGAATTTCATCCACTTTCACAAGCTACAACATACATAATCATCCATAACATATACGAAAAGGATTAAACCTTACCTCCTTTTTTTTTTCCCTTGATTCTTCACTTAACTAGAACTTGTAACTTGTATGAATATGTGTCTTTCTTGCTCCAGCAACTACACCACCTTGCTAGGGACCTTCTATTTGCTCTAAATGCAAGAAGAAAATGATTTTTTTCTCCATCAACTTTCCATGGCTCATTTTTAAGAGCCATGGCCGAAACCCCTATGCTCTCTTCTTTCTTATTTTTTTCTTTCTTTCTCCCTAATTGTCTTGAATTAAAAGATGACTTATCATATATATGTATAGATCTACAAGCATGTGAGGGGAACATGCCCTTCTCTCGATATTTTTCTAGAAATTTCATTCTTTTTCCTTGAATTTTTCTTTGAATTGGTCAAAGAAGACTAATTGTCTTCTTAGGCAAACTTTAGTCCATATGTTTCCATCACATGGACAATATGCCCTTTTTGGAACCTTCATGAACCTTATGTGAAATTACCATTTTGCCCCTCGACTTTCCTCAATATTACCATTTTGCCCCTAGCCTTCCACATTATTTTCATTGGCCATTTTGAAAATTTCTCTTTTTACCCTTGGCCTCTCCCAACATTTCCATACTACCAATGTTCATAAATAATATTCATAACCAACTTGTACATTAAAATAATTTTGAAAATAATCTTGCCTTTAACTTCTCGCAATTATCCCGAATTATCCGAACGTACGAAACACGGGCTATAACATCCTCCCCCCCTTTAGAATATTCGTCCTCGAATGTTCAATTGATCTTATAGAGTGTCATAATACTTTGGGAGGGTCCCTTTTCCAATCGTTTCTCTCTTTATACCCATTTCTTATCCCTTACTTTATTTCTTTTACCATCGAACTCCTTGGGCTTTACACGAGTCTTCATTCCATGCCATAAGTTTCCTGATCCGCTACACCAACTCGTTCCTCCTTCCTTCATGTATTCACCCTATAGGCCGATATGCTTTAACCTCTGGCTCTAGGCTAATGAGTTCCCTTCATTTGGACTTGAAGCCCATAATACATCCTCCCCCCCCCCCTTTAAGGGGTTCCTTATATGCCAACAGTCCTTTTATGAAGTCTTCGTCTATACCTTATTCCTCGTCTTCCTTCCCAACTCTGTGTCCAACATACCAGAAACTTCTAATCCTAAGTTTTTCTTTTACTTTCTGCCTATGTCATCATTTTGTCCCCATTTCCATACCCTTTCGTCCATTATTCGTCCTTTCACTTGCTTAACTCACTTGCCCATAGTTCCTCTTTATTTGCGCGTCTGTGCTGTAGTTGTACGTCCATATTTTGCAAGTGTTTCGCTACTTTTGTTCTTAGCACAGAATCCTTACAATTTTTGCTCTCTCTTCACCCTTATTCATCGGGTCTTTTACTATATTTGTGATGCTATAGCCGAGCGGTCTCTTATGCACGCTCCCTCCATTTTATTTTATTTCCGCTAAGATCAAATCCCTCAGACCTCAAATGAATTCTTATTCCACACCTTCAACTACCACTCGGCAATGTCGACCCCTTACCTTTATATACCTTTCCATACCGAAGTCTCATAACATCGTCACTAAACTCAGTTTCTCCTTCTCTTACTTCACATTTCCTTGTCGCGATTACTATTCCTTTAGCATCACTTATTGCAATTAGTTCTCAAATTCCATATATTTCTTTCCTGTCTTCTTTTAACACACTCTATCCCCCTTTCACATGCTTACTTCGAGTCCCTTCCTCTATAGGCTCGTGTTTTGCCGGTAATTTTTCTCGGGAGCTTCACTTACTGAGGTTTCTTACTTTTCTCTTTCTTCCGTCACTTTGATCCCTTCATGTTCCATCTACTCCCTCTCTTTCTTTTCCAACTATCGTCACATTAGAATTTCCAATCTCAACCTATAGTAGAATAATAACAGCTTACTTTGCAACACTTGTATCACTTACTCTTGATGTCTCTCGAACTTCGGCACCCTTACTCGATTGATACTTTTTATACCGTAGCTTCGATTCTTTGGGACTCATATGTCCACCGATACAATCATATATGGGATATCCTACACCTTCATATATATATATATATATATATATATATATATATATATATATATATATATATATAATTACTATCAACTAACCCACCAAATACTTACAAACAACGTTCAAGCCTATCCTATTTCTAGGCCGTGATGCACTTCACAATCTCTTCACCGAGCAAGTCCGCCTCGTCTGCGCGCGTCCTCTTATGGTCTCCAACCATTCCATATGCTCTAGTTTCCTTAGGCTACCCTAACTTCTCATTTGTCTCTTAAGTCCGGACATATAGAATTTCTTGCATACTTCCCAAGGGGGTCACCCATCCCGAAATTGCTCCCCACCTCGAGCACACTTAACCTCGAAACTTTGGTGGAATCCGGTGCCTTAATGCTGCTATAATCGCGTCCTCTCTCTCACATGACCTTTATTACATGTTTTGGAGTAAGTCGAAGTCTTACCGATTCTGAAACATTTCCGTAACACGTCCTTTATTTTGTAATTACCATTTTACCCTTTTTACTTCCTGATGTTCACTTCCCACTCGTGTGTACGACTATTTCCTGTCCTAGGCCTCCAGATTCCCGAGGGTAGTGATCGCACCTTCATCGCCATGTCAAATCCATAACCTTTCTGAAACGTCGCGTCTCGCTTATTGCCTGTTTATCGTATTTCCTTTTTGCGCTTCTTTCTCTTAGACGTGCCCATTCTGGTAGGGCCTCCTTTATTATTCTCACTATTTAAATCTGCACACAACAAATATTAGCAATACCTTGCAGGCTTACATATGTATACGACACCTCTCAGCCATACAGAGCCTCCAGCTTCGGGTAACAGAACAGAACATCAATACTCGTCCCTGTAACTTTCCGTATCGCTTCTCACTTTCTTCCGTCGTAGGTAAAACTTGTATAGGAGATTCCATTTTCCTAGGACTTGGCTCTTGTTACACCCCGTATTTTGAACGACGAGATGATTTGGGTTAACTATGAAAAGTTAGGATTGAGACCATTCCGGGATATGAAGTCGAGACGTTTGACCTTCGATTATGTTGTAAGACCTAAGTATGTATGACGTTATTGGTATGGAAACATCAAAGAAACTTCGGGACCAAAAGTGGAATTAAGGGAAGTTGGCCAATAATTGAAAGGAATTGAGGAAATAAAAGAGGCCATGTGGCCGGCCACTCTTGGAGTGGGCCATGGCCACATGGTTGGCTATTATATGAAAGAAAAGATGACTTAGAGGGATCATTATTCATCACCTCAAGACCTAGAAAAATCAAGAAACTTGGAGAGGAGAAAAGAGAGAGTTTCGGCCAAGAAAAGGAAAAACCAAGACCAAGATCAAGCCTTCCCAAAATTATTTCTCCTAAGCAAACCTACTAATTTGAGGGTGGTGAATAACGTGGAGTTGTTGTTTCGAGCGTTGGATTGTTCGTTTTCGTCCTTGGCCAACTTTGGACAAGTTGAGGATTTGTGAAGAAAGGTAAATTCTAATCTTGTTTTATGAGTTATGAAGGGTTTATGTGTGTTGTTGTATGTTGTTATGGATGAAATTCATGGAAACTTGGTGATTGAAGTTGAGGCCGTGTACATGTGTGTTGGCCGTGTATGTGTGTGCTATGTTATAAGTGATGAACTAAGTTTATGTAGTGTGTTTGGTTATTGTGGTGTATTGAAATGAGTAAAAATCATGAAGTGTGTAGGTTTGTGTGTTGGCCGAATATGGCCTTTGATGTGTGTCAAGAAATGGATTAGTTTCCTTGGAATTTTGGTTGTTGTCGTTATGTGAATTCTATGTTGGAAATGAGAGTTTAATGATTCAAATTGGTGTTGTAAGCGTTATGGGCTGATTTAGAAGATTTGATGCATGTAGTGTAATTTTTATGTTTATGGAAATGTTATGGTTAGAGTATGGATTGTTGGAGTAAATCATGGTTGGAAAAATAAGGAATGTGTTAAGGATATGTTCTCGGGTTAAGGGACAATTTCGGGTGACTTGGAGTGTTTGTTGGGTTGTTGGAAATATTGTATGAATTATTTAAAGAGTTCTTGAATGTTGTTTGAATGGTTTTAGATTGATAATTGAATATGCGTTCGTTTGATTATATGTTGGTTTGTAAGTAGGTAGTCGTAGTAAGCATAATTGGAATATTGTTGGAATGTGTGGAGAAGGATTTTTAATGTTCGAATGCGTTTCAAAGTGATTGTGGATATTGTTGGAATGATTGTTGGTTTGTTGTGTTGTTGAATTTGGCCGAGTTGAATTCTCGGCTGGTCCATTTATAAAGGAAGTGCTTGCCCAATTTTCCGTAGGATTATGTGTTAGTTGGAAATGAACTTCTAAATGCTTGGTTGACGTTGGTATTTGTTGACGTTATGTAGATCTTGGAGAGTTCGAGATATAAGTTTGAGTTG